>NW_027307763.1:1702500-2002500 GCF_047496885.1 Scyliorhinus torazame | reverse complement strand
TGTCAGTGCTCCCCCACACAGCCAGCACTGTCAGTGCTCCCCACACAGTCAGCACTGTCAATGCTCCCCCCACACAGCCAGCACTGTCAGTGCTACCCCCACACAGTCAGCACTGTCAATGCTCCCCCACACAGCCAGCACTGTCAGTGCTCCCACCACACAGCCAGCACTGTCAGTGCTCCCCACACAGCCAGCACTGTCAATGCTCCCCCACACAGCCAGCACTGTCAGTGCTCCACCCGCACAGCCAGCACTGTCAGTGCTCCCACAACACAGCCAGCACTGTCAGTGATCCCCGCACACAGCCAGCACTGCCAGTGCTCCCACCGCACAGCCAGTACTGTCAGTGCTCCGCCCACACAGCCAGCACTGTCAGTGCTCCCACCACACAGCCAGCACTGTCAGTGCTCCCACGACACAGCCAGCACTGTCAGTGCTCCCACCACACAGCCAGCACTGTCAGTGCTCCACCCTCACAGCCAGCACTGTCAGTGCTCCCACAACACAGCCAGCACTGTCAGTGATCCCACCACACAGCCAGTACTGTCAGTGCTCCGCCCACACAGCCAGCACTATCAGTGCTCCCACCACACAGCCAGCACTGTCAGTGCTCCCCACACACATACATCATTGTCAGTGCTCCCCCACACATCAGCACTGTCAGTGCTCCCCACACACAGACAGCACTGTCAGTGCTCCGCCACACAGCCAGCACTGTCAATGCTCCCCCACACAGCCAGCACTGTCAGCGCTCCCCTAAACAGCCAGCACTGTCAGTGCTCCCACCACACAGCCAGCACTGTCAGTGCTCCGCCCAAACAGCCAGCACTGTCAGTGCTCCCACCGCACAGCCAGCACTGTCAGTGCTCCCACCACACAGCCAGCACCGTCAGTGCTCCCACCACCCAGCCAGCACTGTCAGTGCTCCCACCACACAGCCAGCACTGTCTGTGCTCCCACCAGACAGCCAGCACTGTCAGTGCTCCCCACACAGCCAGCACCGTCAGTGCTCCCACCACACAGCCAGCAGTGTCAGTGCTCCCCCCACACATCCAGCACTGTCAGTGCTCCCCCACGCAGCCAGCACTGTCAGTGCTCCCCCCACACAGCCAGCACTGTCAGTGCTCCCCCCACACAGCCAGCACTGTCAGTGCTCCCCCCACACAGCCAGCACTGCCAGTGCTCCCAACACACAGCCAGCACTGTCAGTTCCCCCCTCACACACAGCCAGCACTGTCAGTGCTCCCCCACACAGCCAGCACTGTCGGTGCTCCCCACACAGCCAGCACTGTCGGTGCTCCACCCCCACAGAGCCAGCACTGTCAGTGCTCCCCCACACAGCCAGCACTGTCAGTGCTCCCACCACACAGCCAGCACTGTCAGTGCTCCCCACACAGCCAGCACTGTCAGTGCTCCCACCACACAGCCAGCACTGTCAGTGCTCCCCCACACAGCCAGCACTGTCAGTGCTCCCCCACACAGCCAGCACTGTCAGTGCACCCCCCACAGTCAGCACTGCCAGTGCTCCCCCACAATGCCAGCACTGTCAGTGCTCCCACCACAAAGTCAGCTCTCTCAGTGCTCTCCAGACACAGCCAGCACTGTCAGTGCTCCCACCACACAGCCAGCACTGTCAGTGCTCCACCCCCACACAGCCAGCACTGTCTGTGCTCTCCCAAACAGCCAGCACTGTCAGTGCTCGCCCCACACAGCAAGCAATGTCAGTGCTCCCACCACACAGCCAGCACTGTCAGTGCTCCCCCCACACAGCCAGCACTGTCAGTGCTCCCACCACACAGCCAGCACTGTCAGTGCTCCCCCACACAGCCAGCACTGTCAGTGCTCCCCCACACAGCCAGCACTGTCAGTGCTCACCCACACAGCCAGCACTGTCAGTGCTCCCCCACACAGCCAGCACCGTCAGTGCTCCCCCACACAGCCTGCACTGTCAGTGCTCTCCCCACACAGCCAGCACTGTCAGTGCTCCCACCACACAGCCAGCACTGTCAGTGCCCCCACCACACAGCCAGAACTGTCACTGCTCCCCCCACACAGCCAGCACTTTCAGTGCTCCCACCGCACAGCCAGCACTGGCAGTGCTCCCACCACACAGCCAGCACTGTCAGTGCTCCCACCACACAGACAGCACTGTCAGGGCTTCCCCCACACATCCAGCACTGTCAGTGCTCCCACCACACAGCCAGCACTGTCAGCCCTTCCCCACACAGCCAGCACTGTCAATGCTCCCCCACACAGCCAGCGCTGTCAGTGCTCCTCCCACACAGCCAGCAATGCCAGTGCTCCCACCACACAGCCAGCACTGTCAGTGCTCCCACCACACAGCCAGCACTGACAGTGCTCCACCACAGAGCCAACACTGTGAGTCCTCCCACCACACAGCCAGCCCTGTCAGTGCTCCCCCCACGCAGCCAGCACTATCAGTGCTCCCACCACACAGCCAGCACTGTCAGTGCTCCCACCACACAGCCAGCAATGCCAGTGCTCCCACCACACAGCCAGCACTGTCAGTGCTCCCACCACACAGAGCCAACACTGTCAGTGCTCCCCTCACACAGCTAGCACTGTCAGTGCTCCCCATACAGCCAGCACTGTCAGTGACCCCCCACATAGCCAGCACTGTCAGTGCACTCACCCCACACAGCGAGCACTGTCAGTGCTCCACCCTCACAGCCAACACTGTCAGTGCTCTCCCACACAGCCAGCACTGTCAGTGCTCCCACCACACAGCCAGCACTGTCAGTGCTCTCCCACAGAGCCAGCACTATCAGTGCTCCCACCACACAGCGAGCACTGTCAGTGCTCCCCCCACACAACCAGCACTGCCAGTGCTCCCCCCACACAGCCAGCACTGTCAGTGCTCCCCACACAGCCAGCACTGTCAGTGCTCCCCTACACAGCCAGCACTGTCAGTGCTTCCACCCAACACAGCAAGCACTGTCAGTGCTCCCCCACACAGCCAGCACTGCCAGTGCTCCCACCACACAGCCAGCACTGTCAGTACTCCCACCACACAGCCAGCACTGTCAGTGCCCCCACACCACACAGCCAGCACTATCAGTGCTCCCCCACAGCCAGCACTGCCAGTTCTCCACCCACAGAGCTAGCACTGTCAGTGCTCGCCCACACAGCCAGCACTGTCAGTGCTCCACCCTCACAGCCAGCACTGTCAGTGCTCTCCCACACAGCCAGCACTGTCAGTGCTCCCCCACACAGCCAGCACTGTCAGTGCTCCCTCACCACACAGCCAGCACTGTCAGTGCTCCCCCCACACACCCAGCACTGTCAATGCTCCCACCACACAGCCAGCAATGCCAGTGCTCCCACCACACAGCCAGCACTGTCAGTGCTCCACCACAGAGCCAACACTGTCAGTCCTCCCACCACACAGCCAGCACTGTCAGTTCTCCCCCCACACAGCCAGCACTGTCAGTGCTCTCCCCACACAGCCAGCACTGTCAGTGCTCCCCCCACGCAGCCAGCACTATCTGTGCTCCCACCACTCAGACAGCACTGTCAGTGCTCCCACCACACAGAGCCAACACTGTCAGTGCTCCCCTCACACAGCTAGCACTGTCAGTGCTCCCCACACAGCCAGCAATGTCAGTGCTCCCCCACACAGCCAGCACTGTCAGTGCTCCCCCACATAGCCAGCACTGTCAGTGCTCCCCGCACAGCCAGCACTGTCAGTGCTCCCACCACACAGCTAACACTGCCAGTGCTCCCACCACACAGCCAGCACTGTCAGTGCTCCCCCACACAGCCAGCACTGTCAGTGCTCCCCCCACACAGCCAACACTGTCAGTGCTCCCCATACAGCCAGCACTGCCAGTGCTCCCCCACACAGCCAGCACTGTCAGTGCTCCCACCACACAGCCAGCACTGTAAGTGCTCCCCATACAGCCAGCACTGCCAGTGCTCCCCCACACAGCCAGCACTGTCAGTGCTCCCACCACACAGCTAGCACTGTAAGTGCTCCCCCACGCAGCCAGCACTGTCAGTGCTCCCACCACACAGCCAGCACTGCCAGTGCTCCCACCACACAGCCAGCACTGTCAGTGCTCCCCCCCACACAGCCAGCACTGTCAGTGCTCCCCACACAGCCAGCACTGTCAGTGCTCCACCCACACAGCCAGCACTAACAGTGCTCCCAGCACACAGCCAGCACTGTCATTACTCCCACCACACAGCCAGAACTGTCACTGCTCCCCCCCACACAGCCAGCACTTTCAGTGGTCCCACCGCACAGCCAGCACTGTCAGTGCTCCCACCACACAGCCAGCACTGTCAGGGCTTCCCCCCATACAGCCAGCACTGTCAGTGCTCCCCCACACATCCAGCACTGTCAGTGCTCCCACCACACAGCCAGCACTGTCAGCCCTTCCCCACACAGCCAGCACTGTCAATGCTCCCCCACACAGCCAGCGCTGTCAGTGCTCCTCCCACACAGCCAGCACTGTCAGTGCTCCCACCACACAGCCAGCACTGTCAGTGCTCCCCCCACACAGCCAGCACTGTCAGTGCTCCCACCACACAGCCAGCAATGCCAGTGCTCCCACCACACAGCCAGCACTGTCAGTGCTCCCACCACACAGCCAGCACTGACAGTGCTCCGCCACAGAGCCAACACTGTGAGTCCTTCCACCACGCAGCCAGCACTATCAGTGCTCCCACCACACAGCCAGCACTGTCAGTGCTCCCACCACACAGCCAGCAATGCCAGTGCTCCCACCACACAGCCAGCACTGTCAGTGCTCCCACCACACAGAGCCAACACTGTCAGTGCTCCCCTCACACAGCTAGCACTGTCAGTGCTCCCCAAACAGCCAGCACTGTCAGTGACCCCCCACATAGCCAGCACTGTCAGTGCTCTCACCCCACACAGCGAGCACTGTCAGTGCTCCACCCTCACAGCCAACACTGTCAGTGCTCTCCCACACAGCAGCACTGTCAGTGCTCCCACCACACAGCCAGCACTGTCAGTGCTCCCCCACAGAGCCAGCACTATCAGTGCTCCCACCACACAGCCAGCACTGTCAGTGCTCCCCCCACACAGCCAGCACTGTCAGTGCTCCCCCCACACAGCGAGCACTGTCAGTGCTCCCCCCACACAACCAGCACTGTCAGTGCTCCCCCCACACAGCCAGCACTGTCAGCCCTTCCCCACACAGCCAGCACTGTCAATGCTCCCCCACACAGCCAGCGCTGTCAGTGCTCCTCCCACACAGCCCGCACTGTCAGTGCTCCCACAACACAGCCAGCACTGTCAGTGCTCCCCCACACAGCCAACACTGTCTGTGCTCCCACCACACAGCCAGCACTTTCAGTGCTCCCACCACACAGCCAGCACTGACAGTGCTCCACCACAGAGCCAACACTGTGAGTCCTCCCACCACACAGCCAGCCCTGTCAGTGCTCCCCCCACGCAGCCAGCACTATCAGTGCTCCCACCACACAGCCAGCACTGTCAGTGCTCCCACCACACAGCCAGCAATGCCAGTGCTCCCACCACACAGCCAGCACTGTCAGTGCTCCCACCACACAGAGCCAACACTGTCAGTGCTCCCCTCACACAGCTAGCACTGTCAGTGCTCCCCATACAGCCAGCACTGTCAGTGACCCCCCACATAGCCAGCACTGTCAGTGCTCCCACCACACAGCCAGCACTGTCAGTGCTCCACCCTCACAGCCAACACTGTCAGTGCTCTCCCACACAGCCAGCACTGTCAGTGCTCCCACCACACAGCCAGCACTGTCAGTGCTCTCCCACAGAGCCAGCACTATCAGTGCTCCCACCACACAGCGAGCACTTTCAGTGCTCCCCCCACACAACCAGCACTGCCAGTGCTCCCCCCACACAGCCAGCACTGTCAGTGCTCCCCACACAGCCAGCACTGTCAGTGCTTCCACCCAACACAGCAAGCACTGTCAGTGCTCCCCCACACAGCGAGCACTTTCAGTGCTCCCACCACACAGCCAGCACTGCCAGTGCTCCCACCACACAGCCAGCACTGTCAGTACTCCCACCACACAGCCAGCACTGTCAGTGCCCCCACACCACACAGCCAGCACTATCAGTGCTCCCCCACAGCCAGCACTGCCAGTTCTCCACCCACAGAGCTAGCACTGTCAGTGCTCGCCCACACAGCCAGCACTGTCAGTGCTCCACCCTCACAGCCAGCACTGTCAGTGCTCTCCCACACAGCCAGCACTGTCAGTGCTCCCCCACACAGCCAGCACTGTCAGTGCTCCCTCACCACACAGCCAGCACTGTCAGTGCTCCCCCCACACACCCAGCACTGTCAATGCTCCCACCACACAGCCAGCAATGCCAGTGCTCCCACCACACAGCCAGCACTGTCAGTGCTCCACCACAGAGCCAACACTGTCAGTGCTCCCACCACACAGCCAGCACTGTCAGTGCTCCCCCACACAGCCAGCACTGTCAGTGCTCCCCCCACGCAGCCAGCACTATCTGTGCTCCCACCACTCAGACAGCACTGTCAGTGCTCCCACCACACAGAGCCAACACTGTCAGTGCTCCCCTCACACAGCTAGCACTGTCAGTGCTCCCCACACAGCCAGCAATGTCAGTGCTCCCCCACACAGCCAGCACTGTCAGTGCTCCCCCACATAGCCAGCACTGTCAGTGCTCCCCGCACAGCCAGCACTGTCAGTGCTCCCACCACACAGCTAACACTGCCAGTGCTCCCACCACACAGCCAGCACTGTCAGTGCTCCCCCACACAGCCAGCACTGTCAGTGCTCCCACCACACAGCCAGCACTGTCAGTGCTCCCCATACAGCCAGCACTGCCAGTGCTCCCCCACACAGCCAGCACTGTCAGTGCTCCCACCACACAGCTAGCTCTGTAAGTGCTCCCCCACGCAGCCAGCACTGTCAGTGCTCCCACCACACAGCCAGCACTGTCAGTGCTCCCCCCCACACAGCCAGCACTGTCAGTGCTCCCCACACAGCCAGCACTAACAGTGCTCCCAGCACACAGCCAGCACTGTCATTACTCCCACCACACAGCCAGAACTGTCACTGCTCCCCCCACACAGAGCCAACACTGTCAGTGCTCCCCTCACACAGCTAGCACTGTCAGTGCTCCCCACACAGCCAGCAATGTCAGTGCTCCCCCACACAGCCAGCACTGTCAGTGCTCCCCCACATAGCCAGCACTGTCAGTGCTCCCACCACACAGCTAACACTGCCAGTGCTCCCACTACACAGCCAGCACTGTCAGTGCTCCCCCACACAGCCAGCACTGTCAGTGCTCCCACCACACAGCCAGCACTGTCAGTGCTCCCCATACAGCCAGCACTGTCAGTGCTCCCACCACACAGCCAGCAATGCCAGTGCTCCCACCACACAGCCAGCACTGTCAGTGCTCCCACCACACAGCCAGCACTGACAGTGCTCCGCCACAGAGCCAACACTGTGAGTCCTTCCACCACACAGCCAGCACTGTCAGTGCTCCCCCCACGCAGCCAGCACTATCAGTGCTCCCACCACACAGCCAGCACTGTCAGTGCTCCCACCACACAGCCAGCAATGCCAGTGCTCCCACCACACAGCCAGCACTGTCAGTGCTCCCACCACACAGAGCCAACACTGTCAGTGCTCCCCTCACACAGCTAGCACTGTCAGTGCTCCCCAAACAGCCAGCACTGTCAGTGACCCCCCACATAGCCAGCACTGTCAGTGCTCTCACCCCACACAGCGAGCACTGTCAGTGCTCCACCCTCACAGCCAACACTGTCAGTGCTCTCCCACACAGCAGCACTGTCAGTGCTCCCACCACACAGCCAGCACTGTCAGTGCTCCCCCACAGAGCCAGCACTATCAGTGCTCCCACCACACAGCCAGCACTGTCAGTGCTCCCCCACACAGCCAGCACTGCCAGTGCTCCCCCACACAGCCAGCACTGGCAGTGCTCCCCCCACACAGCGAGCACTGTCAGTGCTCCCCCCACACAACCAGCACTGTCAGTGCTCCCCCCACACAGCCAGCACTGTCAGTGCTCCCCACACAGCCAGAACTGTCAGTGCTCCCCTACACAGCCAGCACTGTCAGTGCTTCCACCCAACACAGCAAGCACTGTCAGTGCTCCCCCACACAGCCAGCACTGCCATTGCTCCCACCACACAGCCAGCACTGTCAGTGCCCCCACACCACAAAGCCAGCACTATCAGTGCTCCACCCTCACAGCCAGCACTGTCAGTGCTCCCCCACACAGCCAGCACTGTCAGTGCTCCCCCACACAGCCATCATTGTCAGTGCTCCCTCACCACACAGCCAGCACTGTCAGTGCTCCCCCACACAGCCAGCACTGTCAGCCCTTCCCCACACAGCCAGCACTGTCAATGCTCCCCCACACAGCCAGCGCTGTCAGTGCTCCTCCCACACAGCCCGCACTGTCAGTGCTCCCACAACACAGCCAGCACTGTCAGTGCTCCCCCACACAGCCAGCACTGTCAGTTCTCCCTCACCACACAGCCAGCACTGTCAGTGCTCCCACCACACAGCCAGCAATGCCAGTGCTCCACCACAGAGCCAACACTGTGAGTCCTCCCACCACACAGCCAGCCCTGTCAGTGCTCCCCCCACGCAGCCAGCACTATCAGTGCTCCCACCACACAGCCAGCACTGTCAGTGCTCCCACCACACAGCCAGCAATGCCAGTGCTCCCACCACACAGCCAGCACTGTCAGTGCTCCCACCACACAGAGCCAACACTGTCAGTGCTCCCCTCACACAGCTAGCACTGTCAGTGCTCCCCATACAGCCAGCACTGTCAGTGACCCCCCACATAGCCAGCACTGTCAGTGCACTCACCCCACACAGCGAGCACTGTCAGTGCTCCACCCTCACAGCCAACACTGTCAGTGCTCTCCCACACAGCCAGCACTGTCAGTGCTCCCACCACACAGCCAGCACTGTCAGTGCTCTCCCACAGAGCCAGCACTATCAGTGCTCCCACCACACAGCCAGCACTGTCAGTGCTCCCCACACACAACCAGCACTGCCAGTGCTCCCCCCACACAGCCAGCACTGTCAGTGCTCCCCACACAGCCAGCACTGTCAGTGCTCCCCTACACAGCCAGCACTGTCAGTGCTTCCACCCAACACAGCAAGCACTGTCAGTGCTCCCCCACACAGCCAGCACTGCCAGTGCTCCCACCACACAGCCAGCACTGTCAGTACTCCCACCACACAGCCAGCACTGTCAGTGCCCCCACACCACACAGCCAGCACTATCAGTGCTCCCCCACAGCCAGCACTGCCAGTTCTCCACCCACAGAGCTAGCACTGTCAGTGCTCGCCCACACAGCCAGCACTGTCAGTGCTCCACCCTCACAGCCAGCACTGTCAGTGCTCTACCACACAGCCAGCACGGTCAGTGCTCCCCCACACAGCCAGCACTGTCAGTGCTCCCTCACCACACAGCCAGCACTGTCAGTGCTCCCCCCACACACCCAGCACTGTCAATGCTCCCACCACACAGCCAGCAATGCCAGTGCTCCCACCACACAGCCAGCACTGTCAGTGCTCCACGACAGAGCCAACACTGTCAGTCCTCCCACCACACAGCCAGCACTGTCAGTGCTCCCCCCACGCAGCCAGCACTATCTGTGCTCCCACCACTCAGACAGCACTGTCAGTGCTCCCACCACACAGAGCCAACACTGTCAGTGCTCCCCTCACACAGCTAGCACTGTCAGTGCTCCCCACACAGCCAGCAATGTCAGTGCTCCCCCACACAGCCAGCACTGTCAGTGCTCCCCCACATAGCCAGCACTGTCAGTGCTCCCCCACACAGCCAGCACTGTCAGTGCTCCCCCCACACAGCTAACACTGCCAGTGCTCCCAACACACAGCCAGCACTGTCAGTGCTCCCACCACACAGCCAGCACTGTCAGTGCTCCCCCACACAGCCAGCACTGTCAGTGCTCCCCACACACAGCCAGCACTGTCAGTGCTCCCACCACACAGCCAGCACAGTCAGTGCTCCCCCACACAGCCAGCACTGTCAGTGCTCCCACCACACAGCTAGCACTGTAAGTGCTCCCCCACGCAGCCAGCACTGTCAGTGCTCCCACCACACAGCCAGCACTGTCAGTGCTCCCCCCCACACAGCCAGCACTGTCAGTGCTCCACCCACACAGCCAGCACTAACAGTGCTCCCAGCACACAGTCAGCACTGTCAGTGCTCCCCCCACACAGCCAGCACTAACAGTGCTCCCAGCACACAGCCAGCACTGTCATTACTCCCACCACACAGCCAGAACTGTCACTGCTCCCCCCACACAGCCAGCACTTTCAGTGGTCCCACCGCACAGCCAGCACTGACAGTGCTCCCACCACACAGCCAGCACTGTCAGGGCTTCCACCCATACAGCCAGCACTGTCAGTGCTCCCCCACACATCCAGCACTGTCAGTGCTCCCACCACACAGCCAGCACTGTCAGCCCTTCCCCACACAGCCAGCACTGTCAATGCTCCCCCACACAGCCAGCGCTGTCAGTGCTCCTCCCACACAGCCAGCACTGTCAGTGCTCCCACCACACAGCCAGCACTGTCAGTGCTCCCCCCACACAGCCAGCACTGTCAGTGCTCCCACCACACAGCCAGCAATGCCAGTGCTCCCACCACACAGCCAGCACTGTCAGTGCTCCCACCACACAGCCAGCACTGACAGTGCTCCGCCACAGAGCCAACACTGTGAGTCCTTCCACCACACAGCCAGCACTGTCAGTGCTCCCCCCACACAACCAGCACTGTCAGTGCTCCACCCTCACAGCCAACACTGTCAGTGCTCTCCCACACAGCAGCACTGTCAGTGCTCCCACCACACAGCCAGCACTGTCAGTGCTCCCCCACAGAGCCAGCACTGTCAGTGCTCCCCCCACACAGCCAGCACTGTCAGTGCTCCCCCCACACAGCCAGCACTGTCAGTGCTCCCCCCACACAGCGAGCACTGTCAGTGCTCCCCACACACAGCCAGCACTGTCAGTGCTTCCACCCAACACAGCCAGCACTGTCAGTGCTCCCCCACACAGCCAGCACTGTCAGTGCTCCCCCACACAGCCAGCACTGCCATTGCTCCCACCACACAGCCAGCACTGTCAGTGCCCCCACACCACAAAGCCAGCACTATCAGTGCTCCCCCACAGCCAGCACTGCCAGTTCTCCACCCACAGAGCTAGCACTGTCAGTGCTCGCCCATACAGCCAGCACTGTCAGTGCTCCACCCTCACAGCCAGCACTGTCAGTGCTCCCCCACACAGCCAGCACTGTCAGTGCTCCCCCACACAGCCATCATTGTCAGTGCTCCCTCACCACACAGCCAGCACTGTCAGTGCTCCCCCCACACACCCAGCACTGTCAGTGCTCCCTCACCACACAGCCAGCACTGTCAGTGCTCCCACCACACAGCCAGCAATGCCAGTGCTCCCACCACACAGCCAGCACTGTCAGTGCTCCCACCACACAGCCAGCACTGACAGTGCTCCACCACAGAGCCAACACTGTCAGTCCTCCCCCCACGCAGCCAGCACTATCTGTGCTCCCACCACACAGACAGCACTGTCAGTGCTCCCACCACACAGCCAGCAATGCCAGTGCTCCCACCACACAGAGCCAACACTGTCAGTGCTCCCCTCACACAGCTAGCACTGTCAGTGCTCCCCCACACAGCCAGCACTGTCAGTGCTCCCCCACACAGCCAGCACTGTCAGTGCTGCACCCACATAGCCAGCACTGTCAGTGCTCCCCGCACAGCCAGCACTGTCAGTGCTCCCACCACACAGCCAACACTGCCAGTGCTCCCACCACACAGCCATCACTGTCAGTGCTCCCCCACACAGCCAGCACTGTCAGTGCTCCCACCACACAGCCAGCACTGTCAGTGCTCCCCATACAGCCAGCACTGCCAGTGCTCCCCCACAAATCCAGCACTGTCAGTGCTCCCACCACACAGCTGGCACTGTAATTGCTCCCCCACGCAGCCATCACTGTCAGTGCTCCCACCACACAGCCAGCACTGTCAGTGCTCCCCCCCACACAGCCAGCACTGTCAGTGCTCCCCACACAGCCAGCACTGTCAGTGCTCCACCCACACAGCCAGCACTAACAGTGCTCCCACCACACAGCCAGCACTGTCAGTGCTCCACACTCACAGCCAGCACTGTCAGTGCTCACCCCACACAGCCAGCACTGTCTGTGCTCCCCCACACTGCCAGCATTGTCAGTGCTCCAACCCACAGCCAGCACTGTCAGTGCTCCCCCACACAGCCAGAACTGAGAGTGCGCCCCATACAGCCAGCACTGTCAGTGCTCCCACCACACAGCCAGCACTGTCAGTGTACCCCCACACAGCCAGCACTGTCAGTGCTCCCACCACACAGCCAGCACTGTCAGTGCTCCCCCACACAGCCAGCACTGTCAGTGCTCCCCCCACACAGCCAGCACTGTCAGTGCTCCCCCCCCCATACAGCCAGCACTGTCAGTGCTCCCCCACACAGCAGCACTGTCAGTGCTCCCACCACACAGCCAGCACTGTCAGCCCTCCCCCACACAGCCAGCACTGTCAATGCTCCCCCACACAGCCAGCGCTATCAGCGCTCCTCCCACACAGCCAGCACTGTCAGTGCTCCCCCCACAGAGCCAGCACTGTCAGTGCTCCCACCACACAGCCAGCAATGTCAGTGCTCCCCCCACACAGCCAGCACTCTCAGTGCTCCCCCACACAGCCAGAACTGAGAGTGCACCCCACACAGCCAGCACTGCCAGTGCCCTCCCACAGAGCTAGCAGTGTCAGTGCTCCCCCACACAGCCAGCACTGTCAGTGCTCCCACCACACAACCAGCACTGTCAGTGCTCCCACCACACAGCCAGCACTGTCAGTGTACCCCCACACAGCCAGCACTGTCAGTGCTCCCACCACACAGCCAGCACTGTCAGTGCTCCACCCACACAGCCAGCACTGTCAGTGCTCCCCCCACACAGCCAGCACTGTCAGTGCTCCCCCCCATACAGCCAGCACTGTCAGTGCTCCCCCACACAGCCAGCACTGTCAGTGCTCCCACCACACAGCCAGCACTGTCAGTGCTCCCACCACACAGCCAGCACTGTCAGCCCTCCCCCACACAGCCAGCACTGTCAATGCTCCCCCACACAGCCAGCGCTATCAGCGCTCCTCCCACACAGCCAGCACTGTCAGTGCTGCCCCCACAGAGCCAGCACTGTCAGTGCTCCCACCACACAGCCAGCACTGTCAGTGCTCCCCCCACACAGCCAGCACTCTCAGTGCTCCCCCACACAGCCAGCACGTTCAGTGCTCCCACCACACAGCCAGCACTGTCAGTGCTCCCACCACACAGCCAGCACTGTAAGTGCTCCTCACACAGCCAGCACTGTCAGTGCTCCCACCACACAGCCAGCACTGTCAGTGCTCCCACCACACAGCCAGCACTGTCTGTGCTCCCCCACACAGCCAGCACTGTCAGTGCTTCCCCCACACAGCCAGATCTGTCAGTGCTCCCCCACACAGCAAGCACTGTCAGTGCTCCCCCACACAGCCAGCACTGTCAGTGATCCCCCCACACAGCCAGCCCTGTCAGTGCTCCCCCCACAGCCAGCACTGTCAGTGCTCCACCCACACAGCCAGCATTGCCAGTGTTCCCCCACACAGCCAGCACTGTCAGTGCTCCACCCACACAGCCAGAACTGTCAGTGCTCCCCACACACAGCCAGCACTCTCAGTGCCCCCCCCCACAGAGCCAGCACTGTCAGTGCTCCCACCACACAGCCAGCACTGTCAGTGCTCCCCCACACAGCCAGCACTGTCAGTGCTCTTACCACACAGCGAGCACTGTCAGTGCTCCCACCACACAGCCAGCACTGTCAGTGCTCCCACCACACAACCAGCACTGTCAGTGCTCCCACACACAGCCAGCACTGTCAGTACTCCCACCACACAGACAGCACTGTCAGTGCTCCCACCACACGGCCAGCACTGTCAGTGCTCCCACCACACAGCCAGCACTGTCTGTGCTCCCCCCACACAGCCAGCACTGTCAGTGCTCCCCCACACAGCCAGCAATGTCGGTGCTCCCCCCCCCCCCCCCCATACAGCCAGCACTGTCAGTGCTCTCCCCACACAGCCAGCACTGTCAGTCCTCCCCCCACACTGCCAGCACTGGCATTGCTCCCCCACACAGCCAGCGCTATCAGCGCTCCTCCCACACAGCCAGCACTGTCAGTGCTCCCCCCACAGAGCCAGCACTGTCAGTGCTCCCACCACACAGCCAGCACTGTCAGTGCTCCCCCCACACAGCCAGCACTCTCAGTGCTCCCCCACACAGCCAGCACGTTCAGTGCTCCCACCACACAGCCAGCACTGTCAGTGCTCCCACCACACAGCCAGCACTGTAAGTGCTCCTCACACAGCCAGCACTGTCAGTGCTCCCACCACACAGCCAGCACTGTCAGTGCTCCCACCACACAGCCAGCACTGTCTGTGCTCCCCCACACAGCCAGCACTCTCAGTGCTTCCCCCACACAGCCAGAACTGTCAGTGCTCCCCCACACAGCAAGCACTGTCAGTGCTCCCCCACACAGCCAGCACTGTCAGTGATCCCACCACACAGCCAGCCCTGTCAGTGCTCCCCCCACAGCCAGCACTGTCAGTGCTCCACCCACACAGCCAGCATTGCCAGTGTTCCCCCACACAGCCAGCACTGTCAGTGCTCCACCCACACAGCCAGAACTGTCAGTGCTCCCCACACACAGCCAGCACTCTCAGTGCCCCCCCCCCACAGAGCCAGCACTGTCAGTGCTCCCACCACACAGCCAGCACTGTCAGTGCTCCCCCACACAGCCAGCACTTTCAGTGCTCTCACCACACAGCGAGCACTGTCAGTGCTCCCACCACACAGCCAGCACTGTCAGTGCTCCCACCACACAACCAGCACTGTCAGTGCTCCCACACACAGCCAGCACTGTCAGTACTCCCACCACACAGACAGCACTGTCAGTGCTCCCACCACACGGCCAGCACTGTCAGTGCTCCCACCACACAGCCAGCACTGTCTGTGCTCCCCCCACACAGCCAGCACTGTCAGTGCTCCCCCACACAGCCAGCAATGTCGGTGCTCCCCCCCCCCATACAGCCAGCACTGTCAGTGCTCTCCCCACACAGCCAGGACTGTCAGTGCTCCCACCACACAGCCAGCACTGTCAGTCCTCCCCCCACACTGCCAGCACTGGCATTGCTCCCCCACACAGCCAGCGATGTCAGTGGTCCCCCACACAGCCAGCACTGTCAGTGCTCCCCCACACAGCCAGCACTGGCAGTGCACTCCCACAGAGCTAGCAGTGTCAGTGCTCCCCCACACAGCCAGCACTGTCAGTGCTCCCACCACACAACCAGCACTGTCAGTGCTCCCACCACACAGCCAGCACTGTCAGTGCACCCCCACACAGCCAGCACTGTCAGTGCTCCCACCACACAGCCAGCACTGTCAGTGCTCCCCCCACCCAGGCAGCACTGTCAGTGCTCCCCCCACACAGCCAGCACTGTCAGGGCTTCCCCCCATACAGCCAGCACTGTCAGTGCTCCCCCACACATCCAGCACTGTCAGTGCTCCCACCACACAGCCAGCACTGTCAGCCCTTCCCCACACAACCAGCACTGTCAATGCTCCCACACACAGCCAGCGCTGTCAGTGCTCCTCCCACACAGCCAGCACTGTCAGTGCTCCCCCACACAGCCAGCACTGTCAGTGCTCCCACCACACAGCCAGCACTGTCAGTGCTCCCCCCACGCAGCCAGCACTCTCAGTGCTCCCCCCACACAGCCAGCACGGTCAGTGCTCCCACCACACAGCCAGCACTGTCAGTGCTCCCACCACACAGCCTGCACTGTCAGTGCTCCCCCACACAGCCAGCACTGTCAGTGCTCCCACCCCACACAGCGAGCACTGTTAATGCTCCCACCACACAGCCAGCACTGTCAGTGCTCCCACCACACAGCCAGCACTGTCAGTGCTCCCCCACACAGCCAGCACTGTCAGTGCTCCCTCACACAGCCAGAACTGTCAGTGCTCCCCACACAGCCAGCACTGTCAGTGCTCCCCCACACAGCCAGCACTGTCAGTGATCCCCCCACACAGCGAGCCCTGTCAGTGCTCCCCCCACAGCCAGCACTGTCAGTGCTCCCACCACACAGTCAGCACTGTCAGTGCTCCCCTCACACAGCCAGCACTGTCAGTGCTCCCACCACACAGCCAGCACTGTCAGTGCTCCCCCACACAGCTAGCACTGTCAGTGCTCCCACCACACAGCCAGCACTGTCAGTGCTCCCCCCACACAGCTAGCACTGTCAGTGCTCCCACCACACAGCCAGCACTGTCAGTGCTCCCCCCACACAGCCAGCAGTGTCAGTGCTCCCACCACACAACCATCAATGTCAGTGCTCCCCACACACAGCCAGCGCTGTCGGTGCTCCCACCACACAGCCAGCACTGTCAGTTCTCCCCCCATACAGCCAGCACTGTCAGTGCTCCCACCACAAAGCCAGCACTGCCAGTGCTCCCCCACACAGCCAGGACTGTCAGTGCTCCCCCCACACTGCCAGCACTTCCAGTTCTACCCCACACAGCCATCACTGTCTGTGCTCCCCCATACAGCCAGCACTGTCAGTGTTCCCCCCACACAGCCAGCACTGTCAGTGCTCCCACCACACAGCCAGCACTGTCAGTGCTCCCCCACACAGCCAGCACTGTCAGTGCTACCTTACACAGCCAGCACTGGAAATGCTCCCGCCAAACTCTGTCTGTGTCTCTGTCTGTGTCGCTGTGTCTCTCTGTGTCTCTCTATCTGTCTCTCTCTCTGTCCCTGTCTCTGTCTCTGCCTGTGTCTCTGTCTCTCTCTGTGTCTCTGTCTGTATCTCTGTCTCTGTCCCTGTCTCTGTCTGTGTCCCTGTCTCTGTCTGTGTCCCTGTCTCTGCCTGCGTCTCTGTCTGTGTCTCTGTCTCTGTCTGTGTCCCTGTCTCTGTCTGTGTCCCTGTCTGTGTCTCTGTCTGTGTCCCTGTCTGTGTCTCTGTCTGTGTCCCTGTCTCTGTCTGTGTCCCTGTCTCTCTCTGTGTCTCTGTGTCTGTCTGTGTCTTAGTCTCTGTCTGTGTCTTAGTCTCTGTCTGTGTCTCTGTCTGTGTCTCTGTCTGTATCTCTGTCTGTGTCTCTGTGTCTGTCTGTATCTCTCTCTGTGTCTCTGTGTCTGTCTGTGTCTCAGTCTCTGTCTCTGTCTCAGTCTGTGTCTCTGTGTCTGTCGGTCTCTGTGTCTCACTCTCTGTCTCTGTCTGTGTCTCTGTCTCTGTCTCTGTCTGGGGCACATTCTGCTGCACAGACTGTGTTTAGGTGTGAGGCACACACCCAGCTGATCGGCAATGCGGGGAAGCACATACACCCAGCTGATTGGCCATGGTGGAGGCACACACCCAGCTGATCGGCAATGGGGAGAGGCACACATCCAGCTGATCGGCAATGGGGGAGTCACACACACCCAGTTGATCGGCAATGGGGGGAAGCACACACACAGCTCACGGGCCATGGGGGAGTCACACTGAACCAGCTGATCGGCCATGGGAGAGTCACACTGACCCAGTTGATCGGCCATGGGGGAGTCACACTGACCCAGCTGATCGACCATGGGGGAGTCACACAGACCCAGCTCATCGGCCATGGGGGAGTCACACTGACCCAGCTGATCGGCCATGGGGGAGTCACACTGATCCAGCTGATCGGCCATGGGGGAGTCACACTGACCCAGCTGATCGGCCATGGGGGATTCACACCCACCCACCGACAGTCTCTCCTGGTAATGCAGAATGGTAAATCTCTGCATGTGTCTCTGCCTGTATCTGTCCAATTCTCTCTCTGTCTGTGTTTCTGTCTGTGTTTCTGTCTGTGTCTCTGTCTATGTCTCTGTCTGTATCTCTGTCTGTATCTCTGTCTGTGTCTCTGTGTCGGTCTGTATCTCTCTCTGTGTCTCCGTCTCTGTCTGTGTCTCTGTCTGTGTCTGTGTCTGTATCTCTCTGTGTCTGTGTCCCTGTTGAGGCTGTGACAGTGTCTCTCCCTGTGTCTCTATCTGTGCCTCTATCTGTATCTCTGTCTGTGTTTCTGTCTGTGTCACTGGCAGTGTCTCTCTGTCCGTGACTGTCTCTGTATCTCTGTCTGTGTCACTGCCTCTGTCTGTCTGTTTCTGTATGTTTGTCTCTATCTGTGTCTCTGTCTGTGTCTCTGTCTGTGTCTCTGTCTCTGCCTCTGTCTGTGTCTGTGTCTCTGTCTGTGTCTCTGTCTGTGTCCCTGTTTCTGTCTGTGTCTCTCTGTATCTCTGTCTGTGTCTCTGTCTGTGTCACTGCCTCTGTCTCTGTCTGTTTCTGTGTGTTTGTCTCTATCTGTGTATCTGTCTGTGTCTCTGTCTGTGTCTCTGTCTCTGCCTCTGTCTGTGTCTGTCTGTGTCTCTGTCTGTGTCTCTCTGTACCTCTGTCTGTGTCTCTGTCTCTGTCACTGCCTCTGTCTCTGTCTGTTTCTGTGTGTTTGTCTCTGTCTGTATCTGTGTCTGTCTCTGTATCTCTGTCTGTGTCTCTGCCTGTGTCACTGCCTCTGTCTCAGTCTGTTTCTTTGTCTCTGTCTGTTTCTGTATCTCTGTCTGTGTCACTGCCTCTGTCTCTGTCTGTTTCTGTGTGTTTGTCTCTGTCTGTTTCTGTGTGTTTGTCTCTGTCTGTGTCTCTGTCTGTGTCTCTGTCTCTGCCTCTGTCTGTGTCTGTGTCTCTGTCTGTGTCCCTGTTTCTGTCTGTGTCTCTCTGTACCTCTGTCTGTGTCTCTGTCTGTGTCACTGCCTCTGTCTCTGTCTGTTTCTGTGTGTTTATCTCTATCTGTGTCTCTGTCTGTGTCTCTGTCTGTGTCTCTGTCTGTGTCTCTGTCTCTGCCTGTGTCCCTGTTTCTGTCTGTGTCTCCCTGTACCTCTGTCTGTGTCTCTGTGTCTCTGTCTGTGTCTCTGTCTGTGCCTCTGTCTCTGTCTCTGCCTCTGTCTGTGTCTCTTTCTCTGTCTGTGTCTCTGCCTGTGTCCCTGTTTCTGTCTGTGTCTCCCTGTACCTCTGTCTGTGTCTGTGTCTCTGTCTGTGTCTCTGTCTGTGTCTCTGTCTCTGCCTCTGTCTGTGTCTGTGTCTCTGTCTGTGTCTCTGTCTGTGTCGCTGTTTCTGTCTGTGTCTCCCTGTACCTCTGTCTGTGTCTCTGTGTCTGTCTGTGTCTCAGTCTCTGTCTCTGTCTGGGGCACATTTTGCTGCACAGACTGTGTTTAGGTGTGAGGCACACTCCCAGCTGATCGGCATTGGGAGAGTCACACACACCCAGCTGATCGGCCTTGGGGGGGAAGGACACACCCAGCTGATCGGCAATGGGGGGAAGCACACACCCAGCTGATCGGCAATGGGGGGAAGGACACACCCAGCTGATCGGAAATGGGGGGAAGCACACACCCAGCTGATCGGCAATGGGGGGAAGTACACACCCAGCTGATCGGCAATGGGGGGGAAGGACACTCCCAGCTGATCGGCAATGGGGGGAAGCACACACCCAGCTGATCAGCAATGCAGGGAAGCACACACCCAGCTGATCGGCAATGGGGGGAAGCACACACCCAGCTCATCAGCAATGCGGGGAAGCACACTCCCAGCTGATCGGCAATGGGGGGAAGCACACTCCCAGCTGATCGGCAATGCGGGGAAGGAGACACACAGCTGATCGGCAATGGGGGGAAGCACACACCCAGCTGATCGGCAATGCGGGGAAGGAGACACCCAGCTGATCGGCAATGGGGGGAAGGACAGACCCAGCTGATCGGCAATGGGGGGAAGCACACACCCAGCTGATCGGCAATGCGGGGAAGGAGACACCCAGCTGATCGGCAATGGGGGGAAGGACACACCCAGCTGATCGGCAATGGGGGGAAGCACACACCCAGCTGATCGGCAATGGGGGTAAGCACACACCCAGCTGATCGGCAATGCGGGGAAGCACCCACCCAGCTGATCGGCAATGGGGGGAAGCACACACCCAGCTTATCGGCAATGGGGGGAAGGACAGACCCAGCTGATCGGCAATGGGGGGATGCACACACCCAGCTGATCGGCAATGGGGGGATGCACACACCCAGCTGATCGGCAATGCGGGAAAGGAGACACCCAGCTGATCGGCAATGGGGGGAAGCACACTCCCAGCTGATCGGCAATGCGGGGAAGTACACTCCCAGCTGATCGGCAATGGGGGGAAGCACACACCCAGCTGATCGGCAATGGGGGGAAGCACACACCCAGCTGATCGGCAATGGGGGGAAGCACACACCCAGCTGATCGGCAATGCAGGGAAGCACACACCCAGCTAATCGGCAATGGGGGGAAGCACACACCCAGCTAATCGGCAATGGGGGGAAGCACACACCCAGCTGATCGGCAATGCGGGGAAGGACAGACCCAGCTGATCGGCAATGCGGGGAAGCACACACCCAGCTGATCGGCAATGGGGGGAAGGACAGACCCAGCTGATCGGCAATGGGGGGAAGCACACACCCAGCTGATCGGCAATGGGGGGAAGCACATACCCAGCTGATCGGCAATGCGGGGAAGGACAGACCCAGCTGATCGGCAATGCGGGGAAGCACACACCCAGCTGATCGGCAATGCGGGGAAGCACACACCCAGATGATCGGCAATGCGGGGAAGCACAATCCCAGCTGATCGGCAATGGGGGGAAGGACACACCCAGCTGATCGGCAATGGGGGGAAGGACAAACCCAGCTGATCGGCAATGGGAGGAAGCACACACCCAGCTGATCGGCAATGGGGGGAAGGACACACCCAGCTGGTCGGCAATGGGGGGAAGCACACACCCAGCTGATCGGCAATGGGGGGAAGGACAGACTCAGCTGATCGGCAATGGGGGGAAGCACACACCCAGCTGATCGGCAACGCGGGGAAGCACACACCCAGCTGATCGGCAATGGGGGGAAGCACACACCCAGCTGATCGGCAATGGGGGGAAGGACAGACTCAGCTGATCGGCAATGCGGGGAAGCACACGCCCAGCTGATCGGCAATGGGGGGAAGCACACACCCAGCTGATCGGCAATGGGGGGAAGCACACACCCAGCTGATCGGCAATGGGGGGAAGCACACTCCCAGCTGATCGGCAATGGGGGGAAGCACACAACCAGCTGATCGGCAATGGGGGGAAGCACACTCCCAGCTGATCGGCAATGCGGGGAAGCACACTCCCAGCTGATCGGCAATGGGGAAACACACACCCAGCTGATCGGCAATGCGGGGAAGCACACACCCAGCTGATCGGCAATGGGGGAAAGCACACGCCCAGCTGATCGGCAATGCGGGGAAGCACACATCCAGCTGATCGGCAATGGGGGGAAGCACACGCCCAGCTGATCGGCAATGCGGGGAAGCACACACCCAGCTGATCGGCAATGGGGGGAAGCACACGCCCAGCTGATCGGCAATGCGGGGAAGCACACATCCAGATGATCGGCAATGGGGGGAAGCACACACCCAGCTGATCGGCAATGCGGGGAAGGACACACCCAGCTGATCGACAATGGGGGGAAGCACACACCCAGCTGATCGGCAATGGGGGGAAGGACACACCCAGCTGATCGGCAATGGGGGGAAGCATACACCCAGCTGATCGGCAATGCGGGGAAGGACACACCCAGCTGATCGACAATGGGGGGAAGGACACACCCAGCTGATCGGCAATGGGGGGAAGGTCACACCCAGCTGATCGGCAATGGGGGGAAGGACACACCCAGCTGATCGGCAATGGGGGAAGCACACACCCAGCTGATCGGCAATGGGGGGAAGGACACTCCCAGCTGATCGGCAATGGGGGGAAGCACACACCCAGCTGATCGGCAATGCGGGGAAGGACACACCCAGCTGATCGGCAATGGGGGGAAGCACACACCCAGCTGATCGGCAATGCGGGGAAGGAAACACCCAGCTGATCGGCAATGGGGGGAAGCATACACCCAGCTGATCGGCAATGGGGGGAAGGACAGACCCAGCTGATCGGCAATGGGGGGAAGCACACACCCAGCTGATCGGCAATGGGGGGAAGCACACACCCAGCTGATCGGCAATGGGGGGAAGGACAGACCCAGCTGATCGGCAATGGGGGGAAGCACACACCCAGCTGATCGGCAATGGGGGGAAGCACACACCCAGCTGATCGGCAATGGGGGGAAGCATACACCCAGCTGATCGGCAATGGGGGGAAGCGCACACCCAGCTGATCGGCAATGGGGGGAAGCATACACCCAGCTGATCGGCAATGGGGGGAAGGACAGACCCAGCTGATCGGCAATGGGGGGAAGCACACACCCAGCTGATCGGCAATGGGGGGAAGCACACACCCAGCTGATCGGCAATGGGGGGAAGGACAGACCCAGCTGATCGGCAATGGGGGGAAGCACACACCCAGCTGATCGGCAATGGGGGGAAGGACAGACCCAGCTGATCGGCAATGGGGGGAAGGACAGACCCAGCTGATCGGCAATGGGGGAAGCACACTCCCAGCTGATCGGCAATGGGGGGAAGCACACTCCCAGCTGATCGGCAATGGGGGGAAGCACACACCCAGCTGATCGGCAATGGGGGGAGTCACACCCACCCACCGATAGTCCTGGTCATGCAGAATGGTAAATCAGGGTGAGGCTGGCTGGGGAGGGTCAGTTTTACCGGCAGTGCGAGGAGAGAGATGCCGAGTGGGTGGGGTTTCCTCTCAGTGTTTAATGAATTGAAGAATTGAACGAAAGGGAACTTTCAGCACATTTTTCAACTGCTGCCTGAACTGAGTCTGTGTCACGGCGTAAATCGCAGTGTTTGTGCAGCAACTCAGGAGCTGCAGCATGAAGCCCAATTCCATAACATAATAATCTAACCACACAGACCGATACCCCAGATTGTACATCCGGCTCCATATAGAATAAACCATTAACGTTGACCATAACAGGATGAAGTTGGCGGAGATAACGAAGAGTAAGATGATGGATTTGCTGCGACTCTCCATCTCCGGGTCTCTGGCACTGTGCCCACTGCTGTGAGCCCGGAGTCTCCTGCGGGCCCTGCTGCTCAGGACAATGTGTCTGACGGTGAGAACATTGAGCAGCAGAATCAGGGCGAATGGAACACCCGGGGTTAGAATGTGGTGGAGGAACTCGATTGGTCCCCAGACCGGAGATTCCGCAACATCCTCTGTGACATAACAAAACCAGGGGGCGTTCCCCAGCAGATACCCACCGGGCAGCATCACCCCCCAGGAAATGTCCTTCAGACAGCTCAGCACAGCCACTGTTCCCAGAACCACAGCCGCCGCTTTCTCGCTGCAATATTTACTTTTCAGCCTCGGGCAACAAATGGCCACAAATCGATCAAAGGTGAAAGTGACGGTGAACCAGACAGAACAGTCAGTGGCTGCATAAAGCAGGGCGGCGTGGATATTACACACGGGGATGGACAGCAGGAAATAAAACTGTTCAGGAAAAACAATGGGAATGTGTCTGAATATCAGGTCGAGAATCACGACCAGGAGATCCCCCACTGCCATGGCCAACAGGTAACAAGTCACACATTTGGACAGCCCACAGTTTCTTCTCTTCAGGACCACAATTGTGATGAGGTTCACTGTGAGGAAGGGAAATACACAATGAAATTATACATCAGCCTGGGAAAGACATCACAAGTATGGTCGGCGTGGTGTGGAGGGAGTCAAATAAATATATACTAATACACACACACACACTCACAGAGAGACAGTAACACGCTCACACACAGTAATACACACATACACACAGAGACAGTAACACACTCACACACACACACACAGACAGTAACACACACACACACACAGACACTGACACACAAACACACACACACAGACAGTAACACACTCACACACACATACACTGACACACAAACACACACACACATACAGAGACACTAACACACACACACACACACAGACAGTAACACACACACACAGAGACAGTAACACACAAACACACACACACAGACACTGACACACTCACACACACACACAGACAGTAACACACACTCACACACACACACAGAGACAGTAACACACACTCACACACACATACAGACAGTAACACACACTCACACACACACACACACAGACAGTAACACACACTCACACACGCAGACATACATACAGAGACAGTAACACACACACACACAGACACTGACACACAAACACACACATACAGAGACAGTAACACACTCACACACACACAGAGACAGTAACACACACTCACACACACACACAGACAGTAACACACACTCACACTCACACACATACAGAGACAGTAACACACTCCCACTCACACACACTCACACACAAACACACACATACAGAGACAGTAACACACATACACACACACACGCACATACATACAGAGACAGTAACACACACACAGACACTGACACACTCACACACACACACAGTAATACACTGACACACACACAAACACTAACACACACACACACAGTAATACACTCACACACACAGACAAAAACACACTCACACATACAGACACTGACACACAAACACATACATACAGAGACAGTAACACACACACACACACACAGACACTGACACACAAACACATACATACAGAGACAGTAACACACTCACACACACACACACAGAGACAGTAACACACACTCACACACACACACACAGACAGTAACACACACTCACACACACAGACATACATACAGAGACAGTAACACACACACACACACACACTGACACACAAACACACACATACAGAGACAGTAACACACACACACACACAGACACTGACACACAAACACATACATACAGAGACAGTAACACACTCACACACACACACAGAGACAGTAACACACACACACATACATACAGAGACAGTAACACACACACAGACACTGACACACTGACACACACACACAGTAATACACTGACACACACACAGACACTAACACACACACACAGTAATACACTCACACACACAGACAAAAACACACTCACACATACAGACACTGACACACACTCACACACATACAGAGACAGTAACACACACACACACACAGACACTGACACACAAACACACACATACAGAGACAGTAACACACATACACACACACACGCACATACATACAGAGACAGTAACACACTCACACACACACACACATACATACAGAGACAGTAACACACACACAGACACTGACACACTCACACACACACACAGTAATACACTGACACACACACAGACACTAACACACACACACACAGTAATACACTCACACACACAGACAAAAACGCACTCACACATACAGACACTGACACACACTCACACACATACAGAGACAGTAACACACACACACAGACACTGACACACACACACACAGTAATACACTCACACACACAGACAAAAACACACTCACACATACAGACACTGACACACACTCTCACACATACAGAGACAGTAACACACACACACAGACACTGACACACAAACACACACATACAGAGACAGTAACACACATACACACACACACGCACATACATACAGAGACAGTAACACACTCACACACACACACATACATACAGAGACAGTAACACACACACAGACACTGACACACTCACACACACACACAGTAATACACTGACACACACACAGACACTAACACACACACACACAGTAATACACTCACACACACAGACAAAAACACACTCACACATACAGACACTGACACACAAACACATACATACAGAGACAGTAACACACACACACACAGACACTGACACACAAACACATACATACAGAGACAGTAACACACACTCACACACACACACAGAGACTGTAACACACACACACACAGACAGTAACACACACTCACACACACAAACACATACATACAGAGACAGTAACACACACACACACACGCAGAGACAGTAACACACACACACACAGACAGTAACACACACTCACACACAAACACATACATACAGAGACAGTAACACACACACACACAGACACTGACACACAAACACATACATACAGAGACAGTAACACACACTCACACACACACACAGACAGTAACACACACACACACACAGACACTGACACACAAACACACACATACAGAGACAGTAACACACATACACACACACACGCACATACATACAGAGACAGTAACACACTCACACACACACACACATACATACAGAGACAGTAACACACACACAGACACTGACACACTCACACACACACACAGTAATACACTGACACACACACAGACACTAACACACACACACACACACAGACAAAAACACACTCACACATACAGACACTGACACACACTCACACACACACACACACAGAGACAGTAACACACACACACTGACACACACACACACACACACAGACAGTAACACACACACACGCACACTCACAGAGACAGTAACACACACACGCACACAGACACTGACACACAAACACACACATACAGAGACAGTAACACACACACACAGTAATACACACACACACGCACACAGACACTAACACAAACACAGACACTGACACACACTCACACACACACATACAGTAATACACTTACACACACAGACAGAGACAGTAATACACTCACACATACACAGACACTAACACACACACACACACACACTGTAATACACACACAGACACTCAGTGGTGTGCGGTGTGCTGGGTGTCTGATGGGGGTGTGGTACATTGTGTACTGTCAGTGGTGTGCGGTGTGCTGGGTGCCTGATGGGGGTGTGGTACATTGTGTACTGTCAGTGGTGTGCGGTGTGCTGGGTGTCTGATGGGGCTGTGGTACATTGTGTACTGTCAGTGGTGTGCGGTGTGCTGGGTGTCTGATGGGTGTGTGGTACATTGTGTACTGTCAGTGGTGTGTGGTGTGCTGGGTGTCTGATGTGGGTGTGGTACATTGTGTACTGTCAGTGGTGTGCAGTGTGCTGAGTGTCTGATGGGGGTGTGGTACATTGTGTACTGTCAGTGGTGTGCGGTGTGCTGGGTGTCTGATGGGGGTGTGGTACATTGTGTACTGTCAGTGGTGTGCGGTGTGCTGGGTGTCTGATGGGGTGTGGTACTTGGTGTACTGTCAGTGGTGTGTGGTGTTCTGGGTCTCTGATGGGGCTGTGGTACATTGTGTACTGTCAGTGGTGTGTGGTGTGCTGGGTGTCTGATGGGGGTGTGGTACATTGTGTACTGTCAGTGGTGTGCGGTGTGCTGGGTGTCTGATGGGGCTGTGGTACATTGTGTACTGTCAGTGGTGTGCGGTGTGCTGGCTGTCTGATGGGGGTGTGGTACATTGTGTACTGTCAGTGGTGTACGGTGAGCTGGGTGCCTGATGGGGGTGTGGTACATTGTGTACTGTCAGTGGTGTGTGGTGTGCTGGGTGTCTGATGGGAGTGTGGTACATTGTGTACTGTGAGTGGTGTGTGGTGTGCTGGGTGTCTGATGGGGGTGTGGTACATTGTGTACTGTCAGTGGTGTGTGGTGTGCTGGGTGTCTGATGGGGGTGTGGTACACTGTGTACTGTCAGTGGTGTGTGGTGTGCTGGGTCCCTGATGGGGGTGTGGTACATTGTGAACTGTCAGTGGTGTGCGGTGTGCTGGGTGTCTGATGGGGTTGTGGTACATTGTGTACTGTCAGTGGTGTGCGGTGTGC
This sequence comes from Scyliorhinus torazame, assembly GCF_047496885.1. Classification (NCBI taxonomy): domain Eukaryota; kingdom Metazoa; phylum Chordata; class Chondrichthyes; order Carcharhiniformes; family Scyliorhinidae; genus Scyliorhinus; species Scyliorhinus torazame. Next base: position 1,974,630 of record NW_027307763.1, on the reverse strand, counting down.
TGGGTGCCTGATGGTGGTGTGGTACATTGTGTACTGTCAGTGGTGTGTGGTGTGCTGGGTGTCTGATGGGAGTGTGGTACATTGTGTACTGTGAGTGGTGTGTGGTGTGCTGGGTGTCTGATGGGGGTGTGGTACATTGTGTACTGTCAGTGGTGTGTGGTGTGCTGGGTGTCTGATGGGGGTGTGGTACACTGTGTACTGTCAGTGGTGTGTGGTGTGCTGGGTCCCTGATGGGGGTGTGGTACATTGTGAACTGTCAGTGGTGTGCGGTGTGCTGGGTGTCTGATGGGGTTGTGGTACATTGTGTACTGTCAGTGGTGTGCGGTGTGCTGGGTGCCTGATGGTGGTGTGGTACATTGTGTACTGTCAGTGGTGTGCGGTGTGCTGTGTGCGTGATGGGGGTGTGGTACATTGTCTACTGTCAGTGGTGTGTGGTGTGCTGGGTGCCTGATGGGGGTGTGGTACATTGTGTACTGTCAGTGGTGTGCGGTGCGCTGGGTGTCTGATGGGGCTGTGGTACATTGTGTACTGTCAGTGGTGTGCGGTGCGCTGGGTGTCTGATGGGGGTGCGGTACATTGTGTACTGTCAGTGGTGTGCGTTGTGCTGAGTGTCTGATAGGGGTGTGGTACATTGTGTACTGTCAGTGGTGTGTGGTGTGCTGGGTGTCTGATGGGGGTGTGGTACATTGTGTACTGTCAGTGGTGTGCGATGTGCTGGGTGCCTGATGGGGGTGTGGTACACTGTGTACTGTCAGTGGTGTGCGGTGTGCTGGGTGTCTGATGGGGATGAGGTACATTGTGTACTGTCAGTGGTGTGTGGTGTGCTGGGTGTCTGATGGGGGTGAGGTACATTGTGTACTGTCAGTGGTGTGTGGTGTGCTGGGTGTCTGATGGGGGTGTGGTACTTTGTGTACTGTCAGTGGTGTGCGGTGTGCTGGGTGTCTGATGGGGCTGTGGTACATTGTGTAATGTCAGTGGTGTGCGGTGTGCTGTGTGCCTGATGGGACTGTGGTACATTGTGTACTGTCAGTGGTGTGCGGTGTGCTGGGTACCTGATGGGGGTGTGGTACATTGTGTACTGTCAGTGGTGTATGGTGTGCTGGGTGTCTGATGGGGGTGTGGTACATTGTGTACTGTCAGTGGTGTGCGGTGTGCTGGGTGTCTGATGGGGTTGAGGTACATTGTGTACTGTCAGTGGTGTGCGGTGTGCTGGGTGTCTGATGGGGGTGTGGTACATTGTGTACTGTCAGTGGTGTGCGGTGTGCTGGGTGTCTGATGGGGGTGTGGTACATTGTGTACTGTCAGTGGTGTGCGGTGTGCTGGGTGCCTGATGGGGGTGTGGTACATTGTGTACTGGCAGCGGTGTGCGGTGTGCTGGGTGCCTGATGGGGGTGTGGTACATTGTGTACTGTCAGTGGTGTGCGGTGTGCTGGGTGTCTGATGAGGGTGTGGTACATTGTGTACTGTCAGTGGTGTGCGGTGAGCTGGGTGTCTGATGTGGGTGTGGCACATTGTGTACTGTCAGTGGTGTGCGGTGTGCTGGGTGTCTGATGAGGGTGTGGTACATTGTGTACTGTCAGTGGTGTGCGGTGTGCTGGGTGTCTGATGGGGGTGTGGTACATTGTGTACTGTCAGTGGTGTGTGGTGAGCTGGGTGTCTGATGTGGGTGTGGCACATTGTGTACTGTCAGTGGTGTGCAGTGTGCTGGGTGTCTAATGGGGGTGTGGTACATTGTGTACTGTCAGTGGTGTGCGGTGTGTGCGGTGTCTGATGGGGCTGTGGTACATTGTGTACTGTCAGTGGTGTGTGGTGTGCTGGGTGCCTGATGGGGGTGTGGTACATTGTGTACTGTCAGTGGTGTGCGGTGCGCTGGGTGTCTGATGGGAGTGCGGTACATTGTGTACTGTCAGTGGTGTGCGGTGCGCTGGGTGTCTGATGGGGCTGTGGTACATTGTGTACTGTCAGTGGTGTGTGGTGCGCTGGGTGTCTGATGGGGGTGCGGTACATTGTGTACTGTCAGTGGTGTGTGGTGCGCTGGGTGTCTGATGGGGGTGCGGTACATTGTGTACTGTCAGTGGTGTGCGGTGAGCTGGGTGTCTGATGGGGGTGTGGTACATTGTGTACTGTCAGTGGTGTGCGGTGCGCTGGGTGTCTGATGGGGGTGTGGTACATTATGTACTGTCAGTGGTGTGCGGTGTGCTGGGTGTCTGATGGGGGTGTGGTACATTGTGTACTGTCAGTGGTGTGCGGTGCGCTGGGTGTCTGATGGGGGTGTGGTACATTGTGTACTGTCAGTGGTGTGTGGTGTGCTGGGTGCCTGATGGGGGTGTGGTACATTGTGTACTGTCAGTGGTGTGTGGTGTGCTGGGTGCCTGATGAGGGTGTGGTACATTGTGTACTGTCAGTGGTGTGCGTTGTGCTGAGTGTCTGATAGGGGTGTGGTACATTGTGTACTGTCAGTGGTGTGTGGTGTGCTGGGTGTCTGATGGGGGTGTGGTACATTGTGTACTGTCAGTGGTGTGCGATGTGCTGGGTGTCTGATGGGGGTGTGGTACATTGTGTACTGTCAGTGGTGTGCGATGTGCTGGGTGCCTGATGGGGGTGTGGTACACTGTGTACTGTCAGTGGTGTGCGGTGTGCTGGGTGTCTGATGGGGATGAGGTACATTGTGTACTGTCTGTGGTGTGTGGTGTGCTGGGTGTCTGATGGGGGTGTGGTACTTTGTGTACTGTCAGTGGTGTGCGGTGTGCTGGGTGTCTGATGGGGCTGTGGTACATTGTGTACTGTCAGTGGTGTGTGGTGTGCTGGGTGTCTGATGGGGGTGAGGTACATTGTGTACTGTCAGTGGTGTGTGGTGTGCTGGGTGTCTGATGGGGGTGTGGTACATTGTGTACTGTCAGTGGTGTGCGGTGTGCTGGGTGTCTGATGGGGGTGTGGTACATTGTGTACTGTCAGTGGTGTGCGGTGTGCTGTGTGCCTGATGGGACTGTGGTACATTGTGTACTGTCAGTGGTGTGCGGTGTGCTGGGTACCTGATGGGGGTGTGGTACATTGTGTACTGTCAGTGGTGTATGGTGTGCTGGGTGTCTGATGGGGGTGTGGTACATTGTGTACTGTCAGTGGTGTGCGGTGTGCTGGGTGTCTGATGGGGTTGAGGTACATTGTGTACTGTCAGTGGTGTGCGGTGTGCTGGGTGTCTGATGGGGGTGTGGTACATTGTGTACTGTCAGTGGTGTGCGGTGTGCTGGGTGTCTGATGGGGGTGTGGTACATTGTGTACTGTCAGTGGTGTGCGGTGTGCTGGGTGCCTGATGGGGGTGTGGTACATTGTGTACTGGCAGCGGTGTGCGGTGTGCTGGGTGCCTGATGGGGGTGTGGTACATTGTGTACTGTCAGTGGTGTGCGGTGTGCTGGGTGTCTGATGAGGGTGTGGTACATTGTGTACTGTCAGTGGTGTGCGGTGAGCTGGGTGTCTGATGTGGGTGTGGCACATTGTGTGCTGTCAGTGGTGTGCGGTGTGCTGGGTGTCTGATGGGGCTGTGGTACATTGTGTCCTGTCAGTGGTGTGCGGTGTGCTGGTTGTCTGATGGGGGTGTGGTACATTGTGTACTGTCAGTGGTGTGTGGTGAGCTGGGTGTCTGATGTGGGTGTGGCACATTGTGTACTGTCAGTGGTGTGCAGTGTGCTGGGTGTCTGATGGGGGTGTGGTACATTGTGTACTGTCAGTGGTGTGCGGTGTGTGCGGTGTCTGATGGGGCTGTGGTACATTGTGTACTGTCAGTGGTGTGTGGTGTGCTGGGTGCCTGATGGGGGTGTGGTACATTGTGTACTGTCAGTGGTGTGTGGTGCGCTGGGTGTCCGATGGGGGTGTGGTACATTGTGTACTGTCAGTGGTGTGCGGTGTGCTGGGTGTCTGATGGGGGTGTGGTACATTGTGTACTGTCAGTGGTGTGCGGTGTGCTGGGTGTCTGATGGGGGTGTGGTACATTGTGTACTGTCAGTGGTGTGCGGTGTGCTGGGTGTCTGATGGGGGTGTGGTACATTGTGTACTGTCAGTGGTGTGCGGTGTGCTGGGTGTCTGATGGGGCTGTGGTACGTTGTGTACTGGCAGTGGTGTGCGGTGTGCTGGGTGCCTGATGGGGGTGTGGTACATTGTGTACTGTCAGTGGTGTGCGGTGTGCTGGGTGTCTGATGGGACTGTGGTACATTGTGTACTGTCAGTGGTGTGCGGTTTGCTGGGTGTCTGATGGGGCTGTGGTACATTGTGTACTGTCAGTGGTGTGCGGTGTGCTGGGTGTCTGATGGGGGTGTGGTACATTGTGTACTGTCAGTGGTGTGCCGTGTGCTGGGTGTCTGATGGGGCTGTGGTACATTGTGTACTGTCAGTGGTGTGCGGTGTGCTGGGTGTCTGATGAGGGTGTGGCACATTGTGTACTGTCAGTGGTGTGCGGTGTGCTGGGTGCCTGATGGGGGGTGTGTTACATTGTGTACTGTCAGTAGTGTGCGGTGTGCTGGGTGTCTGATGGGGCAGTGGTACATTGTCTACTGTCAGTGGGGTGCGGTGTGCTGGGTGTCTGATGGGGCTGTGGTACATTGTGCACTGTCAGTGGTGTGTGGTGTGCTGGGTGTCTAATGGGGGTGTGGTACATTCTGTACTGTCAGTGGTGTGCGGTGAGCTGGGTGCCTGATGGGGGTGTGGTACATTGTGTACTGTCAGTGGTGTGTGGTGTGCTGGGTGTCTGATGGGGGTGTGGTACATTGTGTACTGTCAGTGGTGTGCGGTGTGCTGGGTGTCTGATGGGGGTGTGGTACATTGTGTACTGTCAGTGGTGTGTGCTGTGCTGGGTGTCTGATGGGGGTGTGATATATTGTGTACTGTCAGTGGTGTGCGGTGTGCTGGGTGCCTGATGGGGGTGTGGTACATTGTGTACTGTCAGTGGTGTGTGGTGTGCTGGGAGTCTGATCGGGGTGTGGTACATTGTGTACTGTCAGTGGTGTGCGGTGTGCTGGGTGTCTGATGGGGCTGTGGTACATTGTGTGCTGTCAGTGGTGTGCGGTGTGCTGGGTGTCTGATGGGGGTGTGGTACATTGTGTACTGTCAGTGGTGTGTGGTGTGCTGGGTGTCTGATGGGGGTGTGGTACATTGTGTACTGTCAGTGGTGTGTGCTGTGCTGGGTGTCTGATGGGGCTGTGATATATTGTGTACTGTCAGTGGTGTGCGGTGTGCTGGGTGCCTGATGGGGGTGTGGTACATTGTGTACTGTCAGTGGTGTGCGGTGTGCTGGGTGCCTGAAGGGGCTGTGGTACATTGTGTACTGTCAGTGGTGTGCGGGGTGCTGGGTGTCTGATGGGGGTGTGGTACATTGTGTACTGTCAGTGGTGTGCGGGGTGCTGGGTGTCTGATGGGGGTGTGGTACATTGTGTACTGTCAGTGGTGTGCGGTGTGCTGGGTGTCTGATGGGGGTGTGGTACATTGTGTACTGTCAGTGGTGTGTGCTGTGCTGGGTGTCTGATGGGGGTGTGATATATTGTGTACTGTCAGTGGTGTGCGGTGTGCTGGGTGCCTGATGGGGGTGTGGTACATTGTGTACTGTCAGTGGTGTGCGGTGTGCTGGGTGTCTGATGGGGCTGTGGTACATTGTGTGCTGTCAGTGGTGTGCGGTGTGCTGGGTGTCTGATGGGGGTGTGGTACATTGTGTACTGTCAGTGGTGTGCGGTGTTCTGTGTGTCTGATGGGGCTGTGGTACATTGTGTGCTGTCAGTGGTGTGTGGTGTGCTGGGTGCCTGATGGGGGTGTGGTACATTGTGTACTGTCAGTGGTGTGCGGTGTTCTGGGTGTCTGATGGGGGTGTGGTACATTGTGTACTGTCAGTGGTGTGCGGTGTTCTGTGTGTCTGATGGGGCTGTGGTACATTGTGTGCTGTCAGTGGTGTGTGGTGTGCTGGGTGTCTGATGGGGCTGTGGTACATTGTGTGCTGTCAGTGGTGTGCGGTGTTCTGGGTGTCTGATGGGGGTGTGGTACATTGTGTACTGTCAGTGGTGTGTGGTGTGCTGGGTGTCTGATGGGGGTGTGGTACATTGTGTACTGTCAGTGGTGTGCGGTGTGCTGGGTGTCTGATGGGGGTGAGGTACATTGTGTACTGTCAGTGGTGTGCTGTGTTCTGTGTGTCTGATGGGGGTGTGGTACATTGTGTACTGTCAGTGTTGTGCGGTGTGCTGGGTGCCGAATGGGACTGTGGTACATTGTGTACTGTCAGTGGTGTGCGGTGCGCAGGGTGCCTGATGGGGGTGTGGTACACTGTGTACTGTCAGTGGGATGCGGTGTGCTGGGTGCCTGATGGGTGTGGTACATTGTGTACTGTCAGTGGTGTGCGGTGTGCTGGGTGCCTGATGCGGGTGTGGTACATTGTGTACTGTCAGTGGTGTGCGGTGTGCTGGGTGTCTGATGAGGCTGTGGTACATTGTGTACTGTGAGTGGTGTGTGGTGTGCTGGGTGTCTGATGGGGGTGTGGTACACTGTGTACTGTCAGTGGTGTGTGGTGTGCTGGGTCCCTGATGGGGGTGTGGTACATTGTGAACTGTCAGTGGTGTGCGGTGTGCTGGGTGCCTGATGGGGGTGTGGGACATTGTGTACTGTCAGTGGTGTGCGGTGAGCTGGGTGTCTGATGGGGATGTGGTACATTGTGTACTGTCAGTGGTGTGCGGTGTGCTGGGTGTCTGATGGGGGTGTGGTACATTGTGTACTGTCAGTGGTGTGTGGTGTGCTGGGTGCCTGATGGGGCTGTGGTACATTGTGTACTGTGAGTGGTGTGTGGTGTGCTGGGTGTCTGATGGGGGTGTGGTACACTGTGTACTGTCAGTGGTGTGTGGTGTGCTGGGTCCCTGATGGGGGTGTGGTACATTGTGAACTGTCAGTGGTGTGCGGTGTGCTGGGTGTCTGATGGGGGTGTGGTACATTGTGTACTGTCAGTGGTGTGCGGTGTGCTGGGTGCCTGATGGTGGTGTGGTACATTGTGTACTGTCAGTGGTGTGTGGTGTGCTCGGTGTCTGATGGGGGGTGTGGTACATTGTGTACTGTCAGTGGTGTGCGGTGTGCTGTGTGCGTGATGGGGGTGTGGTACATTGTGTACTGTCAGTGGTGTGTGGTGTGCTGGGTGCCTGATGGGGGTGTGGTACATTGTGTACTGTCAGTGGTGTGCGGTGCGCTGGGTGTCTGATGGGGCTGTGGTACATTGTGTACTGTCAGTGGTGTGCGGTGCGCTGGGTGTCTGATGGGGCTGTGGTACATTGTGTACTGTCAGTGGTGTGTGGTGAGCTGGGTGTCTGATGGGGCTGTGGTACATTGTGTACTGTCAGTGGTGTGTGGTGTGCTGGGTGCCTGATGGGGGTGTGGTACATTGTGTACTGTCAGTGGTGTGTGGTGTGCTGGGTGTCTGATGGGGGTGCGGTACATTGTGTACTGTCAGTGGTGTGCGGTGTGCTGGGTGTCTGATGGGGGTGTGGTACATTGTGTACTGTCAGTGGCGTGTGGTGTGCTGGGTGTCTGATGGGGGTGTGGTACATTGTGTACTGTCAGTGGTGTGCGGTGTGCTGGGTGTCTGATGGGGGTGAGGTACATTGTGTACTGTCAGTGGTGTGTGGTGCGCTGGGTGTCTGATGGGGGTGCGGTACATTGTGTACTGTCAGTGGTGTGCGGTGCGCTGGTTGTCTGATGGGGATGTGGTACATTGTGTACTGTCAGTGGTGTGCGGTGTGCTGGGTGTCTGATGGGGGTGTGGTACATTGTGTACTGTCAGTGGTGTGTGGTGAGCTGGGTGCCTGATGGGGGTTTGGTACATTGTGTACTGTCAATGGTGTGTGGTGTGCTGGGTGTCTGATGGGGGTGCGGTACATTGTGTACTGTCAGTGGTGTGCGGTATGCTGGGTGTCTGATGGGGGTGTGGTACATTGTGTACTGTCAGTGGTGTATGGTGTGCTGGGTGTCTGATGGGGGTGTGGTACATTGTGTACTGTCAGTGGTGTGCGGTGTGCTGGGTGTATGATGGGGTTGAGGTACATTGTGTACTGTCAGTGGTGTGCGGTGTGCTGGATGTCTGATGGGGGTGTGGTACATTGTGTACTGTCAGTGGTGTGCGGTGTGCTGGATGTCTGATGGGAGTGTGGTACATTGTTTACTGTCAGTGGTGTGCGGTGTGCTGGGTGTCTGATGGGGGTGTGGTACATTGTGTACTGTCAGTGGTGTGCGGTGTGCTGGGTGTCTGATGGGGGTGTGGTACATTGTGTACTGTCAGTGGTGTGCAGTGTGCTGGGTGCCTGATGGGGGTGTGGTACATTGTGTACTGTCAGTGGTGTGCGGTGTGCTGGGTAACTGATGGGGGTGTGGTACATTGTGTACTGTTAGTGGTGTGTGGTGTGCTGGGTGTCTGATGGGGATGTGGTACATTGTGTACTGTCAGTGGTGTGCAGTGTGCTGGGTGCCTGATGGGGGTGTGGTACATTGTGTACTGTCAGTGGTGTGCGGTGTGCTGGGTGTCTGATGGGGGTGTGGTACATTGTGTACTGTCAGTGGTGTGCAGTGTGCTGGGTGCCTGATGGGGGTGTGGTACATTGTGTACTGTCAGTGGTGTGTGGTGTGCTGGGTTTCTGATGGGGGTGTGGTACATTGTGTACTGTCAGTGGTGTGCAGTGTGCTGGGTGCCTGATGGGGGTGTGGTACATTGTGTACTGTCAGTGGTGTGCGGTGTGCTGGGTAACTGATGGGGGTGTGGTACATTGTGTACTGTCAGTGGTGTGCGGTGTGCTGGGTGTCTGATGGGGGTGTGGTACATTGTGTACTGTCAGTGGTGTGCGGTGTGCTGGGTGTCTGATGGGGGTGTGGTACATTGTGTACTGTCAGTGGTGTGCCGTGTGCTGGGTGTCTGATGGGGGTGTGGTACATTGTGTACTGTCAGTGGTGTGCGGTGTGCTGGGTGTCTGATGGGGGTGTGGTACATTGTGTACTGTCAGTGGTGTGCAGTGTGCTGGGTGTCTGATGGGGGTGTGGTACATTGTGTACTGTCAGTGGTGTGCGGTGTGCTGGGTGCCTGATGGGGGTGTGGTACATTGTGTACTGTCAGTGGTGTGCGGTGTGCTGGGTGTCTGATGGGGCTGTGGTACATTGTGTACTGGCAGTGGTGTGCGGTGTGCTGGGTGCCTGATGGGGGTGTGGTACATTGTGTACTGTCAGTGGTGTGCGGTGTGCTGGGTGTCTGATGGGACTGTGGTACATTGTGTACTGTCTGTGGTGTGCGGTTTGCTGGGTGTCTGATGGGGCTGTGGTACATTGTGTACTGTCAGTGGTGTGCGGTGTGCTGGGTGTCTGATGGGGGTGTGGTACATTGTGTACTGTCAGTGGTGTGCCGTGTGCTGGGTGTCTGATGGGGTTGTGGTACATTGTGTACTGTCAGTGGTGTGCGGTGTGCTGGGTGTCTGATGGGGCTGTGGTACATTGTGTACTGTCAGTGGTGTGCGGTGTGCTGGGTGCCTGATGGGGGTGTGGTACATTGTGTACTGTCAGTGGTGTGCGGTGTTCTGGGTGTCTGATGGGGGTGTGGTACATTGTGTGCTGTCAGTGGTGTGCGGTGTTCTGGGTGTCTGATGGGGGTGTGGTACATTGTGTACTGTCAGTGGTGTGTGGTGTGCTGGGTGTCTGATGGGGGTGTGGTACATTGTGTACTGTCAGTGGTGTGCGGTGTTCTGTGTGTCTGATGGGGCTGTGGTACATTGTGTACTGTCAGTGGGATGCGGTGTGCTGGGTGCCTGATGGGTGTGGTACATTGTGTACTGTCAGTGGTGTGCGGTGTGCTGGGTGCCTGATGGGGGTGTGGTACATTGTGTACTGTCAGTGGTGTGCGGTGTGCTGGGTGTCTGATGAGGCTGTGGTACATTGTGTACTGTCAGTGGTGTGTGGTGTGCTGGGTGCCTGATGGGGCTGTGGTACATTGTGTACTGTCAGTGGTGTGCGGTGTGCTGGGTGTCTGTTGGGGCTGTGGTACATTGTGTACTGTCAGTGGTGTGTGGTGTGCTGGTTGCCTGATGGGGGTCTGGTACATTGTGTACTGTCAGTGGTGTGTGGTGTGCTGGGTGTCTGATGGGACTGTGGTACATTGTGTACTGTCAGTGGTGTGCGGTGTGCTGGGTGCCTGATGGGGGTCTGGTACATTGTGTACTGTCAGTGGTGTGTGGTGTGCTGGGTGTCTGATGGGACTGTGGTACATTGTGTACTGTCAGTGGTGTGTGGTGTGCTGGTTGCCTGATGCGGGTCTGGTACATTGTGTACTGTCAGTGGTGTGTGGTGTGCTGGGTGTCTGATGGGACTGTGGTACATTGTGTACTGTCAGTGGTGTGCGGTGTGCTGGGTGTCTGATGGGGGAGTGGTACATTGTGTACTGTCAGTGGTGCGCGGTGTGCTGGGTGTCTGATGGGGTGTGGTACATAGTGTGCTGTCAGTGGTGTGCGGTCTGCTGGGTGTCTGATGGGGCTGTGGTACATTGTGTACTGTCAGTGGTGTGCGGTGTGCTGGGTGCCTGATGGGGGTGTGGTACATTGTGTACTGTCAGTGGTGTGCGGTGTGCTGGGTGTCTGATGGGGCTGTGGTACATTGTGTACTGTCAGTGGTGTGCGGTGTGCTGAGTGCCTGATGGGGGTGTGGTACATTGTGTACTGTCAGTGGTGTGTGGTGTGCTGGGTGCCTGATGGGGCTGTGGTACATTGTGTACTGTCAGTGGTGTGCGGTGCGCTGGGTGTCTGTTGGGGCTGTGGTACATTGTGTACTGTCAGTGGTGTGCGGTGCGCTGGGTGTCTGTTGGGGCTGTGGTACATTGTGTACTGTCAGTGGTGTGCGGTGTGCTGGGTGTCTGATGGGGGTGTGGTACATTGTGTACTGTCAGTGGTGTGCGGTGTGCTGGGTGTCTGATGGGGGTGTGGTACATTGTGTACTGTCAGTGGTGTGTGGTGTGCTGGTTGCCTGATGGGGGTCTGGTACATTGTGTACTGTCAGTGGTGTGTGGTGTGCTGGGTGTCTGATGGGACTGTGGTACATTGTGTACTGTCAGTGGTGTGTGGTGTGCTGGGTGTCTGATGGGGGTGTGGTACATTGTGTACTGTCAGTGGTGTGTGGTGTGCTGGTTGCCTGATGGGGGTCTGGTACATTGTGTACTGTCAGTGGTGTGTAGTGTTTTGGGTGTCTGATGGGGCTGTGGTACATTGTGTACTGTCAGTGGTGCGCGGTGTGCTGGGTGTCTGATGGGGTGTGGTACATTGTGTGCTGTCAGTGGTGTGCGGTCTGCTGGGTGTCTGATGGGGGTGTGGTACATTGTGTACTGTCAGTGGTGTGCGGTGTGCTGAGTGCCTGATGGGGGTGTGGTACATTGTGTACTGTCAGTGGTGTGCCGTGTGCTGGGTGTCTGATGGGGGTGTGGTACATTGTGTACTGTCAGTGGTGTGCGGTGTGCTGGGTGTCAAATGGGGGTGTGGTACATTGTGTACTGTCAGTGGTGTGCGGTGTGCTGGGTGTCTGATGGGGGTGTGGTACATTGTGTACTGTCAGTGGTGTGTGGGGTGCTGGGTGTCTGATGGGGGTGTGGTACATTGTGTACTGCCAGTGGTATGCGGTGTGCTGGGTTTCTGATGGGGGTGTGGTACATTGTGTACTGTCAGTGGTGTGTGGTGTGCTGGATGCCGATCGGGGGTGTGGTACATTGTGTACTGTCAGTGGTGTGCGGTGTGCTGGGTGCCTGATGGGGGTGTGGTACATTGTGTGCTGTCAGTGGTGTGCGGTGTGCTGAGTGCCTGATGGGGGTGTGGTACATTGTGTACTGTCAGTGGTGTGCGGTGTGCTGGGTGTCTGATGGGGGTGTGGTACATTGTGTGCTGTCAGTGGTGTGTGGTGTGCTGGGTGCCTGATGGGGGTGTGGTACATTGTGTACTGTCAGTGGTGTGCGGTGTGCTGGGTGCCTGATGGGGGTGTGGTACATTGTGTACTGTCAGTGGTGTGCGGTGTGCTGGGTGCCTGATGGGGGTGTGGTACATTGTGTACTGTCAGTGGTGTTTGGTGTGCGGGGTGTTTGATGGGGGTGTGGTACATTGTGTACTGTCAAAGTTGTGTGGTGTGCTGGGTGTCTGATGGGGGTGTGGTACATTGTGTACTGTCAGTGGTGTGCGGTGTGCTGGGTGTCTGATGGGGATATGGTACATTGTGTACTGTCAGTGGTGTGCGGTGTGCTGGGTGCCTGATGGGGGTGTGGTACATTGTGTACTGTCAGTGGTGTGCGGTGTGCTGGGTGTCTGATGGGGGTGTGGTACATTGTGTACTGTCAGTGGTGTGTGGTGTGCTGGGTGTCTGATGGGAGTGTGGTACATTGTGTACTGTCAAAGTTGTGTGGTGTGCTGGGTGTTTGATGGGGCTGTGCTACATTGTGTACTGTCAGTGGTGTGCGGTGTGCTGGGTGAATGTTGGGGCTGTGGTACACTGTGTACTGTCAGTGATGTGCGGTGTGCTGGGTGTCTGATGGGGGTGTGGTACACTGTGTACTGTCAGTGGTGTGCGGTATGCTGGGTGAATGTTGGGGCTGTGGTACATTGTGTACTGTCAGTGGTGTGCGGTGTGCTGGGTGACTGATGGGGCTGTGGCACATTGTGTACTGTCAGTGGTGTGCGGTATGCTGGGTGAATGTTGGGGCTGTGGTACATTGTGTACTGTCAGTGGTGTGCGGTGTGCTGGGTACCTGATGGGGGTGTGGTACATTGTGTACTGTCAGTGGTGTGCGGTGTGCTGGGTGACTGATGGGGGTGTGGTACATTGTGTACTGTCAGTGGTGTGCGGTGTGCTGAGTGTCTGATGGGGCTGTGGTACATTGTGTACTGTCAGTGGTGTGCGGTGTGCTGCGTGTCTGATGGGGTTGTGGTACATTGTGTACTGTCAGTGGCGTGCGGTGTGCTGGGTGTCTGATGGGGATGTGGTACATTGTGTGCTGTCAGTGGTGTGCGGTGTGCTGGGTGTCTGATGGGGCTGTGGTACATTGTGTACTGGCAGTGGTGTGCGGTGTGCTGGGTGTCTGATGGGGCTGTGGTACATTGTGTACTGTCAGTGGTGTGCGGTGTGCTGCGTGTCTGATGGGGTTGTGGTACATTGTGTACTGTCAGTGGCGTGCGGTGTGCTGGGTGTCTGATGGGGGTGTGGTACATTGTGTACTGTCAGTGGTGTGCAGTGTGCTGGGTGTCTGATGGGGAGTGGTACATTGTGTACTGTCAGTGGTGTGCGGTGTGCGGGGTGTCTGATGGGGCTGTGGTACATTGTGTACTGTCAGTGGTGTGCGGTGTGCTGGGTGTCTGATGGGGGTGTGGTACATTGTGTACTGTCAGTGGTGTGTGGTGTGCTGGGTGCCTGATGGGGCTGTGGTACATTGTGTACTGTCAGTGGTGTGTGGTGTGCTGAGTGTCTGATGGGGGTGTGGTACATTGTGTACTATCAGTGGTGTGCGGTTTGCTGGGTGTCTGATGGGGGTGTGGTACATTGTGTACTGTCAGTGGTGTGTGGTGTGCTGGGTGTCTGATGGGGGTGTGGTACATTGTGTACTGTCAGTGGTGTGCGGTGTGCTGGGTGTCTGATGGGGGTGTTGTACATTGTGTACTGTCAGTGGTGTGTGGTGTGCTGGGTGTCTGAAGGGGGTGTGGTACATTGTGTACTGTCAGTGGTGTGTGCTGTGCAGGGTGTCTGATGGGGGTGTGGTACATTGTGTACTGTCAGTGGTGTGCGGTGAGCTGGATGCGTGATGGGGGTGTGGTACATTGTGTAATGTCAGTGGTGTGTGGTGTGCTGGGTGTCTGATGGGGGTGTGGTACATTGTGTACTGTCAGTGGTGTGCGGTGTGCTGGGTGCCTGATGGGGGTGTTGTACATTGTGTACTGTCAGTGGTGTGCGGTGTGCTGGGTGCCTGATGGGGCTGTGGTACATTGTGTACTGTCAGTGGTGTGCGGGGTGCTGGGTGTCTGATGGGGGTGTGGTACATTGTGTACTGTCAGTGGTGTGTGGTGTGCTGGGTGCCGAATGGGACTGTGGTACATTGTGTACTGTCAGTGGTGTGTGGTGTGCTGGGTGTCTGATGTGGGTGTGGTACATTGTGTACTGTCAGTGGTGTGTGGTGTGCTGGGTGTCTGATGGGGCTGTGGTACATTGTGTACTGTCAGTGGTGTGCGGTGTGCTGGGTGTCTGATGGCGGTGTGGTAGATTGTGTACTGTCAGTGGTGTGTGGTGTGCTGGGTGTCTGATGGGGGTGTGGTACATTGTGTACTGTCAGTGGTGTGTGGTCTGCTGGGTATCTGATGGGGCTGAGGTACATTGTGTACTGTCAGTGGTGTGCGGTGAGCTGGGTGTCTGATGGGGGTGTGGCACATTGTGTACTGTCAGTGGTGTGCGGTGCGCTGGGTATCTGATGGGGCTGTGGTACTTTGTGTACTGTCAGTGGTGTGCGGTGTGCTGGGTGCCTGATGGTACTGTGGTACATTGTGTACTGTCAGTGGTGTGCGGTGTGCTGGGTGTCTCATGGTGCTGTGGTACATTGTGTACTGTCAGTGGTGTGCGGTGTGCTGGGTGCCTGATGGGGGTGTGGTACATTGTGTACTGTCAGTGGTGTGCGGTGTGCTGGGTGTCTGATGAGGGTGTGGCACATTGTGTACTGTCAGTGGTGTGCAGTGTGCTGTGTGTCTGATGGGGTTTTGGTACATTGTGTACTGTCAGTGGTGTGAGGTGTGCTGGGTGTCTGATGGGGGTGTGGTACATTGTGTACTGTCAGTGGAGTGTGGTGTGCTGGGTGTCTGATGGGGGTGTGGTACATTGTGTACTGTCAGTGGTGTGCAGTGTGCTGGGTGCCTGATGGGGCTGTGGTACATTGTGTACTGTCAGTGGTGTGCGGTGTGCTGGGTGTCTGATGGGGCTGTGGTACATTGTGTACTGTCAGTGGTGTGTGGTGTGCTGGGTGTCTGATGGGGGTGTGGTACATTGTGTACTGTCAGTGGTGTGCTGTGTGCTGGGTGTCTGATGGGGTTTTGGTACATTGTGTACTGTCAGTGGTGTGCGGTGTGCTGGGTGTCTGATGGGGGTGTGGTACATTGTGTACTGTCAGTGGTGTGCGGTGTGCTGGGTGTCTGATGGGGGTGTGGTACATTGTGTACTGTCAGTGGTGTGCGGTGTGCTGGGTGTCTGATGGGGGTGAGGTACATTGTGTACTGTCAGTGTTGTGTGGTGTGCTGGGTGTCTGATGGGGATGTGGTACATTGTGTACTCTCAGTGGTGTGCGGTGTGCTGGGTGTCTGATGGGGGTGTGGTACATTGTGTACTGTCAGTGGTGTGTGGTGTGCTGGGTATCTGATGGGGGTGTGGTACATTGTGTACTGTCAGTGGTGTGCGGTGTGCTGGGTGTCTGATGGGGGTGTGGTACATTGTGTACTGTCAGTGTTGAGCAGTGTGCTGGGTGCCTGATGGGGGTGTGGTACATTGTGTACTGTCAGTGGTGTGTGGTGTGCTGGGTGTCTGATGAGGGTGTGGCACATTGTGTACTGTCAGTGGTGTGCGGTGCGCTGGGTATCTGATGGGGCTGTGGTACTTTGTGTACTGTCAGTGGTGTGTGGTGTGCTGGGTGTCTGATGGGGGTGTGGTACATTTTGTACTGTCAGTGGTGTGCGGTGTGCGGGGTGTCTGATGGGGGTGTGGTACATTGTGTACTGTCAGTGGTGTGCGGTGTGCTGGGTGCCTGATGGGGGTGTGGTACATTGTGTACTGTCAGTGGTGTGCGGTGTGCTGGGTGCCTGATGGGGCTGTGGTACATTGTGTACTGTCAGTGGTGTGCGGTGTGCTGGGTGCCTGATGGGGGTGTGGTACATTGTGTGCTGTCAGTGGTGTGTGGTGTGCTGGGTGTCTGATGGGTGTATGGTACATTGTGTACTGTCAGTGGTGTGCGGTGTGCTGGGTGCCTGATGGGGGTGTGGTACATTGTGTACTGTCAGTGGTGTGCGGTGTGCGGGGTGTCTGATGGGGCTGTGGTACATTGTGTACTGTCAGTGGTGTGTGGTGTGCTGGGTGTCTGATGGTGCTGTGGTACATTGTGTACTGTCAGTGGTGTGTGGTGTGCTGGGTGTCTGATGAGGGTGTGGCACATTGTGTACTGTCAGTGGTGTGCAGTGTGCTGGGTGTCTGATGGGGTTTTGGTACATTGTGTACTGTCAGTGGTGTGAGGTGTGCTGGGTGTCTGATGGGACTGTGGTACATTGTGTGCTGTCAGTGGTGTGCGGTGTGCTGGGTGTCTGATGGTGCTGTGGTACATTGTGTACTGTCAGTGGTGTGTGCTGTGCAGGGTGTCTGATGGGGCTTTGGTACATTGTGTACTGTCAGTGGTGTGCGGTGTGCTGGGTGTCTGATGGGGGTGTGGTACATTGTGTACTGTCAGTGGTGTGCGGTGTGCTGGCTGTCTGATGGGGGTGTGGTACATTATGTACTGTCAGTGGTGCGCGGTGTGCTGGGTGCCTGATGGGGGTGTGGTACATTGTGTACTGTCAGTGGTGTGCAGTGTGCTGGGTGCCCGATGGGGTTGTGGTACATTGTGTACTGTCAGTGGTGTGCGGTGTGCTTGGTGTCTGATGGGGGTGTGGTACATTGTGTACTGTCAGTGGTGTGCGGTGTGCTGGGTGTCTGATGGGGGTGTGGTACATTGTGTACTGTCAGTGGTGTGCGGTGTGCTGGGTGTCTGATGGGGGTGTGGTACATTATGTACTGTCAGTGGTGTGTGGTGTGCTGGGTGTCTGATGGGGGTGTGGTACATTGTGTACTGTCAGTGGCGTGCGGTGTGCTGTGTGTCTGATGGGGGTGTGGTACATTGTGTACTGTCAGTGGTGTGCGGTGTGCTGGGTGTCTGATGGGGGTGTCGTACATTATGTACTGTCAGTGGTGTGCGGTGTGCTGGGTGCCTGATGTGGGTGTGGTACATTGTGTACTGTCAGTGGTGTGTGGTGTGCTGGGTGTCTGATCGGGGTGTGGTACATTGTGTACTGTCAGTGGTGTGCGGTGTGCTGGGTGTCTGATCGGGGTGTGGTACATTGTGTACTGTCAGTGGTGTGCGGTGTGCTGGGTGTCTGATAGGGGTGTGGTACATTGTGTACTGTCAGTGGTGTGCGGTGTGCTGGGTGTCTGATGGGGGTGTGGTACATTGTGTAATGTCAGTGGTGTGCGGTGTGCTGGGTGTCTGATGGGGGTGTGGTACATTGTGTACTGTAAGTGGTGTGTGGTGTGCTGGGTGTCTGATGGGGGTGTGGTACATTGTGTACTGTCAGTGGTGTGCGGTGTGCTGGGTGTCTGATGGGGGTGTGGTACATTGTGTACTGTCAGTGGTGTGCGGTGCGCTGGGTGTCTGATGGGGGTGTGGTACATTATGTACTGTCAGTGGTGTGCGGTGTACTGGGTGCCTGATGGGGGTGTGGTACATTGTGTACTGTCAGTGGTGTGCGGTGTGCTGGGTGTCAGATGGGGTTGTGGTACATTGTGTACTGTCAGTGGTGTGCGGTGTGCTGGGTGTCTGATAGGGGTGTGGTACATTGTGTGCTGTCAGTGGTGTGCGGTGAGCTGGGTGCCTGATGGGGGTGTGGTACATTATGTACTGTCAGTGGTGTGTGGTGTGCTGGGTGTCTGATGGGGGTGTGGTACATTGTGTACTGTCAGTGGTGTGCGGTGTGCTGTGTGTCTGATGGGGGTGTGGTAGATTGTGTACTGTCAGTGGTGTGCGGTGTGCTGGGTGTCTGATGGGGGTGTGGTATATTATGTACTGTCAGTGGTGTGCGGTGTGCTGGGTGCCTGATGGGGGTGTGGTACATTGTGTACTCTCAGTGGTGTGCGGTGTGCTGGGTGTCTGATGGGGGTGTGGTACATTGTGTACTGTCAGTGGTGTGCGCTGTGCTGGGTGCCTGATGGGGGTGTGGTACTTTGTGTACTGTCAGTGGTGTGTGGTGAGCTGGGTGTCTGATGGGGGTGTGGTACATTGTGTACTGTCAGTGGTGTGCGGTGTGCTGGGTGCCTGATGGGGGTGTGGTACATTGTGTACTGTCAGTGGTGTGCGGTGTGCTGTGTGCCTGATGGGGGGTGTGGTGCATTGTGTACTGTCAGTGGTGTGCGGTGTGCTGTGTGTCTGATGGGGGTGTGGTACATTGTGTACTGTCAGTGGTGTGTGGTGTGCTGGGTGTCTGATGGGGGTGTGGTACATTGTGTACTGTCAGTGGTGTGTGGTGTGCTGGGTGTCTGATGGGGGTGTGGTACATTGTGTACTGTCAGTGGTGTGCGGTATGCTGGGTGTCTAATGGGGGTGTGGTACATTGTGTACTGTCAGTGGTGTGCGGTGTGCTGGGTGTCTAATGGGGGTGTGGTACATTGTGTACTGTCAGTGGTGTGCGGTGTGCTGGGTGTCTAATGGGGGTGTGGTACATTGTGTACTGTCAGTGTTTTGCGGTGTGCTGGGTGTCTAATGGGGGTGTGGTACATTGTGTACTGTCAGTGGTGTGCGGTGTGCTGGGTGTCTAATGGGGGTGTGGTACATTGTGTACTGTCAGTGGTGTGCGGTGTGCTGGGTGCCTGATGGGGGTGTGGTACATTGTGTACTGTCAGTGGTGTGCGGTGTGCTGGGTGTCTGATGGGGGTGTGGTACATTGTGTACTGTCAGTGGTGTGCGGTGTGCTGGGTGTCTGATGGGGGTGTGGTACATTGTGTAATGTCAGTGGTGTGCGGTGTGCTGGGTGTCTGCTGGGGGTGTGGTACATTGTGTACTGTAAGTGGTGTGTGGTGTGCTGGGTGTCTGATGGGGGTGTGGTACATTGTGTACTGTCAGTGGTGTGCGGTGTGCAGGGTGTCTGATGGGGGTGTGGTACATTGTGTACTGGCAGTGGTGTGCGGTGTGCTGGGTGTCTGATGGGGGTGTGGTACATTGTGTACTGTCAGTGGTGTGCGGTGTGCTGGGTGTCTGATGGGGCTGTGGTACATTGTGTACTGTCAGTGGTGTGCGGTGTGCTGGGTGTCTGATGGGGGTGTGGTACATTATGTACTGTCAGTGGTGTGCGGTGTATTGGGTGCCTGATGGGGGTGTGGTACATTGTGTACTGTCAGTGGTGTGCGGTGTGCTGGGTGTCAGATGGGGTTGTGGTACATTGTGTACTGTCAGTGGTGTGCGGTGTGCTGGGTGTCTGATGGGGGTGTGGTACATTGTGGGCTGTCAGTGGTGTGCGGAGAGCTGGGTGCCTGATGGGGGTGTGGTACATTGTGTACTGTCAGTGGTGTGCGGTGTGCTGGGTGTCTGATGGGGGTGTGGTACATTATGTACTGTCAGTGGTGTGTGGTGTGCTGGGTGTCTGATGGGGGTGTGCTACATTGTGATCTGTCAGTGGTGTGCGGTGTGCTGTGTGTCTGATGGGGGTGTGGTACATTGTGTACTGTCAGTGGTGTGCGGTGTGCTGGGTGTCTGATGGGGGTGTGGTACATTGTGTACTGTCAGTGGTGTGCGGTGTGCTGGGTGTCTGATGGTGGTGTGGTACATTGTGTACTGTCAGTGGTGTGCGGTGTGCTGGGTGTCTGATCGGGGTGTGGTACATTGTGTACTGTCAGTGGTGTGCGGTGTGCTGGGTGTCTGATCGGGGTGTGGTACATTGTGTACTGTCAGTGGTGTGTGGTGTGCTGGGTGTCTGATGGGGGTGTTGTACATTGTGTACTGTCAGTGGTGTGTGGTGTGCTGGGTGTCTGATTGGGGTGTGGTACATTGTGTACTGTCAGTGGTGTGTGGTGTGCTGGGTATCTGATGGGGCTGTGGTACATTGTGTACTGTCAGTGGTGTGCGGTGTGCTGGGTGCCTGATGGGGGTGTGGTACATTGTGTACTGTCAGTGGTGTGCGGTGTGCTGGGTGTCAGATGGGGTTGTGGTACATTGTGTACTGTCAGTGTTGTGTGGTGTGCTGGGTGTCTGATGGGGGTGTGGTACATTGTGTACTGTCAGTGGTGTGCTGTGTGCTGGGTGCCCGATGGGGCTGTGGTACATTGTGTACTGTCAGTGGTGTGCGGTTTGCTGGGTGTCTGATGGGGCTGTGGAACATTGTGTACTGTCAGTGGTGTGCGGTGTGCTGAGTGTCTGATGGGGGTGTGGTACATTGTGTACTGTCAGTGGTGTGTGGTGTGCTGGGTGTCTGATGGGGGTGTTGTACATTGTGTACTGTCAGTGGTGTGTGGTGTGCTGGGTGTCTGATGGGGATGTGGTACATTGTGTACTGTCAGTGGTGTGCTGTGTGCTGGGTTCCTGATGGGGTTGTGGTACATTGTGTACTGTCAGTGGTATGTGCTGTGCTGGGTGTCTGATGGGGTGTGGTACATTGTGTACTGTCAGTGGTGTGCGGTGTGCTGGGTGTCTGATGGGGGTGTTGTACATTGTGTACTGTCAGTGGTGTGTGGTGTGCTGGGTGTCTGATGGGGGTGTGGTACATTGTGTACTGTCAGTGGTGTGTGCTGTGCTGGGTGCCTGATGGGGGTGTTGTACATTGTGTACTGTCAGTGGTGTGTGGTGTGCTGGGTGTCTGATGGGGGTGTGGTACATTGTGTACTGTCAGTGGTGTGCGGTGTGCTGGGTGTCTGATGGGGGTGTGGTACATTGTGTACTGTCAGTGGTGTGTGGTGTGCTGGGTGTCTGATGGGGGTGTTGTACATTGTGTACTGTCAGTGGTGTGTGGTGTGCTGGGTGTCTGATGGGGATGTGGTACATTGTGTACTGTCAGTGGTGTGCTGTGTGCTGGGTTCCTGATGGGGCTGTGGTACATTGTGTACTGTCAGTGGTATGTGCTGTGCTGGGTGTCTGATGGGGTGTGGTACATTGTGTACTGTCAGTGGTGTGCGGTGTGCTGGGTGTCTGATGGGGGTGTGGTACATTGTGTACTGTCAGTGGTGTGCGGTGAGCTGGGTGCCTGATGGGGGTGTGGTACATTGTGGACTGTCAGTGGTGTGTGGTGTGCTGGGTGTCTGATGGGGGTGTGGTACATTGTGTACTGTCAGTTGTGTGCGGTGTGCTGGGTGTCTGATGGGGCTGTGGTACATTGTGTACTATCAGTGGTGTGCGGTGTGCTGGGTGTCTGATGGGGGTGTGGTACATTGTGTACTGTCAGTGGTGTGCGGTGTGCTTGGTGCCTGATGGGGGTGTGGTACATTGTGTACTGTCAGTGGTGTGCGGTGTGCTGTGTGTCTGATGGGGCTGTGGTACATTGTGTACTGTCAGTGGTGTGTGGTGTGCTGGGTGACTGATGGGGCTGTGGTACATTGTGTACTGTCAGTTGTGTGCGGTGTGCTGGGTGTCTGATGGGGCTGTGGTACATTGTGTACTATCAGTGGTGTGCGGTGTGCTGGGTGTCTGATGGGGGTGTGGTACATTGTGTACTGTCAGTGGTGTGCGGTGTGCTGGGTGTCTGATGGGGGTGTGGTACAATGTGTACTGTCAGTGGTGTGCGGTGTGCTGGGTGTCTGATGGGGCTGTGGTACATTGTGTACTGTCAGTGGTGTGCGGTGTGCTGGGTGCCTGATGGGGGTGTGGTACCTTGTGTACTGTCAGTGGTGTGCGGTGTGCTGGGTGCCTGATGGGGCTGTGGTACATTGTGTACTGTCAGTTGTGTGCGGTGTGCTGTGTGCCTGATGGGGGGTGTGGTACATTGTGTACTGTCAGTGGTGTGCGGTGTGCTGGGTGTCTGATAGGGGTGTGGCACATTGTGTACTGTCAGTGGTATGCGGTGTGCTGGGTGTCTGATGGGGGTGTGGTACATTGTGTCCTGTCAGTGGTGTGCGGTGTGCTGGGTGTCTGATGGGGCTGTGGTACATTGTGTACTATCAGTGGTGTGCGGTGTGCTGGGTGTCTGATGGGGGTGTGGTACATTGTGTACTGTCAGTGGTGTGCGGTGTGCTGGGTGTCTGATGGGGGTGTGGTACATTGTGTGCTGTCAGTGGTGAGCGGTGTGCTGGGTGTCTGATGGGGGTGTGGTACATTGTGTACTGTCAGTGGTGTGCGGTGTGCTGGGTGCCTGATGGGGCTGTGGTACATTGTGTACTGTCAGTGGTGTGCGGTGTGCTGGGTGTCTGATGGGGCTGTGGTACATTGTGTACTGTTAGTGGTGTGCGGTGTGCTGGGTGTCTGATGGGGGTGTGGTACATTGTGTCCTGTCAGTGGTGTGCGGTGTGCTGGGTGTCTGATGGGGCTGTGGTACATTGTGTACTATCAGTGGTGTGTGGTGAGCTGGGTGTCTGATGGGGGTGTGGTACATTGTGTCCTGTCAGTGGTGTGCGGTGTGCTGGGTGCCTGATGGGGGTGTGGTACATTGTGTCCTGTCAGTGGTGTGCGGTGTGCTGGGTGTCTGATGGGGCTGTGGTACATTGTGTACTGTCAGTGGTGTGCGGTGTGCTGGGTGTCTGATGGGGGTGTGGTACATTGTATACTGTCAGTGGTGTGTGGTGTGCTGGGTGCCTGCTGGGGGTGTGGTACATTGTGTACTGTCAGTGGTGTGCGGTGAGCTGGGTGTCCGATGGTGATGTGGTACATTGTGTACTGTCAGTGTTGTGTGGTGTGCTGGGTGTCTGATGGGGGTGTGGTACATTGTGTACTGTCAGTGGTGTGCGGTGTGCTGGGTGTCTGATGGGTGTGTGGTACATTGTGTACTGTCAGTGGTGTGCGGTGTGCTGGGTGTCAGATGGGGTTGTGGTACATTGTGTACTGTCAGTGGTATGTGCTGTGCTGGGTGTCTGATGGGGTGTGGTACATTGTGTACTGTCAGTGGTGTGCGGTGTGCTGGGTGTCTGATGGGGGTGTGGTACATTGTGTACTGTCAGTGGTGTGCGGTGTGCTGGGTGTCTGATGGTGGTGTGGTACATTGTGTACTGTCAGTGGTGTGCGGTGTGCTGGGTGTCTGATGGGGTGTGGTACATTGTGTACTGTCAGTGGTGTGCGGTGTGCTGGGTGTCTGATGGTGGTGTGGTACATTGTGTACTGTCAGTGGTGTGCGGTGTGCTGGGTGTCTGATGGGGTGTGGTACATTGTGTACTGTCAGTGGTGTGCGGTGTGCTGGGTGTCTGATGGGGGTGTGGTACATTGTGTACTGTCAGTGGTGTGCGGTGTGCTGGGTGTCTGATGGGGCTGTGGTACATTGTGTACTGTCAGTGGTGTGTGGTGTGCTGGGTGTCTGATGGGGGTGTGGTACATTGTGTACTGTCAGTTGTGTGTGGTGAGCTGGGTGTCTGATGGGGGTGTGGTACATTGTGTACTGTCAGTGGTGTGTGGTGTGCTGGGTGCCTGATGGGAGTGTGGTACATTGTGTACTGTCAGTGGTGTACGGTGTGCTGGGTGACTGATGGGGCTGTGGTACATTGTGTACTATCAGTTGTGTGCGGTGTGCTGGGTGTCTGATGGGGGTGTGGTACATTGTGTACTGTCAGTGGTGTGCGGTGTGCTGGGTGCCTGATGGGGGAGTGGTACATTGTGTACTATCAGTGGTGTGCGGTGTGCTGGGTGTCTGATGGGGGTGTGGTACATTGTGTACTGTCAGTGGTGTGCGGTGTGCTGGGTGCCTGATGGGGGTGTGGTACATTGTGTACTGTCAGTGGTGTGCGGTGTGCTGGGTGTCTGATGGCGGTGTGGTACAATGTGTACTGTCAGTGGTGTGCGGTGTGCTGGGTGTCTGATGGGGCTGTGGTACATTGTGTACTGTCAGTGGTGTGCGGTGTGCTGGGTGCCTGATGGGGGTGTGGTACCTTGTGTACTGTCAGTGGTGTGCGGTGTGCTGGGTGCCTGATGGGGCTGTGGTACATTGTGTACTGTCAGTGGTGTGCGGTGTGCTGTGTGCCTGATGGGGGGTGTGGTACATTGTGTACTGTCAGTGGTGTGCGGTGTGCTGGGTGTCTGATGGGGGTGTGGTACATTGTGTACTGTCAGTGTTGTGTGGTGTGCTGGGTGTCTGATGGGGGTGTGGTACATTGTGTACTGTCAGTGGTGTGCGGTGTGCTGGGTGTCAGATGGGGTTGTGGTACATTGTGTACTGTCAGTGGTATGTGCTGTGCTGGGTGTCTGATGGGGTGTGGTACATTGTGTACTGTCAGTGGTGTGCGGTGTGCTGGGTGTCTGATGGGGGTGTGGTACATTGTGTACTGTCAGTGGTGTGCGGTGTGCTGGGTGTCTGATGGTGGTGTGGTACATTGTGTACTGTCAGTGGTGTGTGGTGTGCTGGGTGTCTGATGGGGGTGTGGTACATTGTGTACTGTCAGTTGTGTGTGGTGAGCTGGGTGTCTGATGGGGGTGTGGTACATTGTGTACTGTCAGTGGTGTGCGGTGTGCTGGGTGCCTGATGGGGGTGTGGTACATTGTGTACTGTCAGTGGTGTACGGTGTGCTGGGTGACTGATGGGGCTGTGGTACATTGTGTACTGTCAGTGGTGTGCGGTGTGCTGGGTGTCTGATGGGAGTGTGGTACATTGTGTACTGTCAGTGGTGTGCGGTGTGCTGGGTGCCTGATGGGGGTGTGATACATTGTGTACTGTCAGTTGTGTGCGGTGTGCTGGGTGTCTGATGGGGCTGTGGTACATTGTGTACTATCAGTGGTGTGCGGTGTGCTGTGTGTCTGATGGGGGTGTGGTACATTGTGTACTGTCAGTGGTGTGTGATGTGCTGGGTGTCTGATGGGGGTGAGGTACATTGTGTACTGTCAGTGGTGTGCGGTGCGCTGGGTGTCTGATGGGGCTGAGGTACATTGTGTACTGTCAGTGGTGTGTGGTGTGCTGGGTGTCTGATGGGGGTGTGGTACATTGTGTACTGTCAGTGGTGTGCGGTGTTCTGGGTGTCTGATGGGGCTGTGGTACATTGTGTACTGTCAGTGGTGTGTGGTGTGCTGGGTGTCTGATGGGGGTGTGGTACATTGTGTACTGTCAGTGGTGTGCGGTGTGCTGGGTGTCTGATGGGTGTGTGGTACATTGTGTACTGTCAGTGGTGTGCGGTGTGCTGGGTGCCTGATGGGGGAGTGGTACATTGTGTACTATCAGTGGTGTGCGGTGAGCTGGGTGTCTGATGGGTGTGTGGTACATTGTGTACTGTCAGTGGTGTGCGGTGTGCTGGGTGCCTGATGGGGGAGTGGTACATTGTGTACTATCAGTGGTGTGCGGTGTGCTGGGTGTCTGATGGGGGTGTGGTACATTGTGTACTGTCAGTGGTGTGCGGTGTGCTGGGTGCCTGATGGGGGTGTGGTACATTGTGTACTGTCAGTGGTGTGCGGTGTGCTGGGTGTCTGATGGGGCTGTGGTACATTGTGTACTGTCAGTGGTGTGCGGTGTGCTGGGTGCCTGATGGGGGTGTGGTACCTTGTGTACTGTCAGTGGTGTGCGGTGTGCTGGGTGCCTGATGGGGCTGTGGTACATTGTGTACTGTCAGTGGTGTGCGGTGTGCTGTGTGCCTGATGGGGGGTGTGGTACATTGTGTACTGTCAGTGGTGTGCGGTGTGCTGGGTGTCTGATGGGGGTGTGGTACATTGTGTACTGTCAGTGGTGTGCGATGTGCTGGGTGTCTGATGGTGGTGTGGTACATTGTGTCCTGTCAGTGGTGTGCGGTGTGCTGGGTGTCTGATGGGGGTGTGGGACATTGTGTACTGTCAGTGGTGTGTGGTGTGCTGGGTGTCTGATGGGGGTGTGGTACATTGTGTACTGTCAGTGGTGTGCGGTGTGCTGGGTGCCTGATGGGGGTGTGGTACATTGTGTACTGTCAGTGGTGTGCGGTGTGCTGGGTGCCTGATGGGGCTGTGGTACATTGTGTACTGTCAGTGGTGTGCGGTGTGCTGGGTGTCTGATGAGGGTGTGGTACATTGTGTACTGTCAGTGGTGTGTGGTGTGCTGGGTGTCTGATGGGGCTGTGGTACTTGGTGTACTGTCAGTGGTGTGCGGTGTGCTGGGTGTCTGATGGGGCTGTGGTACATTGTGTACTGTCAGTGGTGTGCGGTGTGCTGGGTGTCTGATGGGGGTGTGGTACATTGTGTACTGTCAGTGGTGTGCGGTGAGCTGGGTGCCTGATGGGGGTGTGGTACATTGTGTACTGTCAGTGGTGTGCGGTGTGCTGGGTGTCTGATGGGGGTGTGGTACATTGTGTACTGTCAGTGGTGTGCGGTGTGCGGGGTGTCTGATGGGGGTGTGGTACATTTTGTAATGTCAGTGGTGTGCGGTGTGCTGGGTGTCTGATGGGGCTGCGGTACATTGTGTACTGTCAGTGGTGTGCGGTGTGCTGGGTGCCTGATGGGGGGTGTGGTACATTGTGTACTGTCAGTGGTGTGTGGTGTGCTGGGTGTCTGATGGGGGGTGTCTACATTGTGTACTGTCAGTAGTGTGCGGTGTGCTGGGTGTCTGATGGGGCTGTGGTACATTGTGTACTGTCAGTGGTGTGCGGTGTGCTGGGTGTCTGATGGGGCTGTGGTACATTGTGTACTGTCAGTGGTGTGCGGTGTGCTGAGTGCCTGATGGGGGTGTGGTATATTGTGTACTGTCAGTGGTGTGCGGTGTGTCTGATGGGGGTGTGGTACATTGTGTACTGTCAGTGGTGTGTGGTGTGCTGGGTGTCAGATGGGGTTGTGGTACATTGTGTACTGTCAGTGGTGTGTGGTGTGCTGGGTGTCTGATGGGGGTGTGGTACATTGTGTACTGTCAGTGGTGTGTGGTGTGCTGGGTGTCTGATGGGGGTGTGGTACATTGTGTACTGTCAGTGATGTGTGGTGTGCTGGGTGTCTGATGGGGTTGTGGTACATTGTGTACTGTCAGTGGTGTGCGGTGTGCTGGGTGTCTGATGGGACGGTGGTACATTGTGTACTGTCAGTGGTGTGCGGTGTGCTGGGTGTTTGATGGGGCTGTGGTACATTGTGTACTGTCAGTGGTGTGTGGTGTGCTGGGTGTCTGATGGGGGTGTGGTACATTGTGTACTGTCAGTGGTGTGCGGTGTGCTGGGTGTCTGATGGGGGTGTGGTACATTGTGTACTGTCAGTGGTGTGCGGTGTGCTGGGTGTTTGATGGGGCTGTGGTACATTGTGTACTGTCAGTGGTGTGCGGTGTGCTGGGTGTCTGATGGGAGTGTGGTATATTGTGTACTGTCAGTGGTGTGTGGTGTGCTGGGTGTCTGATGGGGGTGTGGTACATTGTGTACTGTCAGTGGTGTGCGGTGTGCTGGGTGTTTGATGGGGCTGTGGTACATTGTGTACTGTCAGTGGTGTGCGGTGTGCTGGGTGTCTGATGGGAGTGTGGTACACTGTGTACTGTCAGTGGTGTGTGGTGTGCTGGGTGTCTGATGGGCGTGTGGTACACTGTGTACTGTCATTGGTGTGTCGTGTGCTGGGTTCCTGATGGGGGTGTGGTACATTGTGTACAGTCAGTGGTGTGTGGTGTGCTGGGTGCCTGATGGGGCTGTGGTACATTGTGTACTGTCAGTGGTGCGCGGTGTGCTGGGTCCCTGATGGGGGTGTGGTACATTGTGTACTGTCAGTGGTGTGTGGTGTGCTGGGTCCCTGATGGGGGTGTGGTACATTGTGTACTGTCAGTGGTGTGCGGTGTGCTGGGTATCTGATGGGGGTGTGGTACATTGTGTACTGTCAGTGGTGTGCGGTGTGCTGGGTGTCTGATGTGGGTGTGGTACATTGTGTACTGTCAGTGGTGTGCGGTGTGCTGGGTGTCTGATGGGAGTGTGGTACATTGTGTACAGTCAGTGGTGTGTGGTGTGCTGGGTGCCTGATGGGGCTGTGGTACATTGTGTACTGTCAGTGGTGCGCGGTGTGCTGGGTCCCTGATGGGGGTGTGGTACATTGTGTACTGTCAGTGGTGTGTGGTGTGCTGGGTCCCTGATGGGGGTGTGGTACATTGTGTACTGTCAGTGGTGTGCGGTGTGCTGGGTATCTGATGGGGGTGTGGTGCATTGTGTACTGTCAGTGGTGTGCGGTGTGCTGGGTGTCTGATGTGGGTGTGGTACATTGTGTACAGTCAGTGGCGTGTGGTGTGCTGGGTGTCTGATGTGGGTGTGGTACATTGTGTACTGTCAGTGGTGTGCGGTGTGCTGGGTATCTGATGGGGGTGTGGTACATTGTGCACTGCCAGTGGTGTGCGGGGTGCTGGGTGTCTGATGTGGGTGTGGTACATTGTGTACAGTCAGTGGTGTGTGGTGTGCTGGGTGTCTGATGGGGGTGTGGTACATTGTGTACTGTCAGTGGTGTGTGGTGTGCTGGGTGTCTGATGGGGGTGTGGTACATTGTGTACTGTCAGTGGTGTGCGGTGTGCTGGGTGTCTGATGGGGGTGTGGTACATTGTGTACTGTCAGTGGTGTGCGGTGTGCTGGGTGTCTGATGGGGGTGTGGTACATTGTGTACTGTCAGTGGTGTGCGGTGTGCTGGGTGTCTGATGGGGCTGTGGTACATTGTGTACTGTCAGTGGTGTGCGGTGTGCTGGGTGTCTGATGGGGGTGTGGTACATTGTGTACTGTCAGTGGTGTGCGGTGTGCTGGGTGTCTGATGGGGGTGTGGTACATTGTGTACTGTCAGTGGTGTGCGGTGTGCTGGGTGTCTGATGGGGCTGTGGTACATTGTGTACTGTCAGTGGTGTGCGGTGTGCTGGGTGTCTGATGGGTGTTAGGTACATTGTGTACTGCCAGTGGTGTGCCGTGTGCTGGGTGCCTGGTGGGGGTGAGGTACATTGTGTACTGCCAGTGGTGTGTGGTGTGCTGGGTGTCTGATGGGGGTGTGGTACATTGTGTACTGCCAGTGGTGTGTGGTGTGCTGGGTGTCTGATGGGGGTGTGGTACATTGTGCACTGTCAGTGGTGTGCGGTGTGCTGGGTGTCTGATGGGGGTGTGGTACATTGTGTACTGTCAGTGGTGTACGGTGTGCTGGGTGTCTGATGGGGGTGTGGTGCATTGTGTACTGTCAGTGGTGTACGGTGTCCTGGGTGTCTGATGGGGGTGTGGTACATTGTGTACTGTCAGTGGTGTGCGGTGTGCTTGGTGTCTGATGGGGGTGTGGTACATTGTGTACTGTCAGTGGTGTGCGGTGTGCTGGGTGCCTGATGGGGGTGTGGTCCATTGTGTACTGTCAGTGGTGTGCGGTGTGCTGGGTATCTAATGGGGGTGTGGTACATTGTGTACTGGCAGTGGTGTGCGGTGTGCTGGGTGTCTGATGGGGGTGTGGTACATTGTGTACTGTCAGTGGTGTGCGGTGTGCTGGGTGCCAGATGGGGCTGTGGTACATTGTGCACTGTCAGTGGTGTGCGGTGTGCTGGGTGTCTGATGGGGGGTGTGGTAGATTGTGTACTGTCAGTGGTGTGCGGTGTGCTGGGTGTCTGATGGGGCTGTGGTACATTGTGTACTGTCAGTGGTGTGTGGTGTGCTGGGTGTCTGATGGGGGTGTGGTACATTGTGTACTGCCAGTGGTGTGTGGTGTGCTGGGTGTCTGATGGGGGTGTGGTACATTGTGCACTGTCAGTGGTGTGCGGTGTGCTGGGTGTCTGATGGGGGTGTGGTACATTGTGTACTGTCAGTGGTGTGCGGTGTGCTGGGTGTCTGATGGGGGTGTGGTGCATTGTGTACTGTCAGTGGTGTACGGTGTCCTGGGTGTCTGATGGGGGTGTGGTACATTGTGTACTGTCAGTGGTGTGCGGTGTGCTGGGTGTCTGATGGGGGTGTGGTACATTGTGTACTGTCAGTGGTGTGCAGTGTGCTGGGTGTCTGATGGGGGTGTGGTGCATTGTGTACTGTCAGTGGTGTACGGTGTCCTGGGTGTCTGATGGGGGTGTGGTACATTGTGTACTGTCAGTGGTGTGCGGTGTGCTGGGTGCCTGATGGGGGTGTGGTACATTGTGTACTGTCAGTGGTGTGCGGTGTGCTGGGTATCTAATGGGGGTGTGGTACATTGTGTACTGGCAGTGGTGTGCGGTGTGCTGGGTGTCTGATGGGGGTGTGGTACATTGTGTACTGTCAGTGGTGTGCGGTGTGCTGGGTGCCTGATGGGGCTGTGGTACATTGTGTACTGTCAGTGGTGTGCGGTGTGCTGGGTGTCTGATGGGATTGTGGTACATTGTGTACTGTCTGTGGTGTGCGGTGTGCTGGGTGTCTGATGGGGCTGTGGTACATTGTGTACTGTGAGTGGTGTGCGGTGTGCTGGGTGTCTGATGGGGGGTGTGGTAGATTGTGTACTGTCAGTGGTGTGCGGTGTGCTGGGTGTCTGATGGGGCTGTGGTACATTGTGTACTGTCAGTGGTGTGCGGTGTGCTGGGTGTCTGATGGGGGTGTGGTACATTGTGTACTGTCAGTGGTGGGCGGTGCGCTGGGTGCCTGATGGGGGGTGTGGTACATTGTGTACTGTCAGTGGTGTGCGGTGTGCTGGGTGTCTAATGGGGGTGTGGTACATTGTGTACTGTCAGTGGTGTGCGGTGTGCTGGGTGTCTGATGGGGCTGTGGTACATTGTGTACTGTCAGTGGTGTGCGGTGTGCTGGGTGTCTGATGTGGGTGTGGTACATTGTGTACTGTCAGTGGTGTGCGGTGTGCTGTGTGCCTGATGGGGGGTGTGGTACATTGTGTACTGTCAGTGGTGTGCGGTGTGCTGGGTGTCTAATGGGGGTGTGGTACATTGTGTACTGTCAGTGGTGTGCGGTGCGCTGGGTGTCTGATGGGGGTGTGGTACATTGTGTACTGTCAGTGGTGTGTGGTGTGCTGGGTGTCTGATGGGGGTGTGGTACATTGTGTACTGTCAGTGGTGTGCGGTGTGCTGGGTGTCTGATGGGGCTGTGGTACATTGTGTACTGTCAGTGGTGTGCGGTGTGCTGGGTGTCTGATGGGGGTGTGGGACATTGTGTACTGTCAGTGGTGTGTGGTGTGCTGTGTGTCTGATGGGGCTGTGGCACATTGTGTACTGTCAGTGGTGTGCGGTGTGCTGAGTGTCTGATGGGGGTGTGGTACATTGTGTACTGTCAGTGGTGTGTGGTGTGCTGGGTGTCTGATGGGACTGTGGTACATTGTGTACTGTCAGTGGTGTGCGGTGAGCTGGGTGCCTGATGGGGCTGTGGTACATTGTGTACTGTCAGTGGTGTGTGGTGTGCTGGGTGTCTGATGGGGGTGTGGTACATTGTGTACTGTCAGTGGTGTGCGGTGTGCTGGGTGTCTGATGGGGGTGTGGTACATTGTGTACTATCAGTGGTGTGCGGTGTGCTGGGTGTCTGATGGGACTGTGGGACATTGTGTACTGTCAGTGGTGTGTGGTGTGCTGTGTGTCTGATGGGGCTGTGGCACATTGTGTACTGTCAGTGGTGTGCGGTGTGCTGAGTGTCTGATGGGGGTGTGGTACATTGTGTACTGTCAGTGGTGTGTGGTGTGCTGGGTGTCTGATGGGGCTGTGGTACATTGTGTACTGTCAGTGGTGTGTGGTGTGCTGGGTGTCTGATGGGGGTGTGTTACATTGTGTACTGTGAGTGGTGTGTGGTGTGCTGGGTGTCTGATGGGGGTGTGTTACATTGTGTACTGTGAGTGGTGTGCGGTGTGCTGGGTGCCTGATGGGGGTGTGGTACATTGTGTACTGTCAGTGGTGTGCGGTGTGCTGGGTGTCTGATGGGGGGTGTGGTACATTGTGTACTGTCAGTGGTGTGCGGTGTGCTGGGTGTCTGATGGGGGTGTGGTACACTGTATACTGTCAGTGGTGTGTGGTGAGCTGGGTGTCTGATGTGGGTGTGGTACATTGTATACTGTCAGTGGTGTGTGGTGTGCTGGGTGTATGATTGGGGTGTGGTACATTGTGTACTGTCAGTGGTGTGTGGTGTGCTGGGTGTCTGATGGGGGTGTGGTACATTGTGTACTGTCAGTGGTGTGCGGTGTGCTGGGTGTCTGATGGGACTGTGGTACATTGTGTACAGTCAGTGGTGTGCGGTGTGCTGGGTGTCCGATGGGGATGTGGTACATTGTGTACTGTCAGTGGTGTGCGGTGTGCTGGGTGTCTGATGGGGGTGTGGTACATTGTGTACTGTCAGTGGTGTGCAGTGTGCTGGGTACCTGATGGGGGTGTGGTACATTGTGTACTGTCAGTGGTGTGTGGTGTGCTGTGTGCCTGA
The DNA here is from genome assembly GCF_047496885.1 of Scyliorhinus torazame. NCBI lineage: Eukaryota > Metazoa > Chordata > Chondrichthyes > Carcharhiniformes > Scyliorhinidae > Scyliorhinus > Scyliorhinus torazame. The sequence continues at coordinate 1,942,452 of NW_027307763.1, read as the reverse complement.
TGGGGGTGTGGTACATTGTGTACTGTCAGTGGTGTGCGGTGTGCTGGGTGCCTGATGGGGCTGTGGTACATTGTGTACTGTCAGTAGTGTTCGGTGTGCTGGGTGTCCGATGGGGATGTGGTACATTGTGTACTGTCAGTGGTGTGTGGTGTGCTGGGTGTCTGATGGGGCTGTGGTACATTGTGTACTGTCAGTGGTGTGCGGTGTGCTGGGTGCCTGATGGGGCTGTGGTACATTGTGTACTGTCAGTGGTGTGCGGTGTGCTGGGTGTCTGATGGGGGTGTGGTACATTGTGTACTGTCAGTGGTGTGCGGTGAGCTGGGTGCCTCATGGGGCTGTGGTACATTGTGTACTGTCAGTGGTGTGTGGTGTGCTGTGTGCCTGATGGGGGTGTGGTACATTGTGTACTGTCAGTGGTGTGTGGTGTGCTGGGTGTCCGATGGGGATGTTGTACATTGTGTACTGTCAGTGGTGTGCGGTGTGCTGGGTGTCTGATGGGGCTGTGGTACATTGTGTACTGTCAGTGGTGTGCGGTGTGCTGGGTGTCTTATGGGGCTGTGGTACATTGTGTACTGTCAGTGGTGTGTGGTGTGCTGGGTGTCTGATGGGGGTGTGGTACATTGTGTACTGTCAGTGGTGTGCGGTGTGCTGGGTGTCTGATGGGGGTGTGGTACATTGTGTACTGTCAGTGGTGTGCGGTGTGCTGGCTGTCTGATGGGGGTGTGGTACATTGTGTACTGTCAGTGGTGTGTGGTGTGCTGGGTGTCTGATGGGGCTGTGGTACATTGTGTACTGTCAGTGGTGTGCGGTGTGCTGGGTGTCTGATGGGGGTGTGGTACATTGTGTACTGTCAGTGGTGTGCGGTGTGCTGGGTGTCTGATGGGGGTGTGGTACATTGTGTACTGTCAGTGGTGTGTGGTGTGCTGGGTGTCTGATGGGGGTGTGGTACATTGTGTACTGTCAGTGGTGTGCGGTGTGCTGTGTGTCTGATGGGGGTGTGGTTAATTGTGTACTGTCAGTGGTGTGCGGTGTGCTGGGTGCCTGATGGTGGTGTGGTACATTGTGTACTGTCAGTGGTGTGTGGTGTGCTGGTTGCCTGATGGGGGTGTGGGACATTGTGTACTGTCAGTGGCGTGTGGTGTGCTGGGTTTCTGATGGGGGTGTGGTACATTGTGTTCTGTCAGTGCTGTGCGGTGTGCTGGGTGCCTAATGGGGGTGTGGGACATTGTGTACTGTCAGTGGTGTGCTGTGTGCTGGGTATCTGATGGGGGTGAGGTACATTGTGTACTGACAGTGGTGTGTGGTGTGCTGAGTGTCTGATGGGGGTGTGGTACATTGTGTACTGTCAGTGGTGTGCGGTGTGCTGGGTGTCTGATGGGGGTGTGGTACATTGTGTACTGTCAGTGGTGTGCTGTGTGCTGGGTGTCTGATGGGGGTGTGGTACATTGTGTACTGTCAGTGGTGTGTGGTGAGCTGGGTGTCTGATGGGGGTGTGGTACATTGTGTACTGTCAGTGGTGTGCTGTGTGCTGGGTGTCTGATGGGGGTGTGGTACATTGTGTACTGTCAGTGGTGTGTGGTGTGCTGGGTGTCTGATGGGGGTGTGGTACATTGTGTACTGTCAGTGGTGTGCGGTGTTGTGGGTGCCTGATGGGGGTGTGGTACATTGTGTTCTGTCAGTGGTGTGCGGTGTGCTGGGTGTCTGATGGGGGTGTGGTACATTGTGTACTGTCAGTGGTGTGCGGTGAGCTGGGTGTCTGATGGGGGTGTGGTGCATTGTGTACTGTCAGTGGTGTGCGGTGAGCTGGGTGCCTGATGGGGGTGTGGTACATTGTGTACTGTCAGTGGTGTGCGGTGAGCTGGGTGTCTGATGGGGGTGTGGTGCATTGTGTACTGTCAGTGGTGTGCGGTGTGCTGGGTGTCGGATGGGGGTGTGGTACATTGTGTACTGTCAGTGGTGTGCGGTGTGCTGGGTGTCTGATGGGGGTGTGGTACATTGTGTACTGTCAGTGGTGTGCGGTGAGCTGGGTGCCTGATGGGGGTGTGGTACATTGTGAACTGTCAGTGGTGTGCGGTGAGCTGGGTGCCTGATGGGGGTGTGGTACATTGTGTACTGTCAGTGGTGTGTGGTGTGCTGGGTGTCTGGTGGGGCGGTGGTACATTGTGTACTGTCAGTGGTGTGCGGTGAGCTGGGTGCGTGATGGGGGTGTGGTACATTGTGTACTGTCAGTGGTGTGCGGTGTGCTGGGTGCCTGATGGGGGTGTGGTACATTGTGTACTGTCAGTGGTGTGCGGTGTGCTGGGTGTCTGATGGGGCGGTGGTACATTGTGTACTGTCAGTGGTGTGTGGTGAGCTGTGTCCCTGATGGGGGTGTGGTACATTGTGTACTGTCAGTGGTGTGCGGTGTGCTGGGTGTTTGATGGGTGTGTGGTACATTGTGTACTGTCAGTGGTGTGCGGTGTGCTGGGTGTCTGATGGGGCGGTGGTACATTGTGTACTGTCAGTGGTGTGTGGTGAGCTGTGTCCCTGATGGGGGTGTGGTACATTGTGTACTGTCAGTGGTGTGCGGTGTGCTGGGTGTCTGATGGGGCTGTGGAACATTGTGTACTGTCAGTGGTGTGCGGTGTGCTAGGTGTCTGATGGGGCTGTGGTACATTGTGTACTGTCAGTGGTGTGCGGTGCGCTGGGTGTCTGATGGGAGTGTGGTACATTGTGTACTGTCAGTGGTGTGCGGTGTGCTGCGTGTCTGATGGGGCGGTGGTACATTGTGTACTGTCAGTGGTGTGTGGTGAGCTGTGTCCCTGATGGGGGTGTGGTACATTGTGTACTGTCAGTGGTGTGCGGTGTGCTGGGTGTCTGATGGGGCTGTGGAACATTGTGTACTGTCAGTGGTGTGCGGTGTGCTAGGTGTCTGATGGGGCTGTGGTACATTGTGTACTGTCAGTGGTGTGCGGTGCGCTGGGTGTCTGAAGGGGGTGTGGTACATTGTGTACTCTCAGTGGTGTGCGGTGTGCTGGGTGTCTGATGGGGGTGTGGTACATTGTGTACTGTCAGTGGTGTGTGGTGTGCTGGTTGCCTGATGGGGGTGTGGTACATTGTGTACTCTCAGTGGTGTGCGGTGTGCTGGGTACCTGATGGGGGTGAGGTACATTGTGTACTGTCAGTGGTGTGCGGTGTGCTGCGTGTCTGATGGGGGTGTGGTACATTGTGTACTGTCAGTGGTGTGCGGTGCGCTGGGTGTCTGATGGGAGTGTGGTACATTGTGTACTGTCCGTGGTGTGCGGTGTGCTGTGTGTCTGATGGGGGTGTGGTACATTGTGTACTGTCAGTGGTGTGCGGTGCGCTGGGTGCCTGATGGGGGTGTGGTACATTGTGTACTGTCAGTGGTGTGCGGTGAGCTGGGTGTCTCATGGGGCTGTGGGACATTGTGTACTGTCAGTGGTGTGTGGTGTGCTGGGTGTCTCATGGGGCTGTGGGACATTGTGTACTGTCAGTGGTGTGCGGTGAGCTGGGTGTCTCATGGGGCTGTGGGACATTGTGTACTGTCAGTGGTGTGTGGTGTGCTGGTTGCCTGATGGGGGTGTGGGACATTGTGTACTGTCAGTGGCGTGTGGTGTGCTGGGTTTCTGATGGGGGTGTGGTACATTGTGTACTGTCAGTGGTGTGCGGTGTTGTGGTTGTCTGATGGTGGTGTGGTACACTGTGTACTGTCAGTGGTGTGCGGTGTGCTGGGTGTCTGATGGGGCTGTGGTACATTGTGTACTGTCAGTGGTGTGTGGTGTGCTGTGTGCCTGATGGGGGTGTGGTACATTGTGTACTGACAGTGGTGTGCGGTGAGCTGGGTGCCTGATGGGGGTGTGGTACATTGTGTACTGTCAGTGGCGTGTGGTGAGCTGTGTCCCTGATGGGGCTGTGGTACATTGTGTACTGTCAGTGGTGTGCGGTGTGCTGGGTGTCTGATGGGGGTGTGGTACATTGTGTACTGTCAGTGGTGTGTGGTGTGCTGGGTGTCTGATGGGGGTGTGGTACATTGTGTACTGTCAGTGGTGTGCTGTGTGCTGGGTGTCTGATAGGGCTGTGGTACATTGTGTACTGTCAGTGGTGTGCGGTGTGCTGGGTGTCTGATGGGGGTGTGGTACATTGTGTACTGTCAGTGGTGTGTGGTGTGCTGGGTGTCTGATGGGACTGTGGTACATTGTGTACTGTCAGTGGTGTGCGGTGTTGTGGGTGCCTGATGGGGGTGTGGTACATTGTGTTCTGTCAGTGGTGTGCGGTGTGCTGGGTGCCTGATGGGGCTGTGGTACATTGTGTACTGTCAGTGGTGTGCGGTGAGCTGGGTGCCTGATGGGGGTGTGGTACATTGTGTACTGTCAGTGGTGTGTGGTGTGCTGGGTGTCTGATGGGGCGGTGGTACATGGTGTACTGTCAGTGGTGTGCGGTGTGCTGGGTGTCTGATGGGGCGGTGGTACATTGTGTACTGTCAGTGGTGTGTGGTGAGCTGTGTCCCTGATGGGGGTGTGGTACATTGTGTACTGTCAGTGGTGTGCGGTGTGCTGGGTGTCTGAAGGGGGTGTGGTACATTGTGTACTCTCAGTGGTGTGCGGTGTGCTGGGTACCTGATGGGGGTGTGGTACATTGTGTACTGTCAGTGGTGTGTGGTGTGCTGGGTGTCTGATGGGGGTGTGGTACATTGTGTACTGTCAGTGGTGTGTGGTGTGCTGGTTGCCTGATGGGGGTGTGGGACATTGTGTACTGTCAGTGGCGTGTGGTGTGCTGGGTTTCTGATGGGGGTGTGGTACATTGTGTACTGTCAGTGGTGTGCGGTGTGCTGGGTGTCTGATGGGGATGTGGTACATTGTGTACTGTCAGTGGTGTGCGGTGTGCTGGGTGTCTGATGGGGGTGTGGTACATTGTGTACTGTCAGTGGTGTGCGGTGTGCTGGGTGTCTGATGGGGATGTGGTACATTGTGTACTGTCAGTGGTGTGCGGTGTGCTGGGTGTCTGATGGGGATGTGGTACATTGTGTACTGTCAGTGGTGTGCGGTGTGCTGGGTGCCTGATGAGGGTGTGGTACATTGTGTACTGTCAGTGGTGTGCGGTGTGCTGGGTGTCTGATGGGGGTGTGGTACATTGTGTACTGTCAGTGGTGTGCGGTGTGCTGGGTGCCTGATGGGGATGTGGTACATTGTGTACTGTCAGTGGCGTGTGGTGTGCTGGGTTTCTGATGGGGGTGTGGTACATTGTGTACTGTCAGTGGTGTGCGGTGTGCTGGGTGTCTGATGGGGTGTGGTACATTGTGTTCTGTCAGTGCTGTGCGGTGTGCTGGGTGCCTGATGGGGGTGTGGTACATTGTGTACTGTCAGTGGTGTGCTGTGTGCTGGGTGTCTGATGGGGCTGTGTTACTTTGTGTACTGTCAGTGGTGTGTGGTGAGCTGGGTGTCTGATGGGGGTGTGGTACATTGTGTACTGTCAGTGGTGTGCGGGGTGCTGGGTGCCTGATGGGGGTGTGGTACATTGTGTACTGTCAGTGGTGTGCGGTGTGCTGGGATTTTGATGGGTGTGTGGTACATTGTGTACTGTCAGTGGTGTGCGGTGTTGTGGGTGTCTGATGGGGGTGTGGTACATTGTGTACTGTCAGTGGTGTGCGGTGAGCTGGGTGCCTGATGGGGGTGTGGTACATTGTGTACTGTCAGTGGTGTGCGGTGAGCTGGGTGCCTGATGGGGGTGTGGTACATTGTGTACTGTCAGTGGTGTGTGGTGAGCTGTGCCCCTGATGGGGGTGTGGTACATTGTGTACTCTCAGTGGTGTGCGGTGTGCTGGGTGCCTGATGGGGGTGTGGTACATTGAGTACTGTCAGTGGTGTGCGGTGTGCTGGGTGTCTGATGGGGGTGTGGTACATTGTGTACTGTCAGTGGTGTGCGGTGTGCTGGGAGTCTGATGGGGGTGTGGTACATTGTGTACTGTCAGTGGTGTGCGGTGTGCTGGGTGTCTGATGGGGGTGTGGTACATTGTGTACTGTCAGTGGTGTGCGGTGTGCTGGGTGTCTGATGGGGGTGTGGTACATTGTGTACTGTCAGTGGTGTGCGGTGTGCTGGGTGTCTGATGGGGGTGTGGTACATTGTGTACTGTCAGTGATGTGCGGTGTGTTGGGTGTCTGATGGGGGTGTGGTACATTGTTTACTGTCAGTGGTGTGTGGTGTGCTGGGTGTCTGATGGGGGTGCGGTACATTGTGAACTGTCAGTGGTGTGCGGTGTGCTGGGTGCCTGATGGGGGTGTGGTACATTGTGTACTGTCAGTGGTGTGTGGTGTGCTGGGTGTCTGATGGGGCTGTGGTACATTGTGTACTGTCAGTGGTGTGTGGTGAGCTGTGTCCCTGATGGGGGTGTGGTACATTGTGTACTGTCAGTGGTGTGCGGTGTGCTGGGTGCTGATGGGGCGGTGGTACATTGTGTACTGTCAGTGGTGTGCGGTGAGCTGGGTGCCTGATGGGGGTGTGGTACATTGTGTACTGTCAGTGGTGTGCGGTGAGCTGGGTGCCTGATGGGGGTGTGGTACATTGTGTACTGTCAGTGGTGTGCGGTGTGCTGGGTGTCTGATGGGGCTGTGGTACATTGTGTACTGTCAGTGGTGTGTGGTGAGCTGTGTCCCTGATGGGGGTGTGGTACATTGTGTACTGTCAGTGGTGTGCGGTGTGCTGGGTGTCTGATGGGGGTGTGGTACATTGTGTACTGTCAGTGGTGTGCGGTGTGCTGGGTGTCTGATGGGGGTGTGGTACATTGTGTACTGTCAGTGGTGTGTGGTGTGCTGAGTGTCTGATGGGGTTGTGGTACATTGTGTACTGTCAGTGGTGTGCGGTGTGCTGGGTGTCTGATGGGGGTGTGGTATATTGTGTACTGTCAGTGGTGTGCGGTGTGCTGGGTGCCTGATGGGGGTGTGGTATATTGTGTACTGTCAGTGGTGTGCGGTGCGCTGGGTGTCTGATGGGAGTGTGGTACTTTGTGTACTGTCAGTGGTGTGCGGTGTGCTGGGTGTCTGATGGGGGTGTGGTACATTGTGTACTGTCAGTGGTGTGCGGTGTGCTGGGTGTCTGATGGGGGTGAGGTACATTGTGTACTCTCAGTGGTGTGCGGTGTGCTGAGTGTCTGATGGGAGTGTGGTACATTGTGTACTGTCAGTGGTGTGCGGTGTGCTGGGTGTCTGATGGGGGTGTGGAACATTGTGTACTGTCAGTGGTGTGCGGTGTGCTGGGTGCCTGATGGGGCTTTGGTACATTGTGTACTGTCAGTGATGTGCGGTGTGCTGGGTGTCTGATGGGGGTGTGGTACATTGTGTACTGTCAGTGGTGTGCGGTGTGCTGGGTGCATGTTGGGGCTGTGGTACATTGTGTACTGTCAGTGATGTGCGGTGTGCTGGGTGTCTGATGGGGGTGTGGTACATTGTGTACTGTCAGTGGGGTGCGGTGTGCTGGGTGCCTGATGGGGGTGTGGTACATTGTGTACTGTCAGTGGTGTGCGGTGTGCTGGGTGCCTGATGGGGGTGTGGTACATTGTGTGCTGTCAGTGGTGTGTGGTGTGCTGGGTGTCTGATGGGACTGTGGTACATTGTGTACTGTCAGTGGTGTGTGGTGTGCTGTGTGCCTGATGGGGGTGTGGTACATTGTGTACTGTCAGTGGTGTGTGGTGTGCTGGGTGTCTGATGGGGGTGTGGTACATTGTGTACTGTCAGTGGTGTGTGGTGTGCTGGGTGTCTGATGGGGGTGTTGTACTTTGTGTACTCTCAGTGGTGTGCGGTGTGCTGGGTGTCTGATGGGGGTGTGGTACATTGTGTACTGTCAGTGGTGTGCGGTGTGCTGGGTGTTTGATGGGGGTGTGGTACATTGTGTTCTGTCAGTGGTGTGTGGTGAGCTGGGTGCCTGATGGGACTGTGGTACATTGTGTACTGTCAGTGGTGTGTGGTGTGCTGTGTGCCTGATGGGGTTGTGGTACATTGTGTACTGTCAGTGGTGTGCGGTGAGCTGGGTGCCTGATGGGGGTGTGGTACATTGTGTACAGTCAGTGGTGTGCGGTGTGCTGGGTGTCTGATGGGGGTGTGGTACATTGTGTACTTTCAGTGGTGTGCGGTGTTGTGGGTGTCTGATGGGGGTGTGGTACATTGTGTTCTGTCAGTGGTGTGTGGTGAGCTGGGTGCCTGATGAGGGTGTGGTACATTGTGTACTGTCAGTGGTGTGCGGTGTGCTGGGTGCCTGATGGGGGTGTGGTACATTGTGTACTGTCTGTGGTGTGTGGTGTGCTGGGTGTCTGATGGGGGTGTGGAACATTGTGTACTGTCAGTGGTGTGCGGTGTGCTGGGTGCCTGATGGGGCTGTGGTACATTGTGTACTGTCAGTGATGTGCGGTGTGCTGGGTGTCTGATGGGGGTGTGGTACATTGTGTACTGTCAGTGGTGTGCGGTGTGCTGGGTGCATGTTGGGGCTGTGGTACATTGTGTACTGTCAGTGATGTGCGGTGTGCTGGGTGTCTGATGGGGGTGTGGTACATTGTGTACTGTCAGTGGGGTGCGGTGTGCTGGGTGCCTGATGGGGGTGTGGTACATTGTGTACTGTCAGTGGTGTGCGGTGTGCTGGGTGCCTGATGGGGGTGTGGTACATTGTGTACTGTCAGTGGTGTGTGGTGTGCTGGGTGTCTGATGGGACTGTGGTACATTGTGTACTGTCAGTGGTGTGTGGTGTGCTGTGTGCCTGATGGGGGTGTGGTACATTGTGTACTGTCAGTGGTGTGCGGTGTGCTGGGTGTCTGATGGGGGTGTGGTACATTGTGTACTGTCAGTGGTGTGCGGTGTGCTGGGTGTCTGATGGGGGTGTGGTACATTGTGTACTGTCAGTGGTGTGTGGTGTGCTGGGTGTCTGATGGGGGTGTGGTACATTGTGTACTGTCAGTGGTGTGCGGTGTGCTGGGTGTCTGATGGGGGTGTGGTACATTGTGTACTGTCAGTGGTGTGCGGTGTGCTGGGTGTTTGATGGGTGTGTGGTACATTGTGTACTGTCAGTGGTGTGCGGTGTGCTGGGTGTCTGATGGGGGTGTGGTACATTGTGTACTGTCAGTGGTGTGCGGTGTTGTGGGTGTCTGATGGGGGTGTGGTACATTGTGTTCTGTCAGTGGTGTGTGGTGAGCTGGGTGCCTGATGAGGGTGTGGTACATTGTGTACTGTTAGTGGTGTGCGGTGTGCTGGGTGCCTGATGGGGGTGTGGTACATTGTGTACTGTCAGTGGTGTGCGGTGTGCTGGGTGCCTGATGGGGGTGTGGTACATTGTGTACTGTCAGTGGTGTGCGGTGTGCTGGGTGTCTGATGGGGGTGTGGTACATTGTGTACTGTCAGTGGTGTGCGGTGTGCTGGGTGTCTGATGGGGGTGTGGTACATTGTGTACTGTCAGTAGTGTGCGGTGTGCTGGGAGCCTGATGGGGCTGTGGTACATTGTGTACTGTCAGTGGTGTGCGGTGTGCTGGGTGTCTGATGGGGGTCTGGTACATTCTGTACTGTCAGTGGTGTGCGGTGAGCTGTGTGTCTGATGGGGCTGTGGTACATTGTGTACTGTCAGTGGTGTGCGGTGTGCTGGGTGTCTGATGGGGGTCTGGTACATTGTGTACTGTCAGTGGTGTGCGGTGAGTTGTGTGTCTGATGGGGCTGTGGTACATTTTGTACTGTCAGTGGTGTGCGGGGAGCTGGGTGTCTGATGGGGGTGTGGTACATTGTGTACTGTCAGTGGTGTGCGGTGTGCTGGGTGTCTGATGGGGGTGTGGTACATTGTGTACTGTCAGTTGTGTGCGGTGTGCTGGGTGTCTGATGGGGGTGTGGTACATTGTGTACTGTCAGTGGTGTGCGGTGTGCTGGGTGTCTGATGGGGGTGTGGTACATTGTGTACTGTCAGTGGTGTGCGGTGTGCGGGGTGTCTGATGGGGGTGTGGTACATTGTGTACTGTCAGAGGTGTGCGGTGTGCAGGGTGTCTGATGGGGGTGTGGTACATTGTGTACTGTCAGTGGTGTGCGGTGTGCTGGGTTTCTGATGGGGGTGTGGTACATTGTGTACTGTCAGTGGTGTGCGGGGTGTCTGATGGGGGTGTGGTACATTGTGTACTGTCAGTGGTGTGCGGTGAGCTGTGTGTCTGATGGGGCTGTGGTACATTGTGTATTGTCAGTGGTGTGCGGTGTGCGGGGTGTCTGATGGGGGTGTGGTACATTGTGTACTGTCAGAGGTGTGCGGTGTGCAGGGTGTCTGATGGGGGTGTGGTACATTGTGTACTGTCAGTGGTGTGCGGTGAGCTGTGTGTCTGATGGGGCTGTGGTACATTGTGTATTGTCAGTGGTGTGCGGTGTGCGGGGTGTCTGATGGGGGTGTGGTACATTGTGTACTGTCAGTGGTGTGCGGTGTGCTGGGTGTCTGATGGGGCTGTGGTACATTGTGTACTGTCAGTGGTGTGCGGTGTGCTGGGTGCCTGATGGGGGTGTGGTACATTGTGTATTGTCAGTGGTGTGCGGTGTGCGGGGTGTCTGATGGGGGTGTGGGACATTGTGTACTGTCAGTGATGTGCGGTGTGCTGGGTATCTGATGGGGGTGTGGTACATTGTGTACTGTCAGTGGTGTGCGGTGCGCTGGGTGCCTGATGGGGGTGTGGGACATTGTGTACTGTCAGTGGTGTGTGGTGTGCTGGGTGTCTGATGGGGGTGTGGTACATTGTGTACTGTCAGTGGTGTGCGGTGTGCTGGGTGTCTGATGGGGGTGTGGTACATTGTGTACTGTCAGTGGTGTGCGGTGTGCTGGGTGTTTGATGGGTGTGTGGTACATTGTGTACTGTCAGTGGTGTGCGGTGTGCTGGGTGTCTGATGGGGGTGTGGTACATTGTGTACTGTCAGTGGTGTGTGGTGTTGTGGGTGTCTGATGGGGGTGTGGTACATTGTGTTCTGTCAGTGGTGTGTGGTGAGCTGGGTGCCTGATGAGGGTGTGGTACATTGTGTACTGTTAGTGGTGTGCGGTGTGCTGGATGCCTGATGGGGGTGTGGTACATTGTGTACTGTCAGTGGTGTGCGGTGTGCTGGGTGCCTGATGGGGGTGTGGTACATTGTGTACTGTCAGTGGTGTGCGGTGTGCTGGGTGTCTGATGGGGGTGTGGTACATTGTGTACTGTCAGTGGTGTGCGGTGTGCTGGGTGTCTGATGGGGGTGTGGTACATTGTGTACTGTCAGTAGTGTGCGGTGTGCTGGGAGCCTGATGGGGCTGTGGTACATTGTGTACTGTCAGTGGTGTGCGGTGTGCTGGGTGTCTGATGGGGGTCTGGTACATTGTGTACTGTCAGTGGTGTGCGGTGAGCTGTGTGTCTGATGGGGCTGTGGTACATTGTGTACTGTCAGTGGTGTGCGGTGTGCTGGGTGTCTGATGGGGGTCTGGTACATTGTGTACTGTCAGTGGTGTGCGGTGAGTTGTGTGTCTGATGGGGCTGTGGTACATTTTGTACTGTCAGTGGTGTGCGGGGAGCTGGGTGTCTGATGGGGGTGTGGTACATTGTGTACTGTCAGTGGTGTGCGGTGTGCTGGGTGTCTGATGGGGGTGTGGTACATTGTGTACTGTCAGTGGTGTGCGGTGTGCTGGGTGTCTGATGGGGGTGTGGTACATTGTGTACTGTCAGTTGTGTGCGGTGTGCTGGGTGTCTGATGGGGGTGTGGTACATTGTGTACTGTCAGTGGTGTGCGGTGTGCGGGGTGTCTGATGGGGGTGTGGTACATTGTGTACTGTCAGAGGTGTGCGGTGTGCTGGGTGTCTGATGGGGGTGTGGTACATTGTGTACTGTCAGTGGTGTGCGGTGTGCTGGGTTTCTGATGGGGGTGTGGTACATTGTGTACTGTCAGTGGTGTGCGGGGTGTCTGATGGGGGTGTGGTACATTGTGCACTGTCAGTGGTGTGCGGTGAGCTGTGTGTCTGATGGGGCTGTGGTACATTGTGTATTGTCAGTGGTGTGCGGTGTGCGGGGTGTCTGATGGGGGTGTGGTACATTGTGTATTGTCAGTGGTGTGCGGTGTGCGGGGTGTCTGATGGGGGTGTGGTACATTGTGTACTGTCAGTGGTGTGCGGTGAGCTGTGTGTCTGATGGGGCTGTGGTACATTGTGTATTGTCAGTGGTGTGCGGTGTGCGGGGTGTCTGATGGGGGTGTGGTACATTGTGTACTGTCAGTGGTGTGCGGTGTGCTGGGTGTCTGATGGGGCTGTGGTACATTGTGTACTGTCAGTGGTGTGCGGTGTGCTGGGTGCCTGATGGGGGTGTGGTACATTGTGTATTGTCAGTGGTGTGCGGTGTGCGGGGTGTCTGATGGGTGTGTGGTACATTGTGTACTGTCAGTGGTGTGCGGTGTGCTGGGTGTCTGATGGGGGTGTGGTACATTGTGTACTGTCAGTGGTGTGTGGTGTGCTGGGTGCCTGATGGGGGTGTGGGACATTGTGTACTGTCAGTGATGTGCGGTGTGCTGGGTATCTGATGGGGGTGTGGTACATTGTGTACTGTCAGTGGTGTGCGGTGTGCTGGGTGTCTGATGGGGGTGTGGTACATTGTGTACTGTCAGTGGTGTGCGGTGCGCTGGGTGCCTGATGGGGGTGTGGGACATTGTGTACTGTCAGTGATGTGCGGTGTGCTGGGTGTCTGATGGGGGTGTGGTCCATTGTGTACTGTCAGTGGTGTGCGGTGTGCTGGGTGCCTGATGGGGGTGTGGGACATTGTGTACTGTCAGTGATGTGCGGTGTGCTGGGTATCTGATGGGGGTGTGGTACATTGTGTACTGTCAGTGGTGTGCGGTGCGCTGGGTGCCTGATGGGGGTGTGGTACATTGTGTACTGTCAGTGGTGTGCGGTGTGCTGGGTGCCTGATGGGGGTGTGGTACATTGTGTACTGTCAGTGGTGTGCGGTGCGCTGGGTGCCTGATGGGGGTGTGGTACATTGTGTACTGTCAGTGGTGTGCGGTGTGCTGGGTGCCTGATGGGGCTGTGGTACATTGTGTACTGTCAGTGGTGTGTGGTATGCTCGGTGTCTGATGGGGGTGTGGTACATTGTGTACTGTCAGTGGTGTGTGGTGTGCTGTGTGCCTGATGGGGGTGTGGGACATTGTGTACTGTCAGTGATGTGCGGTGTGCTGGGTATCTGATGGGGGTGTGGTACATTGTGTACTGTCAGTGGTGTGCGGTGCGCTGGGTGCCTGATGGGGGTGTGGTACATTGTGTACTGTCAGTGGTGTGTGGTGTGCTGGGTGTCTGATGGGGCTGTGGTACATTGTGTACTGTCAGTGGTGTGTGGTGTGCTGGGTGTCTGATGGGGGTGTGGTCCATTGTGTACTGTCAGTGGTGTGCTGGGTGTCTGAGGGGGGTGTGGTACATTGTGTACTGTCAGTGGTGTGTGGTGTGCTGGGTGTCTGATGGGGGTGTGGTACATTGTGTACTGTCAGAGGTGTGTGGTGTGCTGGGTGTCTGATGGGGGTGTGGTACAGTGTGTACTGTCAGTGATGTGCGGTGTGCTGGGTATCTGATGGGGGTGTGGTACATTGTGTACTGTCAGTGGTGTGCGGTGCGCTGGGTGCCTGATGGGGGTGTGGTACATTGTGTACTGTCAGTGGTGTGTGGTGTGCTCGGTGTCTGATGGGGGTGTGGTACATTGTGTACTGTCAGTGGTGTGCGGTGTGCTGTGTGCCTGATGGGGGGTGTGGTACATTGTGTACTGTCAGTGGTGTGTGGTGTGCTGGGTGCCTGATGGGGGTGTGGTACATTGTGTACTGTCAGTGGTGTGCGGTGTGCTGGGTGCCTGATGGGGGTGTGGTACATTGTGTAATGTCAGGGTGTGCGGTGTGCTGGGTGTCTGATGGGGGTGTGGTACATTGAGTACTGTCAGTGGTGTGCGGTGTGCTGTGTGCCTGATGGGGGTGTGGTACATTGTGTACTGTCAGTGGTGTGCGGTGTGCTGTGTGCCTGATGGGGGGTGTGGTACATTGTGTACTGTCAGTGGTGTGCTCGGTGTCTGATGGGGGTGTGGTACATTGTGTACTGTCAGTGGTGTGCGGTGTGCTGGGTGCCTGATGGGGGTGTGGTACATTGTGTACTGTCAGTGGTGTGCGGTGTGCTGTGTGCCTGATGGGGGGTGTGGTACATTGTGTACTGTCAGTGGTGTGCGGTGTGCTGGGTGCCTGATGGGGGTGTGGTACATTGTGTACTGTCAGTGGTGTGCGCTGAGCTGTGTGTCTGATGGGGCTGTGGTACATTTTGTACTGTCAGAGGTGTGCGGTGTGCTGGGTGTCTGATGGGGGGTGTGGTACATTGTGTACTGCCAGTGGTGTGTGGTGTGCTGGGTGTCTGATGGGGGTGTGGTACATTGTGTACTGTCAGTGGTGTGCAGTGTGCTGGGTGTCTGATGGGGGTGTGGTACATTGTGTACTGTCAGTGGTGTGAGGTGTGCTGGGTATCTGATGGGGGTGTGGTACATTGTGTACTGTCAGTGGTGTGAGGTGTGCTGGGTGCCTGATGGGGGTCTGGTACATTGTGTACTGTCAGTGGTGTGCGGGGAGCTGGGTGCCTGATGGGGGTGTGGTACATTGTGTACTGTCAGTGGTGTGCGGTGCGCTGGGTGTCTGATGGGAGTGTGGTACATTGTGTACTGTCAGTGGTGTGTGGTGAGCTGTGTCCCTGATGGGGGTGTGGTACATTGTGTACTGTCAGTGGTGTGCGGTGTGCTGGGTGTCTGATGGGGGTGTGGTACATTGTGTACTGTCAGTGGTGTGCGGTGTGCTGGGTGTCTGATGGGGGTGTGGTACATTGTGTACTGTCAGTGGTGTGCGGTGTGCTGGGTGTCTGATGGGGGTGTGGTACATTGTGTACTGTCAGTGGTGTGTGGTGCACTGGGTGTCTGATGGGGGTGTGGTACATTGTGTACTGTCAGTGGTGTGCGGTGTGCTGGGTGTCTGATGGGGGTGTGGTACATTGTGTACTCTCAGTGGTGTGCGGTGTGCTGGGTGCCTGATGGGGGTGTGGTACATTGTGTACTGTCAGTGGTGTGCGGTGTGCTGGGTGTCTGATGGGGGTGTGGCACATTGTGTACTGTCAGTGGTGTGTGGTGTGCTGGGTGTCTGATGGGGGTGTGGTACATTGTGTACTGTCAGTGGTGTGCGATGTGCTGGGTGCCTGATGGGGCTGTGGTAAATTGTGTACTGTCAGTGGTGTGTGGTGTACTGGGTGTCTGATGGGGGTGTGGTACATTGTGTACTGTCAGTGGTGTGCAGTGTACTGGGTGTCTGATGGGGGTGTGGTACATTGTGTTCTGTCAGTGGTGTGTGGTGAGCTGGGTGCCTGATGGGGGTGTGGTACCTTGTGTACTGTCAGTGGTGTGCGGTGTGCTGGGTGCCTGATGGGGGTGTGGTACATTGTGTACTGTCAGTGGTGTGCGGTGTGCTGGGTGCCTGATGGGGGTGTGGTACATTGTGTACTGTCAGTGGTGTGCGGTGTGCTGGGTGTCTGATGGGGGTGTGGTACATTGTGTACTGTCAGTGGTGTGTGGTGTCCTGGGTGCCTGATGGGACTGTGGTACATTGTGTACTGTCAGTGGTGTGTGGTGTGCTGGGTGTCTGATGGGGGTGTGGTACATTGTGTACTGTCAGTATTGTGCGGTGTGCTGGGAGCCTGATGGGGCTGTGGTACATTGTGTACTGTCAGTGGTGTGCGGTGTGCTGGGTGTCTGATGGGGGTCTGGTACATTGTGTACTGTCAGTGGTGTGTGGTGAGCTGTGTGTCTGATGGGGTTGTGGTACATTTTGTACTGTGAGAGGTGTGCGGTGTGCTGGGTGTCTGATGGGGGTGTGGTACATTGTGTACTGTCAGTGCTGTGCGGTGTGCTGGGTGTCTGATGGGGGTGTGGTACATTGTGTACTGTCAGTGGTGTGTGGTGTGCTGGGTATCTGATGGGGGTGTGGTACATTGTGTACTGTCAGTGGTGTGCGGTGCACTGGGTGCCTGATGGGGCTGTGGTACATTGTGTACTGTCAGTGGTGTGCGGTGTGCTGGGTGTCTGATGGGGGTGTGGTACATTGTGTACTGTCAGTGGTGTGTGGTGTGCTCGGTGTCTGATGGGGGTGTGCTACATTGTGTACTGTCAGTGGTGTACGGTGAGCTGGGTGTCTGATGGGGCTGTGGCACATTGTGTACTGTCAGTGGTGTGCGGTGTGCTGGGTGTCTGATGGGACTGTGGTACATTGTGTACTGCCAGTGGTGTGTGGTGTGCTGGGTGTCTGATGGGGGTGTGGTACATTGTGTACTGTCAGAGGTGTGCAGTGTGCTGGGTACCTGATCGGGCTGTGGTACATTGTGTACTGTCAGTGGTGTGTGGTGTGCTGGGTGCCTGATGGGGGTGTGGTACATTGTGTACTGTCAGTGGTGTGCGGTGTGCTGGGTGTCTGGTGGGGCTGTGGTACATTGTGTTCTGTCAGTGGTGTGTGGTGAGCTGGGTGCCTGATGGGGCTGTGGTACATTGTGTACTGTCAGTGGTGTGCGGTGTGCTGGGTGTCTGGTGGGGCTGTGGTACATTGTGTTCTGTCAGTGGTGTGTGGTGAGCTGGGTGCCTGATGGGGGTGTGGTACCTTGTGTACTGTCAGTGGTGTGCGGTGTGCTGGGTGCCTGATGGGGGTGTGGTACATTGTGTACTGTCAGTGGTGTGCGGTGTGCTGGGTGCATGATGGGGGTGTGGTACATTGTGTACTGTCAGTGGTGTGCGGTGTGCTGGGTGTCTGATGGGGGTGTAGTACATTGTGTACTGTCAGTGGTGTGTGGTGTCCTGTGTGCCTGATGGGGCTGTGGTACATTGTGTACTGTCAGTGGTGTGCGGTGTGCTGGGTGTCTGATGGGGGTCTGGTACATTGTGTACTGTCAGTGGTGTGCGGTGAGCTGTGTGTCTGATGGGGGTGTGGTACATTGTGTACTGTCAGTGGTGTGCGGTGTTCTGGGTGTCTGATGGGTGTGTGGTACATTGTGTACTGTCAGTGGTGTGCGGTGTGCTGGGTGTCTGATGGGGGTGTGGTACATTGTGTACTGTCAGTGGTGTGCGGTGTTCTGGGTGTCTGATGGGGGTGTGGTACATTGTGTACTGTCAGTGGTGTGTGGTGTGCTGGGTGTCTGATGGGGGTGTGGTACATTGTGTACTGTCAGTGGTGTGCGGTGTGCTGGGTGTCTGATGGGGGTGTGGTACATTGTGAACTGTCAGTGGTGTGCAGTGTGTTGGGTGTCTGATGGGGCTGTGGTACATTGTGCACTGTCAGTGGTGTGCGGTGTGCTGGGTGTCTGATGGGGGTGTGGTACATTGTGTACTGTCAGTGGTGTGTGGTGTGCTGGGTGTCTGATGGGGATGTGGTACATTGTGTACTGTCAGTGGTGTGTGGTGTGCTGGGTGTCTGATGGGGGTGTGGTACATTGTGAACTGTCAGTGGTGTGCGGTGTGTTGGGTGTCTGATGGGGCTGTGGTACATTGTGCACTGTCAGTGGTGTGCGGTGTGCTGGTTGTCTGATGGGGGTGTGGTACATTGTGTACTGTCAGTGGTGTGCGGTGCGCTGGGTGTCTGATGGGGCTGTGGTACATTGTGCACTGTCAGTGGTGTGCGGTGTGCTGGGTGTCTGATGGGGTTTGGTACATTGTGTACTGTCAGTGGTGTGCGGTGTGCTGGGTGTCTGATGGGGGTGTGGAACATTGTGTACTGTCAGTGGTGTGCGGTGTGCTGGGTGTCTGATGGGGGTGTGGAACATTGTGTACTGTCAGTGGTGGGCGGTGTGCTGGGTGCCTGATGGGAGTGTGGTACATTGTGTACTGTCACTGATGTGCGCTGTGCTGGGTGTCTGATGGGGGTGTGGTACATTGTGTACTGTCAGTGGTGTGCGGTGTGCTGGGTGCCTGATGGGGGTGTGGTACATTGTGTACTGTCAGTGATGTGTGGTGTGCTGGGTGTCTGATGGGGGTGTGGTACATTGTGTACTGTCAGTGGTGTGCGTTGTGCTGGTTGTCTGATGGGGGTGTGGTACATTGTGTACTGTCAGTGGTGTGCGGTGAGCTGGGTGCCTGATGGGGGTGTGGTACATTGTGTACTGTCAGTGGTGTGTGGTGTGCTGGGTGTCTGATGGGGCTGTGGTACATTGTGTACTGTCAGTGTTGAGTGGTGTGCTGGGTGTCTGATGGGGGTGTGGTACATTGTGTACTGTCAGTGGTGTGCGGTGAGCTGGGTGCCTGATGGGGGTGTGGTACATTGTGTACTGTCAGTGGTGTGTGGTGTGCTGGGTGTCTGATGGGGCTGTGGTACATTGTGTACTGTCAGTGTTGAGTGGTGTGCTGGGTGTCTGATGGGGGTGTGGCACATTGTGTACTGTCAGTGGTGTGCGGTGTGCTGGGTGTCTGATGGGGGTGTGGTACATTGTGTACTGTCAGTGGTGTGTGGTGTGCTGGGTGCCTGATGGGGTGTGGTACATTGTGTACTGTCAGTGGTGTGCGGTGTGCTGGGTGTCTGGTGGGGCTGTGGTACATTGTGTTCTGTCAGTGGTGTGTGGTGAGCTGGGTGCCTGATGGGGCTGTGGTACATTGTGTACTGTCAGTGGTGTGCGGTGTGCTGGGTGCCTGATGGGGGTGTGGTACATTGTGTACTGTCAGTCGTGTGCGGTGTGCTGGGTGTCTGATGGGGCTGTGGTACATTGTGTACTGTCAATGGTGTGCGGTGTGCTGGGTGTCTGGTGGGGCTGTGGTACATTGTGTTCTGTCAGTGGTGTGTGGTGAGCTGGGTGCCTGATGGGGGTGTGGTACCTTGTGTACTGTCAGTGGTGTGCGGTGTGCTGGGTGCCTGATGGGGGTGTGGTACATTGTGTACTGTCAGTGGTGTGCGGTGTGCTGGGTGCATGATGGGGGTGTGGTACATTGTGTACTGTCAGTCGTGTGCGGTGTGCTGGGTGTCTGATGGGGGTGTGGTACATTGTGTACTGTCGGTGGTGTGCGGTGTGCTGGGTGCATGATGGGGGTGTGGTACATTGTGTACTGTCAGTGGTGTGCGGTGTGCTGGGTGTCTGATGGGGGTGTAGTACATTGTGTACTGTCAGTGGTGTGTGGTGTCCTGTGTGCCTGATGGGGCTGTGGTACATTGTGTACTGTCAGTGGTGTGCGGTGTGCTGGGTGTCTGATGGGGGTCTGGTACATTGTGTACTGTCAGTGGTGTGCGGTGAGCTGTGTGTCTGATGGGGGTGTGGTACATTGTGTACTGTCAGTGGTGTGCGGTGTTCTGGGTGTTTGATGGGGGTGTGTTACATTGTGTACTGTCAGTGGTGTGCGGTATGCTGGGTGTCTGATGGGGGTGTGGTACATTGTGTACTGTCAGTGGTGTGCGGTGTTCTGGGTGTCTGATGGGGGTGTGGTACATTGTGTACTGTCAGTGGTGTGTGGTGTGCTGGGTGTCTGATGGGGGTGTGGTACATTGTGTACTGTCAGTGGTGTGCGGTGTGCTGGGTGTCTGATGGGGATGTGGTACATTGTGTACTGTCAGTGGTGTGTGGTGTGCTGGGTGTCTGATGGGGGTGTGGTACATTGTGAACTGTCAGTGGTGTGCGGTGTGTTGGGTGTCTGATGGGGCTGTGGTACATTGTGCACTGTCAGTGGTGTGCGGTGTGCTGGGTGTCTGATGGGGGTGTGGTACATTGTGTACTGTCAGTGGTGTGTGGTGTGCTGGGTGTCTGATGGGGATGTGGTACATTGTGTACTGTCAGTGGTGTGCGGTGTGCTGGGTGTCTGATGGGGATGTGGTACATTGTGCACTGTCAGTGGTGTGCGGTGTGCTGGGTGTCTGATGGGGGTGTGGTACATTGTGTACTGTCAGTGGTGTGCGGTGTGCTGGGTGTCTGATGGGGTTTGGTACATTGTGTACTGTCAGTGGTGTGCGGTGTGCTGGGTGTCTGATGGGGGTGTGGAACATTGTGTACTGTCAGTGGTGTGCGGTGTGCTGGGTGTCTGATGGGGGTGTGGAACATTGTGTACTGTCAGTGGTGGGCGGTGTGCTGGGTGCCTGATGGGAGTGTGGTACATTGTGTACTGTCACTGATGTGCGCTGTGCTGGGTGTCTGATGGGGGTGTGGTACATTGTGTACTGTCAGTGGTGTGCGGTGTGCTGGGTGCCTGATGGGGGTGTGGTACATTGTGTACTGTCAGTGATGTGTGGTGTGCTGGGTGTCTGATGGGGGTGTGGTACATTGTGTACTGTCAGTGGTGTGCGTTGTGCTGGTTGTCTGATGGGGGTGTGGTACATTGTGTACTGTCAGTGGTGTGCGGTGAGCTGGGTGCCTGATGGGGGTGTGGTACATTGTGTACTGTCAGTGGTGTGTGGTGTGCTGGGTGTCTGATGGGGCTGTGGTACATTGTGTACTGTCAGTGTTGAGTGGTGTGCTGGGTGTCTGATGGGGGTGTGGTACATTGTGTACTGTCAGTGGTGTGCGGTGAGCTGGGTGCCTGATGGGGGTGTGGTACATTGTGTACTGTCAGTGGTGTGTGGTGTGCTGGGTGTCTGATGGGGCTGTGGTACATTGTGTACTGTCAGTGTTGAGTGGTGTGCTGGGTGTCTGATGGGGGTGTGGCACATTGTGTACTGTCAGTGGTGTGCGGTGTGCTGGGTGTCTGATGGGGGTGTGGTACATTGTGTACTGTCAGTGGTGTGTGGTGTGCTGGGTGCCTGATGGGGTGTGGTACATTGTGTACTGTCAGTGGTGTGCGGTGTGCTGGGTGTCTGGTGGGGCTGTGGTACATTGTGTTCTGTCAGTGGTGTGTGGTGAGCTGGGTGCCTGATGGGGCTGTGGTACATTGTGTACTGTCAGTGGTGTGCGGTGTGCTGGGTGCCTGATGGGGGTGTGGTACATTGTGTACTGTCAGTCGTGTGCGGTGTGCTGGGTGTCTGATGGGGCTGTGGTACATTGTGTACTGTCAATGGTGTGCGGTGTGCTGGGTGTCTGGTGGGGCTGTGGTACATTGTGTTCTGTCAGTGGTGTGTGGTGAGCTGGGTGCCTGATGGGGGTGTGGTACCTTGTGTACTGTCAGTGGTGTGCGGTGTGCTGGGTGCCTGATGGGGGTGTGGTACATTGTGTACTGTCAGTGGTGTGCGGTGTGCTGGGTGCATGATGGGGGTGTGGTACATTGTGTACTGTCAGTCGTGTGCGGTGTGCTGGGTGTCTGATGGGGGTGTGGTACATTGTGTACTGTCGGTGGTGTGCGGTGTGCTGGGTGCATGATGGGGGTGTGGTACATTGTGTACTGTCAGTGGTGTGCGGTGTGCTGGGTGTCTGATGGGGGTGTAGTACATTGTGTACTGTCAGTGGTGTGTGGTGTCCTGTGTGCCTGATGGGGCTGTGGTACATTGTGTACTGTCAGTGGTGTGCGGTGTGCTGGGTGTCTGATGGGGGTCTGGTACATTGTGTACTGTCAGTGGTGTGCGGTGAGCTGTGTGTCTGATGGGGGTGTGGTACATTGTGTACTGTCAGTGGTGTGCGGTGTTCTGGGTGTTTGATGGGGGTGTGTTACATTGTGTACTGTCAGTGGTGTGCGGTATGCTGGGTGTCTGATGGGGGTGTGGTACATTGTGTACTGTCAGTGGTGTGCGGTGTTCTGGGTGTCTGATGGGGGTGTGGTACATTGTGTACTGTCAGTGGTGTGTGGTGTGCTGGGTGTCTGATGGGGGTGTGGTACATTGTGTACTGTCAGTGGTGTGCGGTGTGCTGGGTGTCTGATGGGGATGTGGTACATTGTGTACTGTCAGTGGTGTGTGGTGTGCTGGGTGTCTGATGGGGGTGTGGTACATTGTGAACTGTCAGTGGTGTGCGGTGTGTTGGGTGTCTGATGGGGCTGTGGTACATTGTGCACTGTCAGTGGTGTGCGGTGTGCTGGGTGTCTGATGGGGGTGTGGTACATTGTGTACTGTCAGTGGTGTGTGGTGTGCTGGGTGTCTGATGGGGATGTGGTACATTGTGTACTGTCAGTGGTGTGTGGTGTGCTGGGTGTCTGATGGGGGTGTGGTACATTGTGAACTGTCAGTGGTGTGCGGTGTGTTGGGTGTCTGATGGGGCTGTGGTACATTGTGCACTGTCAGTGGTGTGCGGTGTGCTGGGTGTCTGATGGGGGTGTGGTACATTGTGTACTGTCAGTGGTGTGCGGTGTGCTGGGTGTCTGATGGGGTTTGGTACATTGTGTACTGTCAGTGGTGTGCGGTGTGCTGGGTGTCTGATGGGGGTGTGGAACATTGTGTACTGTCAGTGGTGTGCGGTGTGCTGGGTGTCTGATGGGGGTGTGGAACATTGTGTACTGTCAGTGGTGGGCGGTGTGCTGGGTGCCTGATGGGAGTGTGGTACATTGTGTACTGTCACTGATGTGCGCTGTGCTGGGTGTCTGATGGGGGTGTGGTACATTGTGTACTGTCAGTGGTGTGCAGTGTGCTGGGTGTCTGATGGGGGTGTGGTACATTGTGTACTGTCAGTGGTGTGCGGTGTGCTGGGTGTCTGATGGGGGTGTGGTACATTGTGTACTGTCAGTGGTGTGCAGTGTGCTGGGTGCCTGATGGGGGTGTGGTACATTGTGTACTGTCAGTGATGTGTGGTGTGCTGGGTGTCTGATGGGGGTGTGGTACATTGTGTACTGTCAGTGGTGTGCGTTGTGCTGGTTGTCTGATGGGGGTGTGGTACATTGTGTACTGTCAGTGGTGTGCGGTGAGCTGGGTGCCTGATGGGGGTGTGGTACATTGTGTACTGTCAGTGGTGTGTGGTGTGCTGGGTGTCTGATGGGGCTGTGGTACATTGTGCACTGTCAGTGTTGAGTGGTGTGCTGGGTGTCTGATGGGGGTGTGACACATTGTGTACTGTCAGTGGTGTGCGGTGTGCTGGGTGTCTGATGGGGGTGTGGTACATTGTGTACTGTCAGTGGTGTGCGGTGTTGTGGGTGTCTGATGGGGGTGTGGTACATTGTGTTCTGTCAGTGGTGTGTAGTGAGCTGGGTGCCTGATGGGGGTGTGGTACATTGTGTTCTGTCAGTGGTGTGCGGTGTGCTGGGTGCCTGATGGAGGTGTGGTACATTTTGTACTGTCAGTGGTGTGTGGTGTCCTGGGTGCCTCATGGGGGTGTGGTACATTGTGTACTGTCAGTGGTGTGCGGTGTGCTGGGTGTCTGATGGGGGGTGTCTACATTGTGTACTGTCAGTAGTGTGCGGTGTGCTGGGAGCCTGATGGGGGTGTGGAACATTGTGTACTGTCAGTGGTGTGCGGTGTGCTGGGTGTCTGATGGGGGTGTGGTCCATTGTGTACTGTCAGTGGTGTGCGGTGTGCTGGGTGTCTGATGGGGGTGTGGTACATTGTGTTCTGTCAGAGGTGTGCGGTGTGCTGGGTGTCTGATGGGGGTGTGGTACATTGTGTACTGTCAGTGGTGTGCGGTGTGCTGGGTGTCTGATGGGGGTGTGGTACATTGTGAACTGTCAGTGGTGTGTGGTGTGCTGGATATCTGATGGGGGTGTGGTACATTGTGTACTGTCAGTGGTGTGCGGTGCGCTGGGTGCCTGATGGGGGTTTGGTACATTGTGTACTGTCAGTGGTGTGTGGTGGGCTCGGTGTCTGATGGGGGTGTGGTACATTGTGTCCTGTCAGTGGTGTACGGTGAGCTGGGTGTCTGATGGGGCTGTGGCACATTGTGTACTGTCAGTGGTGTGCGGTGTGCTGGGTGTCTGATGGGGCTGTGGTACATTGTGTACTGCCAGTGGTGTGTGGTGTGCTGGGTGTCTGATGGGGGTGTGGTACATTGTGTACTGTCAGTTGTGTGCGGTTGCTGGGTGCCTGATGTGGGTGTGGTACATTGTGTACTGTCAGTGGTGTGTGGTGTGCTGGGTGCCTGATGGGGGTGTGGTACATTGTGTACTGTCAGTGATGTGCGGTGTGCTGGGTGTCTGATGGGGGTGTGGTACATTGTGTACTGTCAGTGGTGTGCGGTGTGCTGGGTACCAGATGGGGGTGTTGTACATTGTGTACTGTCAGTGGTGTGCGGTGTCCTGGGTGTCTGATGGGGGTGTGGTACATTGTGTACTGTCAGTGGTGTGCGGTGACTGGCTGCCTGATGGGGGTGTGGTACATTGTGTACTGTCAGTGGTGTGTGGTGTGCTGGGTATCTGATGGGGGTGTGGTACATTGTGTACTGTCAGTGGTGTGTGGTGAGCTGGGAGCCTGATGGGGGTGTGGTACATTGTGTACTGTCAGTGGTGTGCGGTGTTCTGGGTGTCTAATGGGGTTGTGGTACATTGTGTCCTGTCAGTGGTGTGCGTTGTGCTGGGTGTCTGATGGGGCTGTGGTTCATTGTGTACTGTCAGTGGTGTGCGGTGTGCTGGGTGTCTGATGGAGGTGTGGTACATTGTGTACTGTCAGTGGTGTGCGGTGTGCTGGGTGTCTGATGGGGGTGTGGTACATTGTGTACTGTCAGTGGTGTGCGGTGTGCTGGGTGTCTGATGGGGGTGTGGTACATTGTGTACTGTCAGTGGTGTGCGGTGTGCTGGGTGTCTGATGGGGGTGTGGTACATTGTGTACTGTCAGTGGTGTGCGGTGTGCTGGGTGTCTGATGGGGGTGTGGTACATTGTGTACAGTCAGTGGTGTGCGGTGTTGTGGGTGTCTGATGGGGGTGTGATACATTGTGTTCTGTCAGTGGTGTGTGGTGACCTGGGTGCCGGATGGGGGTGTGGTACATTGTGTACTGTCAGTGGTGTGCGGTGTGCTGGGTGCCTGATGGGGGTGTGGTACATTGTGTACTGTCAGTGGTGTGCGGTGTCCTGGGTGCCTGATGGGGGTGTGGTACATTGTGTACTGTCAGTGGTGTGCGGTGAGCTGGGTGCCTGATGGGTCTGTGGTACATTGTGTACTATCAGTGGTGTGCGGTGTGCTGGGTGTCTGATGGGGGTGTGGTACATTGTGTACTGTCAGTGGTGTGCGGTGTTGTGGGTGTCTGATGGGGGTGTGGTACATTGTGTTCTGTCAGTGGTGTGTAGTGAGCTGGGTGCCTGATGGGGGTGTGGTACATTGTGTTCTGTCAGTGGTGTGCGGTGTGCTGGGTGCCTGATGGGGGTGTGGTACATTGTGTACTGTCAGTGGTGTGCGGTGTGCTGGGTGTCTGATGGGGGGTGTCTACATTGTGTACTGTCAGTAGTGTGCGGTGTGCTGGGTGCCTGATGGGGGTGTGGAACATTGTGTACTGTCAGTGGTGTGCGGTGTGCTGGGTGTCTGATGGGGGTGTGGTCCATTGTGTACTGTCAGTGGTGTGCGGTGTGCTGGGTGTCTGATGGGGGTGTGGTACATTGTGTTCTGTCAGAGGTGTGCGGTGTGCTGGGTGTCTGATGGGGGTGTGGTACATTGTGTACTGTCAGTGGTGTGCGGTGTGCTGGGTGTCTGATGGGGGTGTGGTACATTGTGAACTGTCAGTGGTGTGTGGTGTGCTGGATATCTGATGAGGCTGTGGTACATTGTGTACTGTCAGTGGTGTGCGGTGCGCTGGGTGCCTGATGGGGGTTTGGTACATTGTGTACTGTCAGTGGTGTGTGGTGGGCTCGGTGTCTGATGGGGGTGTGGTACATTGTGTCCTGTCAGTGGTGTACGGTGAGCTGGGTGTCTGATGGGGCTGTGGCACATTGTGTACTGTCAGTGGTGTGCGGTGTGCTGGGTGTCTGATGGGGCTGTGGTACATTGTGTACTGCCAGTGGTGTGTGGTGTGCTGGGTGTCTGATGGGGGTGTGGTACATTGTGTACTGTCAGTTGTGTGCGGTTGCTGGGTGCCTGATGTGGGTGTGGTACATTGTGTACTGTCAGTGGTGTGTGGTGTGCTGGGTGCCTGATGGGGGTGAGGTACATTGTGTACTGTCAGTGATGTGCGGTGTGCTGGGTGTCTGATGGGGGTCTGGTACATTGTGTACTGTCAGTGGTGTGCGGTGTGCTGGGTGTCTGATGGGGGTGTGGTACATTGTGTACTGTCAGTGGTGTATGGTGTGCTGGGTGTCTGATGGGTGTATGGTACATTGTGTACTGTCAGTGGTGTGCGGTGTGCTGGGTGTCTGATGGGGGTGTGGTACATTGTGTACTGTCAGTGGTGTGTGGTGCGCTGGGTCCCTGATGGGGCTGTGGTACATTGTGTACTGTCAGTGGTGTGTGGTGTGCTGGGTGTCTGATGGTGGTGTGGTACATTGTGTACTGTCAGTGGTGTGTGGTGTGCTGGGTGCCTGATGGGGGTGTGGTAAATTGTGTACTGTCAGTGGTGTGTGGTGTGCTGGGTGTCTGATGGGCCTGTGGTACATTGTCTACTGTCAGTGGTGTGCGGTGTGCTGGGTGCCTGATGGGGATGTGGTACATTGTGTACTGTCAGTGGTGTGCGGTGTGCTGGGTGTCTGATGGGGGTGTGGTACATTGTGTACTGTCAGTGGTGTGCGGTGTGCTGGGTGCCTGATGGGGGTGTGGTACATTGTGTACTGTCAGTGGTGTGCGGTGTGCTGGGTGCCTGATGGGGGTGTGGTACATTGTGTACTGTCAGTGGTGTGCGTTGTGCTGGGTGCCTGATGGGGGTGTGGTACATTGTGTACTGTCAGTGGTGTGTGGTGTGCTGGGTGCCTGATGGGGGTGTGGTACATTGTGTACTGTCAGTGGTGTGTGGTGTGCTGGGTGTCTGATGGGGGTGTGGTACATTGTGTACTGTCAGTGGTGTGTAGTGTGCTGGGTGCCTGATAGGGCTGTGGTACATTGTGTACAGTCAGTGGTGTGCGGTGAGCTGGGTGTCTGATGGGGCTGTGGTACATTGTGTACTGTCAGTGGTGTGCGGTGTGCTGGGTGCCTGATGGGGGTGTGGTACATTGTGTACTGTCAGTGGTGTGCGGTGTGCTGGGTGTCTGATGGGGGTGTGGTACATTGTGTACTGTCAGTGGTGTGCGGTGTGCTGGGTGCCTGATGGGGGTGTGGTACATTGTGTACTGTCAGTGGTGTGTAGTGTGCTGGGTGCCTGATGGTGGTGTGGTACATTGTGTACTGTCAGTGGTGTGCGGTGTGCTGGGTGCCTGTTGGGGCTGTGGTACATTGTGTACTGTCAGTGGTGTGCGGTGAGCTGGGTCCCTGATGGGGGTGTGGTACATTGTGTACTGTCAGTGGTGTGTGGTGTGCTGGGTGGCTGATGTGGGTGTGGTATATTGTGTACTGTCAGTGGTGTGCGGTGTGCTGGGTGTCTGATGGGGGTGTGGTACATTGTGTACTGTCAGTGGAATGCGGTGTGCTGGGTGCCTGATGGGGGTGTGGTACATTGTGTACTGTCAGTGGTGTGCGGTGTGCTGGGTGTTTGATGGGGTTGTGGTACATTGTGTACTGTCAGTGGTGTGTGGTGTGCTGGGTGTCTGATGTGGGTGTGGAACATTGTGAACTGTCAGTGGTGTGCGGTGAGCTGGGTGTCTGATGTGGGTGTGGAACATTGTGTACTGTCAGTGGTGTGCGGTGTGCTGGGTGTCTGATGGGGATGTGGTACACTGTGTACTGTCAGTGGTGAGCGGTGTGCTGGGTGTCTGATGTGGGTGTGGAACATTGTGTACTGTCAGTGGTGTGCGGTGTGCTGGGTGTCTGATGGGGATGTGGTACACTGTGTACTGTCAGTGGTGAGCGGTGTGCTGGGTGTCTGATGGGGTTGTGGTACATTGTGTACTGTCAGTGGTGTGTGGTGTGCTGGGTGTCTGATGGGGGTGTGGTACATTGTGTACTGTCAGTGGTGTGTGGTGTGCTGAGTGCCTGATGGGGCTGTGGTACACTGTGTACTGTCAGTGGTGTGTAGTGTGCTGGGTGCCTGATGGGGCTGTGGTACATTGTGTACTGTCAGTGGTGTGCGGTGTGCTGGGTGTCTTATGTAGGTGTGGTACATTGTGTACTGTCAGTGGTGTGTGGTGAGCTGGGTGCCTGATGGGGGGTGAGGTACATTGTGTACTGCCAGTGGTGTGCGGTGTGCTGGGTGTCTGATGGGGGTGTGGTACATTGTGTACTGTCAGTGGTCTGCGGTGTGCTGGGTGTCTGATGGGGGTGTGGTACATTGTGTACTGTCAGTGGTGTGCGGTGTGCTGGGTGTCTGATGGGGGTGTGGTACATTGTGTACTGTCAGTGGTCTGCGGTGTGCTGGGTGTCTGATGGGGGTGAGGTACATTGTGTACTGTCAGTGGTGTGCGGTGTGCTGGTTGCCTGATGGGGGTCTGGTACATTGTGTACTGTCAGTGGTGTGCGGTGTGCTGGGTGTCTGATGGGGGTGTGGTACATTGTGTACTGTCAGTGGTGTGTGGTGCGCTGGGTCCCTGATGGGGCTGAGGTACATTGTATACTGTCAGTGGTGTGCGGTGTGCTGGTTGCCTGATGGGGGTCTGGTACATTGAGTACTGTCAGTGGTGTGTGGTGTGCTGGGTGTCTGATGGGGGTGTGGTACATTGTGTACTGTCAGTGGTGTGCGGTGTGCTGGGTGTCTGATGGTGGTGTGGTACATTGTGTACTGTCAGTGGTGTGTGGTGTGCTGGGTGCCTGATGGGGGTGTGGTACATTGTGTACTGTCAGTGGTGTGTGGTGTGCTGGGTGTCTGATGGGCCTGTGGTACATTGTGTACTGTCAGTGGTGTGCGGTGTGCTGGCTGTCCGATGGGGGTGTGGTACATTGTGTACTGTCAGTGGTGTGCTGGGTGCCTGATGGGGCTGTGGTACATTGTGTACTGTCAGTGGTGTGTGGTGTGCTGGCTGTCTGATGGGGGTGTGGTACATTGTGTACTGTCAGTGGTGTGCTGGGTGCCTGATGGGGATGTGGTACATTGTGTACTGTCAGTGGTGTGCGGTGTGCTGGGTGTCTGATGGGGGTGTGGTACATTGTGTACTGTCAGTGGTGTGCGGTGTGCTGGGTGCCTGTTGGGGCTGTGGTACATTGTGTACTGTCAGTGGTGTGTGGTGTGCTGGGTGTCTGATGGGGCTGTGGTACATTGTGTACTGTCAGTGGTGTGCGGTGTGCTGGGTGCCTGTTGGGGCTGTGGTACATTGTGTACTGTCAGTGGTGTGCGGTGAGCTGGGTCCCTGATGGGGGTGTGGTACATTATGTACTGTCAGTGGTGTGTGGTGTGCTGGGTGTCTGATGGGGCTGTGGTACATTGTGTACTGTCAGTGGTGTGCGGTGTGCTGGGTGTCTGATGGGGTTGTGGTACATTGTGTACTGTCAGTGGTGTGCGGTGAGCTGGGTCCCTGATGGGGGTGTGGTACATTATGTACTGTCAATGGTGTGTGGTGTGCTGGGTGTCTGATGGGGGTGTGGTACATTGTGTACTGTCAGTGGTGTGCGGTGTGCTGGGTGTCTGATGGGGGTGTGGTACATTGTGTACTGTCAGTGGCGTGTGGTGTGCTGGGTGTCTGATGTGGGTGTGGTACATTGTGTACTGTCAGTGGTGTGTGGTGTGCTGGGTGTCTGATGGGGTTGTGGTACATTGTGTACTGTCAGTGGTGTGTGGTGAGCTGTGTGCCTGATGGGGCAGTGGTACATTGTGTACTGTCAGTGGTGTGTGGTACGCTGGGTGCCTAATGGGGGTGTGGTACATTGTGTACTGTCAGTGGTGTGTGGTGTGCTGGGTGTCTGATGGGGTTGTGGTACATTGTGTACTGTCAGTGGTGTGCGGTGTGCTGGGTGTCTGATGGGGGTGTGTTATATTGTGTACTGTCAGTGGTGTGTGGTGTGCTGGGTGTCTGATGTGGGTGTGGTACATTGTGTACTGTCAGTGGTGTGTGGTGTGCTGGGTGTCTGATGGGGTTGTGGTACATTGTGTACTGTCAGTGGTGTGTGGTGTGCTGGGTGTCTGATGGGGGTGTGGTACATTGTGTACTGTCAGTGGTGTGCGGTGTGCTGGGTGTCTGATGGGGGTGTGGTACATTGTGTACAGTCAGTGGTGTGCGGTGTGCTGTGTGTCTGATGTGGGTGTGGTACATTGTGTACTGTCAGTGGTGTGTGGTGTGCTGGGTGCCTGATGGGGGCTGTGGTACATTGTGTACTGTCAGTGGTGTGCGGTGTGCTGGGTGTCTGATGGGGCTGTGGTACATTGTGTACTGTCAGTGGTGTGCGGTGTGCTGGGTGTCTGATGGGGCTGTGGTACATTGTGTACTGTCAGTGGTGTGCGGTGAGCTGGGTGTCTGATGGGGGTGTGGTGCATTGTGTACTGTCAGTGGTGTGTAGTGTGCTGGGTGTCTGATGGGGGTGTGGTACATTGTGTACTGTCAGTGGTGTGTAGTGTGCTTGGTGTCTGATGGGGCTGTGGTACATTGTGTACTGTCAGTGGTGTGTGGTGAGCTGGGTGTCTGATGGGGGTGTGGTACATTGTGTACTGTCAGTGGTGTGCGGTGAGCTGGGTGCCTGATGGGGGTGTGGTACATTGTGTACTGTCAGTGGTGTGTAGTGTGTTGGGTGTCTGATGGGGCTGTGGTACATTGTGTACTGTCAGTGGTGTGCGGTGAGCTGGGTGCCTGATGGGGGTGTGGCACATTGTGTACTGTCAGTGGTGTGTAGTGTGCTGGGTGTCTTATGGGGCTGTGGTACATTGTGTACTGTCAGTGGTGTGTGGTGTGCTGGGTGTCTGATGGGGGTGTGGTACATTGTGTACTGTCAGTGGTGTGCGGTGTGCTGGGTGTCTGATGGGGGTGTGGTACATTGTGTACTGTCAGTGGTGTGTGGTGTGCTGGGTGCCTAATGGGGGTGTGGTACATTGGTACTGTCAGTGGTGTGTGGTGTGTTGGGTGTCTGATGGGGGTGTGGTACATTGTGTACTGTCAGTGGTGTGCGGTGTGCTGGGTGTCTGATGGGGTTGTGGTACATTGTGCACTGTCAGTGGTGTGCGGTGTGCTGGGTGTCTGATGGGGGTGTGGTACATTGTGTACTGTCAGTGGTGTGCGGTGTGCTGGGTGTCTGATGGGGGTGTGGTACATTGTGTACTGTCAGTGGTGTGCGGTGTGCTGGGTGTCTGATGGGGGTGTGGTACATTGTGTACTGTCAGTGGTGTGCGGTGTGCTGGGTGTCTGATGGGGATGTGGTACATTGTTTACTGTCAGTGGTGTGCGGTGTGCTGGGTGTCTGATGGGGGTGTGGTACATTGTGTACTGTCAGTGGTGTGCGGTGTGCTGGGTGTCTGATGGGGGTGTGGTACATTGTGTACTGTCAGTGGTGTGCGGTGTGCTGGGTGCCTGATGGGGCTGTGGTACATTGTGTACTGTCAGTGGTGTGCGGTGTGCTGGGTGCCTGATGGGGCTGTGGTACACTGTGTAATGTCAGTGGTGTGCGGTGTGCTGGGTGTCTGATGGGGCTGTGGTACACTGTGTAATGTCAGTGGTGTGCGGTGTGCTGGGTGTCTGATGGGGGTGTGGTACATTGTGTACTGTCAGTGGTGTGCGGTGTGCTGGGTGCCTGATGGGGGTGTGGTACATTGTGAACTGTCAGTGGTGTGCGGTGTGCTGGGTGTCTGATGGGGATGTGGTACATTGTTTACTGTCAGTGGTGTGCGGTGTGCTGGGTGTCTGATGGGGGTGTGGTACATTGTGTACTGTCAGTGGTGTGCGGTGTGCTGGGTGTCTGATGGGGGTGTGGTACATTGTGTACTGTCAGTGGTGTGCGGTGTGCTGGGTGCCTGATGGGGCTGTGGTACATTGTGTACTGTCAGTGGTGTGCGGTGTGCTGGGTGCCTGATGGGGCTGTGGTACACTGTGTAATGTCAGTGGTGTGCGGTGTGCTGGGTGTCTGATGGGGCTGTGGTACATTGTGTACTGTCAGTGGTGTGCGGTGTGCTGGGTGTCTGATGGGGGTGTGGTACATTGTGTACTGTCAGTGGTGTGCGGTGTGCTGGGTGCCTGATGGGGCTGTGGTACACTGTGTAATGTCAGTGGTGTGTGGTGTGCTGGGTGTCTGATGGGGGTGTGGTACATTGTGTAATGTCAGTGGTGTGTGGTGTGCTCGGTGTCTGATGGGGGTGTGGTACATTGTGTACTGTCAGTGGTGTGCGGTGTGCTGGGTGCCTGATGGGGGTGTGGTACATTGTGTACTGTCAGTGGTGTGTGGTGCACTGGGTGTCTGATGGGGGTGTGGAACATTGTGTACTGTCAGTGGTGTGCGGTGCGCTGGGTGTCTGATGGGGGTGTGGTACATTGTGTACTGTCAGTGGTGTGCGGTGCGCTGGGTGTCTGATGGGGCTGTGGTACATTGTGTACTATCAGTGGTGTGCGGTGTGCTGGGTGTCTGATGGGGGTGTGGTACATTGTGTACTGTCAGTGGTGTGCGGTGTGCTGGGTGTCTGATGGGGGTGTGGTACATTGTGTACTGTCAGTGGTGTGCGGTGTGCTGGGTGTCTGATGGGGGTGTGGTACATTGTGTACTGTCAGTGGTGTGTGGTGTGCTGGGTGTCTGATGGGGATGTGGTACATTGTTTACTGTCAGTGGTGTGCGGTGTGCTGGGTGTCTGATGGGGCTGAGGTACATTGTGTACTGTCAGTGGTGTGTGGTGTGCTGGGTGTCTGATGGGGGTGTGGTACATTGTGTACTGTCAGTGGTGTGTGGTGTGCTGGGTGTCTGATGGGGGTGTGGTACATTGTGCACTGTCAGTGGTGTGCGGTGTGCTGGGTGCCTGATGGGGGTGTGGTACATTGTGTACTGTCAGTGGTATGCGGTGTGCTGTGTGTCTGATGGGGGTGTGGTACATTGTGCACTGTCAGTGGTGTGCGGTGTGCTGGGTGCCTGATGGGGGTGTGGTACATTGTGTACTGTCAGTGGTGTGTGGTGTGCTGGGTGTCTGATGGGGCTGTGGTACATTGTGTACTGTCAGTGGTGTGCGGTGTGCTGGGTGCCTGACGGGACTGTGGTACATTGAGTACTGTCAGTGGTGTGCGGTGTGCTGGGTGTCTGATGGGGGTGTCGTACATTGTGTACTGTCAGTGGTGTATGTTGTGCTGGGTGCCTGATGGGGCTGTGGTACATTGTGTACTGTCAGTGGTGTGCGGTGTGCTGGGTGTCTGATGGGGGGTGTGGTACATTGTGTACTGTCAGTGGTGTGCTGTGTGCTGGGTGTCTGATGGGGGTGTGGTACATTGTGTACTGTCAGTGGTGTACGGTGTGCTGGGTGTCCGATGGGGGTTGGTACATTGTGTACTGTCAGTGGTGTGCGGTGTGCTGGGTGTCTGATGGGGGTGTGGTACATTGTGTACTGTCAGTGGTGTGCGGTGTGCTGGGTGTCTGATGGGGTTGTGGTACATTGTGTAATGTCAGTGGTGTGCGCTGTGCTGGGTGTCTGATGGGGGTGTGGTACATTGTGTACTGTCAGTGGTGTGCGGTGTGCTGGGTGTCTGATGGGGGTGTGGTACATTGTGTACTGTCAGTGGTGTGCTGGGTGTCTGATGGGGGTGTGGTACATTGTGTACTGTCAGTGGTGTGCGGTGTGCTGGGTGTCTGATGGTGCTGTGGTACATTGTGTAATATCAGTGGTGTGTGGTGTGCTGGGTGCCTGATGGGGGTGTGGTACATTGTGTACTGTCAGTGGTGTGTAGTGTGCTGGATGCCTGATGGGGATGTGGTACATTGTGTACTATCAGTGGTGTGCGGTGTGCTGGGTGTCTGATGGGGCTGTGGTACATTGTGTACTGTCAGTGGTGTGTAGTGTGCTGGATGCCTGATGGGGGTGTGGTAAATTGTGTACTGTCAGTGGTGTGAGGTGTGCTGGGTGTCTGATGGGGCTGTGGTACATTGTGTACTGTCAGTGGTGTGTGGTGTGCTGGGTGCCTGATGGGGGTGTGGTACATTGTGTACTGTCAGTGGTGTGTGGTGTGCTGGATGCCTGATGGGGGTGTGGTACATTGTGTACTGTCAGTGGTGTGCGGTGTGCTGGGTGTCTGATGGGGCTGTGGTACATTGTGTACTGTCAGTGGTGTGTGGTGTGCTGGGTGCCTGATGGGGGTGTGGTACATTGTGTACTGTCAGTGGTGTGTGGTGTGCTGGGTGTCTGATGGGGGTGTGGTACATTGTGTACTGTCAGTGGTGAGCGGTGTGCTGGGTGTCTGATGGGGGTGTGGTACATTGTGTACTGTCAGTGGTGTGTGGTGTGCTGGCTGTCTGATGGGGGTGTGGTACATTGTATACTGTCAGTGGTGTGCGGTGTGCTGGGTGCCCGATGGGGGTGTGGTACATTGTGTACTGTCAGTGGTGTGTGGTGTGCTGGGTGTCTGATGGGGGTGTGGTACATTGTGTACTGTCAGTGGTGTGCGGTGTGCTGGGTGACTGATGGGGGTGTGGTACATTGTGTACTGTCAGTGGTGTGCGGTGTGCTGGGTGTCTGATGGGGGTGTGGTACATTGTATACTGTCAGTGGTGTGCGGTGTGCTGGGTGTCTGATGGGGGTGTGGTACATTGTGTACTGTCAGTGGTGTGTGGTGTGCTGGGTGTCTGATGGGGTTGTGGTACATTGTGTACTGTCAGTGGTGTGTGGTGAGCTGTGTGCCTGATGGGGCAGTGGTACATTGTGTACTGTCAGTGGTGTGTGGTACGCTGGGTGCCTAATGGGGGTGTGGTACATTGTGTACTGTCAGTGGTGTGTGGTGTGCTGGGTGTCTGATGGGGTTGTGGTACATTGTGTACTGTCAGTGGTGTGCGGTGTGCTGGGTGTCTGATGGGGGTGTGTTATATTGTGTACTGTCAGTGGTGTGTGGTGTGCTGGGTGTCTGATGTGGGTGTGGTACATTGTGTACTGTCAGTGGTGTGTGGTGTGCTGGGTGTCTGATGGGGTTGTGGTACATTGTGTACTGTCAGTGGTGTGTGGTGTGCTGGGTGTCTGATGGGGGTGTGGTACATTGTGTACTGTCAGTGGTGTGCGGTGTGCTGGGTGTCTGATGGGGGTGTGGTACATTGTGTACAGTCAGTGGTGTGCGGTGTGCTGTGTGTCTGATGTGGGTGTGGTACATTGTGTACTGTCAGTGGTGTGCGGTGTGCTGGGTGTCTGATGTGGGTGTGGTACATTGTGTACTGTCAGTGGTGTGCGGTGAGCTGGGTGCCTGATGGGGGTGTGGTACATTGTGTACTGTCAGTGGTGTGTAGTGTGCTGGGTGTCTTATGGGGCTGTGGTACATTGTGTACTGTCAGTGGTGTGTGGTGTGCTGGGTGTCTGATGGGGGTGTGGTACATTGTGTACTGTCAGTGGTGTGCGGTGTGCTGGGTGTCTGATGGGGGTGTGGTACATTGTGTACTGTCAGTGGTGTGTGGTGTGCTGGGTGCCTAATGGGGGTGTGGTACATTGGTACTGTCAGTGGTGTGTGGTGTGTTGGGTGTCTGATGGGGGTGTGGTACATTGTGTACTGTCAGTGGTGTGCGGTGTGCTGGGTGTCTGATGGGGTTGTGGTACATTGTGCACTGTCAGTGGTGTGCGGTGTGCTGGGTGTCTGATGGGGGTGTGGTACATTGTGTACTGTCAGTGGTGTGCGGTGTGCTGGGTGTCTGATGGGGGTGTGGTACATTGTGTACTGTCAGTGGTGTGCGGTGTGCTGGGTGTCTGATGGGGGTGTGGTACATTGTGTACTGTCAGTGGTGTGCGGTGTGCTGGGTGTCTGATGGGGGTGTGGTACATTGTGTACTGTCAGTGGTGTGCGGTGTGCTGGGTGCCTGATGGGGGTGTGGTACATTGTGAACTGTCAGTGGTGTGCGGTGTGCTGGGTGTCTGATGGGGATGTGGTACATTGTTTACTGTCAGTGGTGTGCGGTGTGCTGGGTGTCTGATGGGGGTGTGGTACATTGTGTACTGTCAGTGGTGTGCGGTGTGCTGGGTGTCTGATGGGGGTGTGGTACATTGTGTACTGTCAGTGGTGTGCGGTGTGCTGGGTGCCTGATGGGGCTGTGGTACATTGTGTACTGTCAGTGGTGTGCGGTGTGCTGGGTGCCTGATGGGGCTGTGGTACACTGTGTAATGTCAGTGGTGTGCGGTGTGCTGGGTGTCTGATGGGGCTGTGGTACACTGTGTAATGTCAGTGGTGTGCGGTGTGCTGGGTGTCTGATGGGGGTGTGGTACATTGTGTACTGTCAGTGGTGTGCGGTGTGCTGGGTGCCTGATGGGGGTGTGGTACATTGTGAACTGTCAGTGGTGTGCGGTGTGCTGGGTGTCTGATGGGGATGTGGTACATTGTTTACTGTCAGTGGTGTGCGGTGTGCTGGGTGTCTGATGGGGGTGTGGTACATTGTGTACTGTCAGTGGTGTGCGGTGTGCTGGGTGTCTGATGGGGGTGTGGTACATTGTGTACTGTCAGTGGTGTGCGGTGTGCTGGGTGCCTGATGGGGCTGTGGTACATTGTGTACTGTCAGTGGTGTGCGGTGTGCTGGGTGCCTGATGGGGCTGTGGTACACTGTGTAATGTCAGTGGTGTGCGGTGTGCTGGGTGTCTGATGGGGCTGTGGTACATTGTGTACTGTCAGTGGTGTGCGGTGTGCTGGGTGTCTGATGGGGGTGTGGTACATTGTGTACTGTCAGTGGTGTGCGGTGTGCTGGGTGCCTGATGGGGCTGTGGTACACTGTGTAATGTCAGTGGTGTGTGGTGTGCTGGGTGTCTGATGGGGGTGTGGTACATTGTGTAATGTCAGTGGTGTGTGGTGTGCTCGGTGTCTGATGGGGGTGTGGTACATTGTGTACTGTCAGTGGTGTGCGGTGTGCTGGGTGCCTGATGGGGGTGTGGTACATTGTGTACTGTCAGTGGTGTGTGGTGCACTGGGTGTCTGATGGGGGTGTGGAACATTGTGTACTGTCAGTGGTGTGCGGTGCGCTGGGTGTCTGATGGGGGTGTGGTACATTGTGTACTGTCAGTGGTGTGCGGTGCGCTGGGTGTCTGATGGGGGTGTGGTACATTGTGTACTATCAGTGGTGTGCGGTGTGCTGGGTGTCTGATGGGGGTGTGGTACATTGTGTACTGTCAGTGGTGTGCGGTGTGCTGGGTGTCTGATGGGGGTGTGGTACATTGTGTACTCTCAGTGGTGTGCGGTGTGCTGGGTGTCTGATGGGGGTGTGGTACATTGTGTACTGTCAGTGGTGTGTGGTGTGCTGGGTGTCTGATGGGGATGTGGTACATTGTTTACTGTCAGTGGTGTGCGGTATGCTGGGTGTCTGATGGGGCTGAGGTACATTGTGTACTGTCAGTGGTGTGTGGTGTGCTGGGTGTCTGATGGGGGTGTGGTACATTGTGTACTGTCAGTGGTGTGTGGTGTGCTGGGTGTCTGATGGGGGTGTGGTACATTGTGCACTGTCAGTGGTGTGCGGTGTGCTGGGTGCCTGATGGGGGTGTGGTACATTGTGTACTGTCAGTGGTATGCGGTGTGCTGTGTGTCTGATGGGGGTGTGGTACATTGTGCACTGTCAGTGGTGTGCGGTGTGCTGGGTGCCTGATGGGGGTGTGGTACATTGTGTACTGTCAGTGGTGTGTGGTGTGCTGGGTGTCTGATGGGGCTGTGGTACATTGTGTACTGTCAGTGGTGTGCGGTGTGCTGGGTGCCTGACGGGACTGTGGTACATTGAGTACTGTCAGTGGTGTGCGGTGTGCTGGGTGTCTGATGGGGGTGTCGTACATTGTGTACTGTCAGTGGTGTATGTTGTGCTGGGTGCCTGATGGGGCTGTGGTACATTGTGTACTGTCAGTGGTGTGCGGTGTGCTGGGTGTCTGATGGGGGGTGTGGTACATTGTGTACTGTCAGTGGTGTGCTGTGTGCTGGGTGTCTGATGGGGGTGTGGTACATTGTGTACTGTCAGTGGTGTACGGTGTGCTGGGTGTCCGATGGGGGTTGGTACATTGTGTACTGTCAGTGGTGTGCGGTGTGCTGGGTGTCTGATGGGGGTGTGGTACATTGTGTACTGTCAGTGGTGTGCGGTGTGCTGGGTGTCTGATGGGGTTGTGGTACATTGTGTAATGTCAGTGGTGTGCGCTGTGCTGGGTGTCTGATGGGGGTGTGGTACATTGTGTACTGTCAGTGGTGTGCGGTGTGCTGGGTGTCTGATGGGGGTGTGGTACATTGTGTACTGTCAGTGGTGTGCTGGGTGTCTGATGGGGGTGTGGTACATTGTGTACTGTCAGTGGTGTGCGGTGTGCTGGGTGTCTGATGGTGCTGTGGTACATTGTGTAATATCAGTGGTGTGTGGTGTGCTGGGTGCCTGATGGGGGTGTGGTACATTGTGTACTGTCAGTGGTGTGTAGTGTGCTGGATGCCTGATGGGGATGTGGTACATTGTGTACTGTCAGTGGTGTGTAGTGTGCTGGATGCCTGATGGGGGTGTGGTAAATTGTGTACTGTCAGTGGTGTGAGGTGTGCTGGGTGTCTGATGGGGCTGTGGTACATTGTGTACTGTCAGTGGTGTGCGGTGTGCTGGGTGCCTGATGGGGGTGTGGTACATTGTGTACTGTCAGTGGTGTGTGGTGTGCTGGATGCCTGATGGGGGTGTGGTACATTGTGTACTGTCAGTGGTGTGCGGTGTGCTGGGTGTCTGATGGGGCTGTGGTACATTGTGTACTGTCAGTGGTGTGTGGTGTGCTGGGTGCCTGATGGGGGTGTGGTACATTGTGTACTGTCAGTGGTGTGCGGTGTGCTGGCTGTCTGATGGGGGTGTGGTACATTGTATACTGTCAGTGGTGTGCGGTGTGCTGGGTGCCCGATGGGGGTGTGGTACATTGTGTACTGTCAGTGGTGTGTGGTGTGCTGGGTGTCTGATGGGGGTGTGGTACATTGTGTACTGTCAGTGGTGTGCGGTGTGCTGGGTGTCTGATGGGGGTGTGGTACATTGTATACTGTCAGTGGTGTGCGGTGTGCTGGGTGTCTGATGGGGGTGTGGTACATTGTGTACTGTCAGTGGTGTGCGGTGAGCTGGGTGTCTGATGGGGCTGTGGTACATTGTGTACTGTCAGTGGTGTGCGGTGTGCTGGGTGCCTGATGGGGGTGTGGTACATTGTGTACTGTCAGTGGTGTGTGGTGTGCTGGGTGTCTGATGGGGGTGTGGTACATTGTATACTGTCAGTGGTGTGCGGTGTGCTGGGTGCCCGATGGGGGTGTGGTACATTGTGTACTGTCAGTGGTGTGCGGTGTGCTGGGTGCCTGATGGGGGTGTGGTACATTGTGTACTGTCAGTGGTGTGCGGTGTGCTGGGTGTCTGATGGGGCTGTGGTACATTGTGTACTGTCAGTGGTGTGTGGTGTGCTGGGTGTCTGATGGGGGTGTGGTACATTGTGTACTGGCAGTGGTGTGTGGTGTGCTGGGTGCCTGATGGGGGTGTGGTACATTGTGTCCTGTCAGTGGTGTGCGGTGTGCTGGGTGTCTGATGGGGGTGTGGTACATTGTGTACTGTCAGTGGTGTGTGGTGTGCTGGGTGTCTGATGGGGGTGTGGTACATTGTGTACTGTCAGTGGTGTGCGGTGTGCTGGGTGTCTGATGGGGGTGTGGTACATTGTGTACTGTCAGTGGTGTGCGGTGTGCTGGGTGTCTGATGGGGGTGTGGTACATTGTGTACTGTCAGTGGTGTGCGGTGTGCTGGGTGTCTGATGGGGGTGTGGTACATTGTGTACTGTCAGTGGTGTGTGGTGTGCTGGGTGTCTGATGGGGGTGTGGTACATTGTGTACTGTCAGTGGTGTGCAGTGTGCTGTGTGCCTGATGGGGCTGTGGTACATTGTGTACTGTCAGTGATGTGCGGTGTGCTGGGTGCCTGATGGGGGTGTGGTACATTGTGTACTGTCAGTGGTGTGCAGTGAGCTGGGTGCCTGATGGGGCTGTGGTACATTGTGTACTGTCAGTGGTGTGCGTTGAGCTGGGTGTCTGATGTTTCTGTGGTACATTGTGTACTGTCAGTGGTGTGTGGTGTGCTGTGTCCTGATGGGTCTGTGGTTCATTGTGTACTGTCAGTGGTGTGCGGTGTGCTGGGTGTCTGATGGGGGTGTGGTACATTGTGTACTGTCAGTGGTGTGTGGTGTGCTGGGTGTCTGATGGGGGTTGTGGTACATTGTGTACTGTCAGTGGTGTGCAGTGTGCTGGGTTTCTGATGGGGGTGTGGTACATTGTGTACTGTCAGTGGTGTGTGGTGTGCTGGGTGTATGATGGGGGTGTGGTACATTGTGTACTGTCAGTGGTGCGCGGTGTGCTGGGTGTCTGATGGGGGTGTGGTACATTGTGCACTGTCAGTGGTGTGTGGTGTGCTGGGTGCCTGATGGGGGTGTGGTACATTGTGTAATGTCAGTGGTGTGTGGTGTGCTGGGTGTCTGATGGGGGTGTGGTACATTGTGTACTGTCAGTGGTGTGCGGTGTGCTGGGTGCCTGATGGGGGTGTGGTACATTGTGTACTGTCAGCGGTGTGTGGTGTGCTGGGTGTCTGATGGGCGTGTGGTAAATTGTGTACTGTCAGTGGTGTGTGGTGTGCTGGGTGTCTGATGGGGTGTGGTACATTGTGTACAGTCAGTGGTGTGTGGTGTGCTGGGTGCCTGATGGGGGTGTGGTACATTGTGTACTGTCAGTGGTGTGCGGTGTGCTGGGTGTCTGATGGGTCTGTGGTATATTGTGTCCTGTCAGTGGTGTGCGGTGTGCTGGGTGCCTGATGGGGGTCTGGTACATTGTGTACTGTCAGTGGTGTGCGGTGTGCTGGGTGCCTGATGGGGGTGTGGTACATTGTGTACTGCCAGTGGTGTGTGGTGTGCTGGGTGCCTGATGGGGGTGTGGTACATTGTGTACTGCCAGTGGTGTGCGGTGTGCTGGGTGTCTGATGGGGCTGTGGTACATTGTGTACTGTCAGTGGTGTGTGGTGTGCTGGGTGTCTGATGGGGGTGTGGTACATTGTGTACTGTCAGTGGTGTGTGGTGTGCTGGGTGCCTGATGGGACTGTGGTGCATTGTGTACTGTCAGTGGTGTGTGGTGTGCTGGGTGTCTGATGGGGCTGTGGTACATTGTGTACTGTCAGTGGTGTGTGGTGTGCTGGGTGTCTGATGGGGGTGTGGTACATTGTGTACTGTCAGTGGTGTGCGGTGTGCTGGGTGTCTGATGGGGGTGTGGTACATTGTGTACTCTCAGTGGTGTGTGGTGTGCTGGGTGCCTGATGGGGCTGTGGTACATTGTGTACTGTCAGTTGTGTGCGGTGTGCTGGGTGTCTGATGGGGGTGTGGTACATTGTGTACTGTCAGTGGTGTGCGGTGTGCTGGGTGCCTGATGGGGTTGTGGTACATTGTGTACTGTCAGTGGTGTGCGGTGTGCTGGGTGTCTGATGGGGGTGTGGTACATTGTGTACAGTCAGTGGTGTGCGGTGTGCTGGGTGTCTGTTGGGGGTGTGGTACATTGTGTACTGTCAGTGGTGTGCGGTGTGCTGGGT
Source organism: Scyliorhinus torazame (assembly GCF_047496885.1). Classification (NCBI taxonomy): domain Eukaryota; kingdom Metazoa; phylum Chordata; class Chondrichthyes; order Carcharhiniformes; family Scyliorhinidae; genus Scyliorhinus; species Scyliorhinus torazame. The sequence goes on along the minus strand of NW_027307763.1, from coordinate 1,900,997 downwards.
GTCTGTTGGGGGTGTGGTACATTGTGTACTGTCAGTGGTGTGCGGTGTGCTGGGTGTCTGATGGGGATGTGGTACATTGTGTACTGTCAGTGGTGTGTGGTGTGCTGGGTGCCTGATGGGAGTGTAGTACATTGTGTACTGTCAGTGGTGTGCGGTGCGCTGGGTGTCTGATGGGGGTGTGGTACATTGTGTACTGTCAGTGGTGTGCGGTGTGCTGGGTGACTGATGGGGCTGTGGTACATTGTGTACTGTCAGTGGTGTGTGGTGTGCTGGGTGCCTGATGGGGGTGTGGTACATTGTGTACTGTCAGTGGTGTGCGGTGTGCTGGGTGTCTGATGGGGATGTGGTACATTGTGTACTGTCAGTGGTGTGCGGTGTGCTGTGTGCCTGATGGGGGTGTGGTACATTGTGTACTGTCAGTGGTGTGTGGTGTGCTGGGTGCCTGATGGGTGTGTGGTACATTGTGTACTGCCAGTGGTGTGCGGTGTGCTGGGTGTCTGATGGGGCTGTGGTACATTGTGTACTGTCAGTGGTGTGTGGTGTGCTGGGTGTCAGATGGGGGTGTGGTACATTGTGTACTGTCAGTGGTGTGTGGTGTGCTGGGTGCCTGATGGGGGTGTGGTACATTGTGTACTGTCAGTGGTGTGTGGTGTGCTGGGTGTCAGATGGGGGTGTGGTACATTGTGTACTGTCAGTGGTGTGCGGTGTGCTGGGTGCCTGATGGGACTGTGGTACATTGTGTACTGTCAGTGGTGTGTGGTGTGCTGAGTGCCTGATGGGGGTGTGGTACATTGTGTACTGCCAGTGGTGTGCTGGGTGTCTGATGGGGGTGTGGTACATTGTGTACTGTCAGTGGTGTGCGGTGAGCTGGTTGCCTGATGGGGGTGTGGTACATTGTGTACTGACAGTGGTGTGCGGTGTGCTGGGTGCCTGATGGGGCTGTGGTACATTGTGTACTGTCAGTGGTGTGCATTGTGCTGGGTGCCTGATGGGGGTGTGGTACATTGTGTACTGTCAGTGGTGTGCGGTGTGCTGGGTGCCTGATGGGGGTGTGGTACATTGTGTACTGTCAGTGGTGTGCGGTGTGCTGGGTGTCTGATGGGGGTGTGGTACATTGTGTACTGTCAGTGGTGTGCGGTGTGCTGGGTGCCTGATGGGGGTGTGGTACATTGTGTACTCTCAGTGGTGTGCGGTGTGCTGGGTGCCTGATGGGGGTGTGGTACATTGTGTACTGTCAGTGGTGTGCGGTGTGCTGGGTGTCTGATGGGGGTGTGGTACATTGTGTACTGTCAGTGGTGTGCGGTGTGCTGGGTGTCTGATGGGGGTGTGGTACATTGTGTACTCTCAGTGGTGTGCGGTGTGCTGGGTGTCTGATGGGGGTGTGGTACATTGTGTACTGTCAGTGGTGTGCGGTGTGCTGGGTGCCTGATGGGGGTGTGGTACATTGTGTACTTTCAGTGGTGTGCGGTGTGCTGGGTGTCTGATGGGGGTGTGATACATTGTGTACTGTCAGTGGTGTGTGGTGTGCTGGGTGCCTGATGGGGGTGTGGTACATTGTGTACTCTCAGTGGTGTGCATTGTGCTGGGTGCCTGATGGGGGTGTGGTACATTGTGTACTCTCAGTGGTGTGCCGTGTGCTGGGTGCCTGATGGGGGTGTGGTACATTGTGTACTGTCAGATGTGTGCGGTGTGCTGGGTGTCTGATGGGGCTGTGGTACATTGTGTACTGTCAGTGGTGTGCGGTGTGCTGGGTGTCTAATGGGGGTGTGGTACATTGTGTACTGTCAGTGGTGTGTGGTGTGCTGGGTGTCAGATGGAGGTGTGGTACATTGTGTACTGTCAGTGGTGTGCGGTGTGCTGGGTGCCTGATGGGACTGTGGTACATTGTGTACTGTCAGTGGTGTGCGGTGTGCTGGGTGTCTGATGGGGGTGTGGTACATTGTGTACTCTCAGTGGTGTGTGGTGTGCTAGGTGACTGATGGGGGTGTGGTACATTGTGTACTGTCAGTGGTGTGCGGTCTGCTGGGTGTCTAATGGGGGTGTGGTACATTGTGTACTGTCAGTGGTGTGCGGTGTGCTGGGTGTCTGATGGGGGTGTGGTACATTGTGTACTTTCAGTGGTGTGCGGTGTGCTGGGTGTCTGATGGGGGTGTGGTACATTGTGTACTGTCAGTGGTGTGTGGTGTGCTGGGTGCCTGATGGGGGTGTCGTACATTGTTTACTGTCAGTGGTGTGCGGTGTGCTAGGTGTCTGATGGGGGTGTGGTACATTGTGTACTGACAGTGGTGTGTGGTGTGCTGGGTGCCTGATGGGGGTGTCGTACATTGTTTACTGTCAGTGGTGTGCGGTGTGCTAGGTGTCTGATGGGGGTGTGGTACATTGTGTACTGACAGTGGTGTGCAGTGTGCTGGGTGTCTGATGGGGCTGTGGTACATTGTGTACTGACAATGGTGTGCAGTGTGCTGGGTGTCTGATGGGGCTGTGGTACATTGTGTACTGTCAGTGGTGTGCGGTGTGCTGGGTATCTGATGGGGGTGTGGTACATTGTGTACTGTCAGTAGAGTGTGGTGTGCTGGGTGCCTGATGGGGCTGTGGTACATTGTGTACTGTCAGTGGTGTGCAGTGTGCTGGGTGCCTGATGGGGGTGTGGTACATTGTGTACTGTCAGTGGTGTGTGGTGTGCTGGGTATCTGATGGGGGTGTGGTACATTGTGTACTGTCAGTAGTGTGTGGTGTGCTGGGTGCCTGCTGGGGGTGTGGTACATTGTGTACTGTCAGTGGTGTGTGGTGTGCTGGGTGCCTGATGGGGGTGTGGTACACTGCGTACTGTCAGTGGTGTGTGGTGTGCTGGGTGTCTGATGGGGCTGTGGTACATTGTGTACTGTCAGTGGTGTGCGGTGAGCTGGGTGCCTGATGGGGATGTGGTACATTGTGTACTGTCAGTGTTGTGCGGTGTGCTGGGTGTCTAATGGGTGTGTGGTACATTGTGTACTGTCAGTGGTGTGCGGTGTGCTGGGTGTCTGATGGGGGTGTGGTACATTGTGTACTGTCAGTGGTGTGCGGTGTGCTGGGTGTCTGATGGTGCTGTGGTACATTGTGTACTGTCAGTGGTGTGCGGTGTGCTGTGTGTCTGATGGGGGTGTGGTACATTGTGTACTGTCAGTGGTGTTCGGTGTGCTGGGTATCTGATGGGGGTGTGGTACATTGTGTACTGTCAGTGGTGTGCGGTGTGCTGGGTGCCTGATGGGGGTGTGGTACATTGTGTACTGTCAGTGGTGTGCGGTGTGCTGGGTGCTTGATGGTGGTGTGGTACATTGTGTACTGTCAGTGGTGTGCGGTGTGCTGGGTGTCTGATGGGGCTGTGGTACATTGTGTACTGCCAGTGGTGTGCGGTGTGCTGGGTGTCTGATGGGGGTGTGGTACATTGTGTACTGTCAGTGGGGTGCTGGGTGCCTGATGGGTGTGTGGTACATTGTGTACTGTCAGTGGTGTGCGGTGTGCTGTGTGCGTGATGGGGGTGTGGTACATTGTGTACTGTCAGTGGTGTGTGGTGTGCTGGGTGTCAGATGGGGGTGTGGTACATTGTGTACTGTCAGTGGTGTGTGGTGTGCTGGGTTCCTGATGGGGGTGTGGTACATTGTGTACTGTCAGTGTTGTGTGGTGTGCTGGGTGTCAGATGGGGGTGTGGTACATTGTGTACTGTCAGTGGTGTGCGGTGTGCTGGGTGCCTGATGGGACTGTGGTACATTGTGTACTGTCAGTGGTGTGCGGTGTGCTGGGTGTCTGATGGGGGTGTGGTACATTGTGTACTGTCAGTGGTGTGTGGTGTGCTGGGTGTCTGATGGGGCTGTGGTACATTGTGTACTGTCAGTGGTGTGTGGTGTGCTGAGTGCCTGATGGGGGTGTGGTACATTGTGTACTGCCAGTGGTGTGCTGGGTGTCTGATGGGGGTGTGGTACATTGTGTACTGTCAGTGGTGTGCGGTGTGCTGGGTGCCTGATGGAGGTGTGGTACATTGTGTACTCTCAGTGGCGTGCGGTGTGCTGGGTGCCTGATGGGGGTGTGGTACATTGTGCACTGTCAGTGGTGTGCGGTGTGCTGGGTGTCTGATGGGGGTGTGGTACATTGTGTACTGTCAGTGGTGTGCGGTGTGCTGGGTGTCTGATGGGGGTGTGGTACATTGTGTACTGTCAGTGGTGTGCGGTGTGCTGGGTGTCTGATGGGGGTGTGGTACATTGTGTACTGTCAGTGGTGTGCATTGTGCTGGGTGCCTGATGGGGGTGTGGTACATTGTGTACTCTCAGTGGTGTGCGGTGTGCTGGGTGCCTGATGGGGGTGTGGTACATTGTGTACTGTCAGTTGTGTGCGGTGTGCTGGGTGTCTGATGGGGCTGTGGTACATTGTGTACTGTCAGTGGTGTGCGGTGTGCTGGGTGTCTAATGGGGGTGTGGTACATTGTGTACTGTCAGTGGTGTGTGGTGTGCTGGGTGTCAGATGGGGGTGTGGTACATTGTGTACTGTCAGTGGTGTGCGGTGTGCTGGGTGCCTGATGGGACTGTGGTACATTGTGTACTGTCAGTGGTGTGCGGTGTGCTGGGTGTCAGATGGGGGTGTGGTACATTGTGTACTCTCAGTGGTGTGTGGTGTGCTAGGTGACTGATGGGGGTGTGGTACATTGTGTACTGTCAGTGGTGTGCGGTGTGCTGGGTGTCTAATGGGGGTGTGGTACATTGTGTGCTGTCAGTGGTGTGCGGTGTGCTGGGTGTCTGATAGGGGTGTGGTACATTGTGTACTTTCAGTGGTGTGCGGTGTGCTGGGTGTCTGATGGGGGTGTGGTACATTGTGTACTGTCAGTGGTGTGTGGTGTGCTGGGTGCCTGATGGGGGTGTCGTACATTGTTTACTGTCAGTGGTGTGCGGTGTGCTAGGTGTCTGATGGGGGTGTGGTACATTGTGTACTGACAGTGGTGTGCAGTGTGCTGGGTGTCTGATGGTGCTGTGGTACATTGTGTACTGTCAGTGGTGTGCGGTGTGCTGGGTGCCTGATGGGGCTGTGGTACATTGTGTACTGTCAGTGGTGTGCGGTGTGCTGGGTGCCTGATGGGGCTGTGGTACATTGTGTACTGTCAGTGGTGTGTGGTGTGCTGGGTGCCTGATGGGGGTGTGGTACATTGTGTACTGTCAGTGGTGTGCGGTGTGCTGGGTATCTGATGGGGGTGTGGTACATTGTGTACTGTCAGAAGAGTGTGGTGTGCTGGGTGCCTGATGGGGCTGTGGTACATTGTGTGCTGTCAGTGGTGTGCGGTGTGCTGGGTGTCTGATAGGGGTGTGGTACATTGTGTACTGTCAGTGGTGTGCGGTGTGCTGGGTGCCTGATGGGGGTGTGGTACATTGTGTACTGTCAGTGATGTGTGGTGTGCTGGGTGTCTGATGGGGGTGTGGTACATTGTGTACTGTCAGTGGTGTGCGTTGTGCTGGGTGTCTGATGGGGGTGTGGAACATTGTGTACTGTCAGTGGTGGGCGGTGTGCTGGGTGCCTGATGGGAGTGTGGTACATTGTGTACTGTCACTGATGTGCGCTGTGCTGGGTGTCTGATGGGGGTGTGGTACATTGTGTACTGTCAGTGGTGTGCGGTGTGCTGGGTGCCTGATGGGGGTGTGGTACATTGTGTACTGTCAGTGATGTGTGGTGTGCTGGGTGTCTGATGGGGGTGTGGTACATTGTGTACTGTCAGTGGTGTGCGTTGTGCTGGTTGTCTGATGGGGGTGTGGTACATTGTGTACTGTCAGTGGTGTGCGGTGAGCTGGGTGCCTGATGGGGGTGTGGTACATTGTGTACTGTCAGTGGTGTGTGGTGTGCTGGGTGTCTGATGGGGCTGTGGTACATTGTGTACTGTCAGTGTTGAGTGGTGTGCTGGGTGTCTGATGGGGGTGTGGTACATTGTGTACTGTCAGTGGTGTGCGGTGAGCTGGGTGCCTGATGGGGGTGTGGTACATTGTGTACTGTCAGTGGTGTGTGGTGTGCTGGGTGTCTGATGGGGCTGTGGTACATTGTGTACTGTCAGTGTTGAGTGGTGTGCTGGGTGTCTGATGGGGGTGTGGCACATTGTGTACTGTCAGTGGTGTGCGGTGTGCTGGGTGCCTGATGGGGGTGTGGTACATTGTGTACTGTCAGTGGTGTGCGGTGTGCTGGGTGCCTGATGGGGTGTGGTACATTGTGTACTGTCAGTGGTGTGCGGTGTGCTGGGTGTCTGGTGGGGCTGTGGTACATTGTGTTCTGTCAGTGGTGTGTGGTGAGCTGGGTGCCTGATGGGGCTGTGGTACATTGTGTACTGTCAGTGGTGTGCGGTGTGCTGGGTGCCTGATGGGGGTGTGGTACATTGTGTACTGTCAGTCGTGTGCGGTGTGCTGGGTGTCTGATGGGGCTGTGGTACATTGTGTACTGTCAATGGTGTGCGGTGTGCTGGGTGTCTGGTGGGGCTGTGGTACATTGTGTTCTGTCAGTGGTGTGTGGTGAGCTGGGTGCCTGATGGGGGTGTGGTACCTTGTGTACTGTCAGTGGTGTGCGGTGTGCTGGGTGCATGATGGGGGTGTGGTACATTGTGTACTGTCAGTCGTGTGCGGTGTGCTGGGTGTCTGATGGGGGTGTGGTACATTGTGTACTGTCGGTGGTGTGCGGTGTGCTGGGTGCATGATGGGGGTGTGGTACATTGTGTACTGTCAGTGGTGTGCGGTGTGCTGGGTGTCTGATGGGGGTGTAGTACATTGTGTACTGTCAGTGGTGTGTGGTGTCCTGTGTGCCTGATGGGGCTGTGGTACATTGTGTACTGTCAGTGGTGTGCGGTGTGCTGGGTGTCTGATGGGGGTCTGGTACATTGTGTACTGTCAGTGGTGTGCGGTGAGCTGTGTGTCTGATGGGGGTGTGGTACATTGTGTACTGTCAGTGGTGTGCGGTGTTCTGGGTGTTTGATGGGGGTGTGTTACATTGTGTACTGTCAGTGGTGTGCGGTATGCTGGGTGTCTGATGGGGGTGTGGTACATTGTGTACTGTCAGTGGTGTGCGGTGTTCTGGGTGTCTGATGGGGGTGTGGTACATTGTGTACTGTCAGTGGTGTGTGGTGTGCTGGGTGTCTGATGGGGGTGTGGTACATTGTGTACTGTCAGTGGTGTGCGGTGTGCTGGGTGTCTGATGGGGATGTGGTACATTGTGTACTGTCAGTGGTGTGTGGTGTGCTGGGTGTCTGATGGGGGTGTGGTACATTGTGAACTGTCAGTGGTGTGCGGTGTGTTGGGTGTCTGATGGGGCTGTGGTACATTGTGCACTGTCAGTGGTGTGCGGTGTGCTGGGTGTCTGATGGGGGTGTGGTACATTGTGTACTGTCAGTGGTGTGTGGTGTGCTGGGTGTCTGATGGGGATGTGGTACATTGTGTACTGTCAGTGGTGTGTGGTGTGCTGGGTGTCTGATGGGGGTGTGGTACATTGTGAACTGTCAGTGGTGTGCGGTGTGTTGGGTGTCTGATGGGGCTGTGGTACATTGTGCACTGTCAGTGGTGTGCGGTGTGCTGGGTGTCTGATGGGGGTGTGGTACATTGTGTACTGTCAGTGGTGTGCGGTGTGCTGGGTGTCTGATGGGGTTTGGTACATTGTGTACTGTCAGTGGTGTGCGGTGTGCTGGGTGTCTGATGGGGGTGTGGAACATTGTGTACTGTCAGTGGTGTGCGGTGTGCTGGGTGTCTGATGGGGGTGTGGAACATTGTGTACTGTCAGTGGTGGGCGGTGTGCTGGGTGCCTGATGGGAGTGTGGTACATTGTGTACTGTCACTGATGTGCGCTGTGCTGGGTGTCTGATGGGGGTGTGGTACATTGTGTACTGTCAGTGGTGTGCGGTGTGCTGGGTGCCTGATGGGGGTGTGGTACATTGTGTACTGTCAGTGATGTGTGGTGTGCTGGGTGTCTGATGGGGGTGTGGTACATTGTGTACTGTCAGTGGTGTGCGTTGTGCTGGTTGTCTGATGGGGGTGTGGTACATTGTGTACTGTCAGTGGTGTGCGGTGAGCTGGGTGCCTGATGGGGGTGTGGTACATTGTGTACTGTCAGTGGTGTGTGGTGTGCTGGGTGTCTGATGGGGCTGTGGTACATTGTGCACTGTCAGTGTTGAGTGGTGTGCTGGGTGTCTGATGGGGGTGTGACACATTGTGTACTGTCAGTGGTGTGCGGTGTGCTGGGTGTCTGATGGGGGTGTGGTACATTGTGTACTGTCAGTGGTGTGCGGTGTTGTGGGTGTCTGATGGGGGTGTGGTACATTGTGTTCTGTCAGTGGTGTGTAGTGAGCTGGGTGCCTGATGGGGGTGTGGTACATTGTGTTCTGTCAGTGGTGTGCGGTGAGCTGGGTGTCTGATGGGGGTGTGGTACATTGTGTACTGTCAGTGGTGTGTGGTGTCCTGGGTGCCTCATGGGGGTGTGGTACATTGTGTACTGTCAGTGGTGTGCGGTGTGCTGGGTGTCTGATGGGGGGTGTCTACATTGTGTACTGTCAGTAGTGTGCGGTGTGCTGGGTGCCTGATGGGGGTGTGGAACATTGTGTACTGTCAGTGGTGTGCGGTGTGCTGGGTGTCTGATGGGGGTGTGGTCCATTGTGTACTGTCAGTGGTGTGCGGTGTGCTGGGTGTCTGATGGGGGTGTGGTACATTGTGTTCTGTCAGAGGTGTGCGGTGTGCTGGGTGTCTGATGGGGGTGTGGTACATTGTGTACTGTCAGTGGTGTGCGGTGTGCTGGGTGTCTGATGGGGGTGTGGTACATTGTGAACTGTCAGTGGTGTGTGGTGTGCTGGATATCTGATGGGGGTGTGGTACATTGTGTACTGTCAGTGGTGTGCGGTGCGCTGGGTGCCTGATGGGGGTTTGGTACATTGTGTACTGTCAGTGGTGTGTGGTGGGCTCGGTGTCTGATGGGGGTGTGGTACATTGTGTCCTGTCAGTGGTGTACGGTGAGCTGGGTGTCTGATGGGGCTGTGGCACATTGTGTACTGTCAGTGGTGTGCGGTGTGCTGGGTGTCTGATGGGGCTGTAGTACATTGTGTACTGCCAGTGGTGTGTGGTGTGCTGGGTGTCTGATGGGGGTGTGGTACATTGTGTACTGTCAGTTGTGTGCGGTTGCTGGGTGCCTGATGTGGGTGTGGTACATTGTGTACTGTCAGTGGTGTGTGGTGTGCTGGGTGCCTGATGGGGGTGTGGTACATTGTGTACTGTCAGTGGTGTGCGGTGTGCTGGGTGTCTGATGGGGGTGTGGTACATTGTGTAATGTCAGTGATGTGCGGTGTGCTGGGTGTCTGATGGGGGTGTGGTACATTGTGTACTGTCAGTGGTGTGCGGTGTGCTGGGTACCAGATGGGGGTGTGGTACATTGTGTACTGTCAGTGGTGTGCGGTGTCCTGGGTGTCTGATGGGGGTGTGGTACATTGTGTACTGTCAGTGGTGTGCGGTGACTGGCTGCCTGATGGGGGTGTGGTACATTGTGTACTGTCAGTGGTGTGTGGTGTGCTGGGTATCTGATGGGGGTGTGGTACATTGTGTACTGTCAGTGGTGTGTGGTGAGCTGGGAGCCTGATGGGGGTGTGGTACATTGTGTACTGTCAGTGGTGTGCGGTGTTCTGGGTGTCTAATGGGGTTGTGGTACATTGTGTCCTGTCAGTGGTGTGCGTTGTGCTGGGTGTCTGATGGGGCTGTGGTTCATTGTGTACTGTCAGTGGTGTGCGGTGTGCTGGGTGTCTGATGGAGGTGTGGTACATTGTGTACTGTCAGTGGTGTGCGGTGTGCTGGGTGTCTGATGGGGGTGTGGTACATTGTGTACTGTCAGTGGTGTGCGGTGTGCTGGGTGTCTGATGGGGGTGTGGTACATTGTGTACTGTCAGTGGTGTGCGGTGTGCTGGGTGTCTGATGGGGGTGTGGTACATTGTGTACTGTCAGTGGTGTGCGGTGTGCTGGGTGTCTGATGGGGGTGTGGTACATTGTGTACAGTCAGTGGTGTGCGGTGTTGTGGGTGTCTGATGGGGGTGTGATACATTGTGTTCTGTCAGTGGTGTGTGGTGACCTGGGTGCCGGATGGGGGTGTGGTACATTGTGTACTGTCAGTGGTGTGCGGTGTGCTGGGTGCCTGATGGGGGTGTGGTACATTGTGTACTGTCAGTGGTGTGCGGTGTCCTGGGTGCCTGATGGGGGTGTGGTACATTGTGTACTGTCAGTGGTGTGCGGTGAGCTGGGTGCCTGATGGGTCTGTGGTACATTGTGTACTATCAGTGGTGTGCGGTGTGCTGGGTGTCTGATGGGGGTGTGGTACATTGTGTACTGTCAGTGGTGTGCGGTGTTGTGGGTGTCTGATGGGGGTGTGGTACATTGTGTTCTGTCAGTGGTGTGTAGTGAGCTGGGTGCCTGATGGGGGTGTGGTACATTGTGTTCTGTCAGTGGTGTGCGGTGTGCTGGGTGCCTGATGGGGGTGTGGTACATTGTGTACTGTCAGTGGTGTGCGGTGTGCTGGGTGTCTGATGGGGGGTGTCTACATTGTGTACTGTCAGTAGTGTGCGGTGTGCTGGGTGCCTGATGGGGGTGTGGAACATTGTGTACTGTCAGTGGTGTGCGGTGTGCTGGGTGTCTGATGGGGGTGTGGTCCATTGTGTACTGTCAGTGGTGTGCGGTGTGCTGGGTGTCTGATGGGGGTGTGGTACATTGTGTTCTGTCAGAGGTGTGCGGTGTGCTGGGTGTCTGATGGGGGTGTGGTACATTGTGTACTGTCAGTGGTGTGCGGTGTGCTGGGTGTCTGATGGGGGTGTGGTACATTGTGAACTGTCAGTGGTGTGTGGTGTGCTGGATATCTGATGAGGCTGTGGTACATTGTGTACTGTCAGTGGTGTGCGGTGCGCTGGGTGCCTGATGGGGGTTTGGTACATTGTGTACTGTCAGTGGTGTGTGGTGGGCTCGGTGTCTGATGGGGGTGTGGTATATTGTGTCCTGTCAGTGGTGTACGGTGAGCTGGGTGTCTGATGGGGCTGTGGCACATTGTGTACTGTCAGTGGTGTGCGGTGTGCTGGGTGTCTGATGGGGCTGTGGTACATTGTGTACTGCCAGTGGTGTGTGGTGTGCTGGGTGTCTGATGGGGGTGTGGTACATTGTGTACTGTCAGTTGTGTGCGGTTGCTGGGTGCCTGATGTGGGTGTGGTACATTGTGTACTGTCAGTGGTGTGTGGTGTGCTGGGTGCCTGATGGGGGTGTGGTACATTGTGTACTGTCAGTGATGTGCGGTGTGCTGGGTGTCTGATGGGGGTGTGGTACATTGTGTACTGTCAGTGGTGTGCGGTGTGCTGGGTACCAGATGGGGGTGTGGTACATTGTGTACTGTCAGTGGTGTGCGGTGTCCTGGGTGTCTGATGGGGGTGTGGTACATTGTGTACTGTCCGTGGTGTGCGGTGACTGGCTGCCTGATGGGGGTGTGGTACATTGTGTACTGTCAGTGGTGTGTGGTGTGCTGGGTATCTGATGGGGGTGTGGTACATTGTGTACTGTCAGTGGTGTGTGGTGAGCTGGGAGCCTGATGGGGGTGTGGTACATTGTGTACTGTCAGTGGTGTGTGGTGAGCTGGGTGTCTGATGGGGGTGTGGTACATTGTGTACTGTCAGTGGTGTGTGGTGAGCTGGGAGCCTGATGGGGGTGTGGTACATTGTGTACTGTCAGTGGTGTGCGGTGTTCTGGGTGTCTAATGGGGTTGTGGTACATTGTGTACTGTCAGTGGTGTGCGTTGTGCTGGGTGTCTGATGGGGCTGTGGTTCATTGTGTACTGTCAGTGGTGTGCGTTGTGCTGGGTGTCTGATGGGGCTGTGGTTCATTGTGTACTGTCAGTGGTGTGCGTTGTGCTGGGTGTCTGATGGGGGTGTGGTACATTGTGTCCTGTCAGTGGTGTGCGTTGTGCTGGGTGTCTGATGGGGCTGTGGTTCATTGTGTACTGTCAGTGGTGTGCGGTGTGCTGGGTGTCTGATGGAGGTGTGGTACATTGTGTACTGTCAGTGGTGTGCGGTGTGCTGGGTGTCTGATGGGGGTGTGGTACATTGTGTACTGTCAGTGGTGTGCGGTGTGCTGGGTGTCTGATGGGGGTGTGGTACATTGTGTACTGTCAGTGGTGTGCGGTGTGCTGCGTGTCTGATGGGGGTGTGGTACATTGTGTACTGTCAGTGGTGTGCGGTGTGCTGGGTGTCTGATGGGGGTGTGGTACATTGTGTACAGTCAGTGGTGTGCGGTGTTGTGGGTGTCTGATGGGGGTGTGATACATTGTGTTCTGTCAGTGGTGTGTGGTGTCCTGGGTGCCTGATGGGGGTGTGGTACATTGTGTACAGTCAGTGGTGTGCGGTGTTGTGGGTGTCTGATGGGGGTGTGATACATTGTGTTCTGTCAGTGGTGTGCGGTGTGCTGGGTGCCTGATGGGGGTGTGGTACATTGTGTACTGTCAGTGGTGTGCGGTGTCCTGGGTGCCTGATGGGGGTGTGGTACATTGTGTACTGTCAGTGGTGTGCGGTGAGCTGGGTGCCTGATGGGTCTGTGGTACATTGTGTACTGTCAGTGATGTGCGGTGTGCTGGGTGTCTGATGGGGGCGTGGTACATTGTGTACTGTCAGTGGTGTGTGGTGAGCTGGGTGTCTGATGGGGCTGTGGTACATTGTGTACTATCAGTGGTGTGCGGTGTGCTGGGTGTCTGATGGGGGTGTGGTACATTGTGTACTGTCAGTGGTGTGCGGTGTGCTGGGTGCCTGATGGGGGTGTGGTACATTGTGTACTGTCAGTGGTGTACGGTGAGCTTGGTGTCTGATGGGGCTGTGGTACATTGTGTACTGTCAGTGGTGTGTGGTGTGCTGGGTGTCTGATGGGGGTGTGGTACATTGTGTACTGTCAGTGGTGTGCGGTGTGCTGGGTGCCTGATGGGGCTGTGGTACATTGTGTACTGTCAGTGGTGTGCGGTGTGCTGGGTGTCTGATGGGGGTGTGGTACATTGTGTACTGTCAGTGGTGTGCGGTGTGCTGGGTGTCTGATGGGGGTGTGGTACATTGTGTACTGTCAGTGGTGTGCGATGTGCTGGGTACCAGATGGGGGTGTGGTACATTGTGTACTGTCAGTGGTGTGTGGTGTGCTGGGTGTCTGATGAGGCTGTGGCACATTGTGTACTGTCAGTGGTGTGCGGTGAGCTGGGTGTCTGATGGGGGTGTGGTACATTGTGTACTGTCAGTGGTGTGCGGTGTGCTGGGTGTCTGATGGGGGTGTGGTACATTGTGTACTGTCAGTGGTGTGCGGTGTTCTGGGTGTCTGATGGGGCTGTGGTACATTGTGTACTGTCAGTGGTGTGCGGTGAGCTGGGTGTCTGATGTGGGTGTGGTACATTGTGTACTGTCAGTGGTGTGCAGTGTGCTGGGTGTCTGATGGGGGTGTGGTACATTGTGTACTGTCAGTGGTGTGCGGTGTTCTGGGTGTCTGATGGGGCTGTGGTACATTGTGTACTGTCAGTGGTGTGTGGTGTGCTGGGTGCCTGATGGGGGTGTGGTACATTGTGTAATGTCAGTGGTGTGTGGTGTGCTGGGTGCCTGATGGGGGTGTGGTACATTGTGTACTGTCAGTGGTGTGTGGTGTGCTGGGTGTCTGATGGGGGTGTGGTACATTGTGTAATGTCAGTGGTGTGCGGTGTGCTGGGTGTCTGATGGGGGTGTGGTACATTGTGTACTGTCAGTGGTGTGTGGTGTGCTGGGTGTCTGATGGGGGTGTGGTACATTGTGTAATGTCAGTGGTGTGCGGTGTGCTGGGTGTCTGATGGGGGTGTGGTACATTGTGTACTGTCAGTGGTGTACGGTGAGCTTGGTGTCTGATGGGGCTGTGGCACATTGTGTACTGTCAGTGGTGTACGGTGAGCTGGGTGTCTGATGGGGCTGTGGCACATTGTGTACTGTCAGTGGTGTGCGGTGTGCTGGGTGTCTGATGGGAGTGTGGTACATTGTGTACTGTCAGTGGTGTGTGGTGTGCTGGGTGTCTGATGGGGTTGTGGTACATTGTGTACTGTCAGTGGTGTGCGGTGTGCTGGGTGCCTGATGGGGGTGTGGTACATTGTGTACTGTCAGTGGTGTGCGGTGTGCTGGGTGTCTGATGGGGCTGTGGTACATTGTGTACTGTCAGTGGTGTGCGCTGTGCTGGGTGTCTTATGGGAGTGTGGTACATTGTGTACTGTCAGTGGTGTGTGGTGTGCTGGGTGTCTGATGGGGCTGTGGTACATTTTGTACTGTCAGTGGTGTGTGGTGTGCTGGGTGTCTGATGGGGATGTCGTACATTGTGTACTGTCAGTGGTGTGCGGTGTGCTGGGTGTCTGATGGGGGTGTGGTACATTGTGTACTGTCAGTGGTGTGCGGTGCGCTGGGTGTCTGATGGGGCTGTGGTACATTGTGAACTGTCAGTGGTGTGCGGTGTGCTGGGTGTCTGATGGGGGTGCGGTACATTGAGTACTGTCAGTGGAGTGCGGTGTGCTGGGTGTCTGATGGGGGTGTGGTACATTGTGTACTGTCAGTGGAGTGCGGTGTGCTGGGTGTCTGATGGGGGTGTGGTACATTGTGTACTGTCAGTGGTGTGCGGTGTGCTGGGTGTCTGATGGGGGTGTGGTACATTGTGTACTGTCAGTGGTGTGCGGTGCGCTGGGTGTCTGATGGGGCTGTGGTACATTGTGAACTGTCAGTGGTGTGCGGTGTGCTGGGTGTCTGATGGGGCTGTGGTACATTGTGTACTGTCAGTGGAGTGCGGTGTGCTGGGTGTCTGATGGGGGTGTGGTACATTGTGTACTGTCAGTGGTGTGCGGTGCGCTGGGTGTCTGATGGGGCTGTGGTACATTGTGAACTGTCAGTGGTGTGCGGTGAGCTGGGTGTCTGATGGGGGTGTGGTACATTGTGTACTGTCAGTGGTGTGCGGTGAGCTGGGTGTCTGGTGGGGGTGTGGTACATTGTGTACTGTCAGTGGTGTGCGGTGTGCTGGGTGTCTGATGGGGGTGTGGTACCTTGTGTACTGTCAGTGGTGTGTGGTGTGCTGGGTGTCTGATGGGGGTGTGGTACATTGTGTACTGTCAGTGGTGTGCGGTGTGCTGGGTGTCTGATGGGGGTGTGGTACATTGTGTACTGTCAGTGGTGTGCGGTGTGCTGGGTGTCTGATGGGGGTGTGGTACATTGTGTACTGTCAGTGGTGTGCGGTGTGCTGGGTGTCTGATGGGGGTGTGGTACAATGTGTACTGTCAGTGGTGTGCGGTGTGCTGGGTGTCTGATGGGGTGTGGTACCTTGTGTACTGTCAGTGGTGTGTGGTGTGCTGGGTGTCTGATGGGGGTGTGGTACAATGTGTACTGTCAGTGGTGTGCGGTGTGCTGGGTGTCTGATGGGGTGTGGTACCTTGTGTACTGTCAGTGGTGTGCGGTGTGCTGGGTGTCTGATGGGGGTGTGGAACATTGTGTACTGTCAGTGGTGGGCGGTGTGCTGGGTGCCTGATGGGGGTGTGGTACATTGTGTACTGTCAGTGGTGTGCGGTGTGCTGGGTGTCTGATGGGGGTGTGGAACATTGTGTACTGTCAGTGATGTGCGGTGTGCTGGGTGTCTGATGGGGGTGTGGTACATTGTGTACTGTCAGTGGTGTGCGGTGTGCTGGGTGCCTGATGGGGGTGTGGTACATTGTGTACTGTCAGTGATGTGCGGTGTTGTGGGTGTCTGATGTGGGTATGGTACATTGTGTACTGTCAGTGGTGTGCGTTGTGCTGGTTTTCTGATGGAGGTGTGGTACATTGTGTACTGTCAGTGGTGTGCGGTGTGCTGGGTGCCTGCTGGGGGTGTGGTACATTGTGTACTGTCAGTGGTGTGCGGTGTGCTGGGTGTCTGATGGGTGTGTGGTACATTGTGTACTGTCAGTGGTGTGCGGTGTGCTGGGTGTCTGATGGGGGTGTGGTACATTGTGTACTGTCAGTGGTGTGCGGTGTGCTGGGTGCCTGATGGGGGTGTCTACATTGTGTACTGTCAGTAGTGTGCGGTGTGCTGGGTGCCTGATGGGGGTGTGGAACATTGTGTACTGTCAGTGGTGTGTGGTGTGCTGGGTGTCTGATGGGGGTGTGGTACATTGTGTACTGTCAGTGGTGTGCGGTGTGCTGGGTGTCTGATGGGGGTGTGGTACATTGTGTACTGTCAGAGGTGTGCGGTGTGCTGGGTGTCTGATGGGGGTGTGGTACATTGTGTACTGTCAGTGGTGTGCGGTGTGCTGGGCGTCTGATGGGGGTGTGGTACATTGTGAACTGTCAGTGGTGTGTGGTGTGCTGGATATCTGATGGGGGTGTGGTACATTGTGTACTGCCAGTGGTGTGTGGTGTGCTGGGTGTCTGATGGGGGTGTGGTACATTGTGTACTGTCAGTGGTGTACGGTGAGCTGGGTGTCTGATGGCGCTGTGGTACATTGTGTACTGTCAGTGGTGTGCGGTGTGCTGGGTGTCTGATGGGGCTGTGGTACATTGTGTACTGCCAGTGGTGTGTGGTGTGCTGGGTGTCTGATGGGGGTGTGGTACATTGTGTACTGTCAGTGGTGTGCGGTTGCTGGGTGCCTGATGGGGGTGTGGTACATTGTGTACTGTCAGTGGTGTGTGGTGTGCTGGGTGTCTGATGGGGGTGTGGTACATTGTGTACTGACAGTGGTGTGCGGTGTGCTGGGTGTCTGATGGGGGTGTGGTACATTGTGTACTGACAGTGGTGTGCGGTGTGCTGGGTGTCTGATGGGGCTGTGGTACATTGTGTACTGTCAGTGGTGTGTGGTGTGCTGGGTGTCTGATGGGGGTGTGGTACATTGTGTACTGTCAGTGGTGTGCGGTTGCTGGGTGCCTGATGGGGGTGTGGTACATTGTGTACTGTCAGTGGTGTGCGGTGTGCTGGGTGTCTGATGGGGGTGTGGTACATTGTGTACTGTCAGTGGTGTGCGGTGTGCTGGGTACCTGATGGGGGTGTGGTACATTGTGTACTGTCAGTGGTGTGCGGTGTGCTGGGTACCTGATGGGGGTGTGGTACATTGTGTACTGTCAGTGGTGTGCGGTGAGCTGGGTGTCTGATGGGGGTGTGGTACATTGTGTACTTTCAGTGGTGTGTGGTGAGCTGGTAGCCTGATGGGGGTGTGGTACATTATGTACTGTCAGTGGTATGCGGTGTTCTGGGTGTCTGATGGGGGTGTGGTACATTGTGTACTGTCAGTGGTGTGCGTTGTGCTGGGTGTCTGATGGGGCTTTGGTTCATTGTGTACTGTCAGTGGTGTGCGGTGTGCTGGGTGTCTGATGGGGGTGTGGTACATTGTGTACTGTCAGTGGTGTGCGGTGTGCTGGGTGTCTGATGGGGGTGTGGTACATTGTGTACTGTCAGTGGTGTGCGGTGTGCTGGGTGTCTGATGGGGGTGTGGTACATTGTGTACTGTCAGTGGTGTGCGGTGTGCTGGGTGTCTGATGGGGGTGTGGTACATTGTGTACTGTCAGTGGTGTGCGGTGTGCTTGGTGTTTGATGGGTGTGTGGTACATTGTGTACAGTCAGTGGTGTGCGGTGTTGTGGGTGTCTGATGGGGGTGTGGTACATTGTGTACTGTCAGTGGTGTGCGGTGTGCTGGGTGTCTGATGGGTGCGGTACATTGTGTACTGTCAGTGGTGTGCGGTGTGCTGGGTGCCTGATGGGGGTGTGGTACATTGTGTACTGACAGTGGTGTGCGGTGTTGTGGGTGTCTGATGGGGGTGTGGTACATTGTGTTCTGTCAGTGGTGTGTGGTGAGCTGGGTGCCTGATGGGGGAGTGGTACATTGTGTACTGTCAGTGGTGTGCGGTGTGCTGGGTGCCTGATGGGGGTGTGGTACATTGTGTACTGTCAGTGGTGTGCGGTGTGCTGGGTGCCTGATGGGGGTGTGGTACATTGTGTACTGTCAGTGGTGTGCGGTGTGCTGGGTGTCTGATGGGGGTGTGGTACATTGTGTACTGTCAGTGGTGTGTGGTGTCCTGGGTGCCTGATGGGACTGTGGTACATTGTGTACTGTCAGTAGTGTGCGGTGTGCTGGGTGCCTGATGGGGCTGTGGTACATTGTGGACTGTCAGTGGTGTGCGGTGCGCTGGGTGCCTGATGGGGGTGTGGTACATTGTGTACTGTCAGTGGTGTGTGGTGTGCTGGGTGTCTGATGGGGGTGTGGTACATTGTGAACTGTCAGTGGTGTGTGGTGTGCTGGGTATCTGATGGGGGTGTGGTACATTGTGAACTGTCAGTGGTGTGTGGTGTGCCTGGTATCTGATGGGGGTGTGGTACATTGTGTACTGTCAGTGGTGTGCGGTGCGCTGGGTGCCTGATGGGGGTTTGGTACATTGTGTACTGTCAGTGGTGTGTGGTCTGCTGGGTGTCTGATGGGGGTGTGGTACATTGTGTACTGTCAGTTGTGTGCAGTGTGCTGGGTGTCTGATGAGGGTGTGGTACATTGTGTACTGTCAGTGGTGTGCGGTGTGCTCGGTGTCTGATGGGGGTGTGGTACATTGTGTACTGTCAGTGGTGTACGGTGAGCTGTGTGTCTGATGGGGCTGTGGCACATTGTGTACTGTCAGTGGTGTGCGGTGTGCTGGGTGTCTGATGGGGCTGTGGTACATTGTGTACTGCCAGTGGTGTGTGGTGTGCTGGGTGTCTGATGGGGGTGTGGTACATTGTGTACTGCCAGTGGTGTGCGGTGTGCTGGGTGTCTGATGGGGGTGTGGTACATTGTGTACTGTCAGTGCTGTGCGGTGTGCTGGGTGTCTGATGGGGTTGTGGTACATTGTGTACTGTCAGTGGTGTGCGGTTGCTGGGTGTCTAATGGGGGTGTGGTACATTGTGTACTGTCAGTGGTGTGTGGTGTGCTGGGTGTCTGATGGGGGTGTGGTACATTGTGTACTGTCAGTGGTGTGTGGTGTGCTGGGTGTCTGATGGGGGTGTGGTACATTGTGTACTGTCAGTGGTGTGCGGTGTGCTGGGTATCTGATGGGGGTGTGGTACATTGTGTACTGTCAGTGGTGTGCGGTGTGCTGGGTATCTGATGGGGGTGTGGTACATTGTGTACTGTCAGTGGTGTGTGGTGAGCTGGGAGCCTGATGGGGGTGTGGTACATTGTGTACTGTCAGTGGTGTGCGGTGTGCTGGGTATCTGATGGGGGTGTGGTACATTGTGTACTGTCAGTGGTGTGCGGTGTGCTGGGTGTCTGATGGGGGTGTGGTACATTGTGTACTGTCAGTGGTGTGCGGTGTGCTTGGTGTTTGATGGGTGTGTGGTACATTGTGTACAGTCAGTGGTGTGCGGTGTTGTGGGTGTCTGATGGGGGTGTGGTACATTGTGTACTGTCAGTGGTGTGCGGTGTGCTGGGTGTCTGATGGGTGCGGTACATTGTGTACTGTCAGTGGTGTGCGGTGTGCTGGGTGCCTGATGGGGGTGTGGTACATTGTGTACTGACAGTGGTGTGCGGTGTTGTGGGTGTCTGATGGGGGTGTGGTACATTGTGTTCTGTCAGTGGTGTGTGGTGAGCTGGGTGCCTGATGGGGGAGTGGTACATTGTGTACTGTCAGTGGTGTGCGGTGTGCTGGGTGCCTGATGGGGGTGTGGTACATTGTGTACTGTCAGTGGTGTGCGGTGTGCTGGGTGCCTGATGGGGGTGTGGTACATTGTGTACTGTCAGTGGTGTGCGGTGTGCTGGGTGTCTGATGGGGGTGTGGTACATTGTGTACTGTCAGTGGTGTGTGGTGTCCTGGGTGCCTGATGGGACTGTGGTACATTGTGTACTGTCAGTAGTGTGCGGTGTGCTGGGTGCCTGATGGGGCTGTGGTACATTGTGGACTGTCAGTGGTGTGCGGTGCGCTGGGTGCCTGATGGGGGTGTGGTACATTGTGTACTGTCAGTGGTGTGTGGTGTGCTGGGTGTCTGATGGGGGTGTGGTACATTGTGAACTGTCAGTGGTGTGTGGTGTGCTGGGTATCTGATGGGGGTGTGGTACATTGTGAACTGTCAGTGGTGTGTGGTGTGCCTGGTATCTGATGGGGGTGTGGTACATTGTGTACTGTCAGTGGTGTGCGGTGCGCTGGGTGCCTGATGGGGGTTTGGTACATTGTGTACTGTCAGTGGTGTGTGGTCTGCTGGGTGTCTGATGGGGGTGTGGTACATTGTGTACTGTCAGTTGTGTGCAGTGTGCTGGGTGTCTGATGAGGGTGTGGTACATTGTGTACTGTCAGTGGTGTGCGGTGTGCTCGGTGTCTGATGGGGGTGTGGTACATTGTGTACTGTCAGTGGTGTACGGTGAGCTGTGTGTCTGATGGGGCTGTGGCACATTGTGTACTGTCAGTGGTGTGCGGTGTGCTGGGTGTCTGATGGGGCTGTGGTACATTGTGTACTGCCAGTGGTGTGTGGTGTGCTGGGTGTCTGATGGGGGTGTGGTACATTGTGTACTGCCAGTGGTGTGCGGTGTGCTGGGTGTCTGATGGGGGTGTGGTACATTGTGTACTGTCAGTGCTGTGCGGTGTGCTGGGTGTCTGATGGGGTTGTGGTACATTGTGTACTGTCAGTGGTGTGCGGTTGCTGGGTGTCTAATGCGGGTGTGGTACATTGTGTACTGTCAGTGGTGTGTGGTGTGCTGGGTGTCTGATGGGGGTGTGGTACATTGTGTACTGTCAGTGGTGTGTGGTGTGCTGGGTGTCTGATGGGGGTGTGGTACATTGTGTACTGTCAGTGGTGTGCGGTGTGCTGGGTATCTGATGGGGGTGTGGTACATTGTGTACTGTCAGTGGTGTGCGGTGTGCTGGGTATCTGATGGGGGTGTGGTACATTGTGTACTGTCAGTGGTGTGTGGTGAGCTGGGAGCCTGATGGGGGTGTGGTACATTGTGTACTGTCAGTGGTGTGCGGTGTGCTGGGTATCTGATGGGGGTGTGGTACATTGTGTACTGTCAGTGGTGTGCGGTGTGCTGGGTGTCTGATGGGGGTGTGGTACATTGTGTACTGTCAGTGGTGTGCGGTGTGCTGGGTGTCTGATGGGGGTGTGGTACATTGTGTACTGTCAGTGGTGTGCGGTGTGCTGGGTGTCTGATAGGGGTGTGGTACATTGTGTACTGTCAGTGGTGTGCGGTGTGTTGTGTGTCTGATGGGGGTGTGGTACATTGTGTACTGTCAGTGGTGTGTGGTGTGCTGGGTGTCTGATGGTGCTGTGGTACATTGTGTACTGTCAGTGGTGTGCGGTGTGCTGGGTGTCTGATGGGGGTGTGGTACATTGTGTACTGTCAGTGGTGTGTGGTGTTCTGGGTGTCTGATGGGGGTGTGGTACATTGTGTACTGTCAGTGGTGTGCGGTGTGCTGAGAGTCTGATGGGGGTGTGGTACATTGTGTACTGTCAGTGGTGTGCGGTGTGCTGAGAGTCTGATGGGGGTGTGGTACATTGTGTACTGTCAGTGGTGTGCGGTGTGCTGAGAGTCTGATGGGGGTGTGGTACATTGTGTACTGTCAGTGGTGTGCGGTGTGCTGAGAGTCTGATGGGGGTGTGGTACATTGTGTACTGTCAGTGGTGTGTGGTGTGCTGGGTGTCTGATGGGGGTGTGGTACATTGTGTACTGTCAGTGGTGTGTGGTGTGCTGGGTGCCTGATGAGGGTGTGGTACATTGTGTACTGTCAGTCGTGTGCGGTGTGCTGGGTGCCTGATGGGGCTGTGGTACATTGTGTACTGTCAGTCGTGTGCGGTGTGCTGGGTGCCTGATGGGGCTGTGGTACATTGTGTACTGTCAGTGGTGTGTGGTGTGCTGGGTGTCTGATGGGGGTGTGGTACATTGTGTACTGTCAGTCGTGTGCGGTGTGCTGGGTGCCTGATGGGGCTGTGGTACATTGTGTACTGTCAGTGGTGTGTGGTGTGCTCGGTGCCTGATGAGGGTGTGGTACATTGTGTACTGTCAGTCGTGTGCGGTGTGCTGGGTGCCTGATGGGGCTGTGGTACATTGTGTACTGTCAGTGGTGTGTGGTGTGCTGGGTGTCTGATGAGGGTGTGGTACATTGTGTACTGTCAGTGGTGTGCGGTGTGCTGGGTGTCTGATGGGGGTGTGGTACATTGTGTACTGTCAGTGGTGTGCGGTGTGCTGGGTGTCTGATGGGGGTGTGGTACATTGTGTACTGTCGGTGGTGTGCGGTGTGCTGGGTGCCTGATGGGGCTGTGGTACATTGTGTACTGTCAGTGGTGTGCGGTGTGCTGGGTGTTTGATGGGGGTGTGGTACATTGTGTACTGTCAGTGGTGTGCGGTTTGCTGGGTGCCTGATGGGGGTGTGCTACATTGTGTACTGTCAGTGGTGTGCGGTGTGCTGGGTGTCTGGTGGGGGTGTGGTACATTGTGTACTGTCAGTGGTGTGCGGTGTGCTGGGTTCCTGATGGGGGTGTGTTACATTGTGGACTGTCAATGGTGTGCGGTGTGCTGGGTGTCTGATGAGGGTGTGGTACATTGTGTACTGTCAGTGGTGTGCGGTGTGCTGGGTGTCTGATGAGGGTGTGGTACATTGTGTACTGTCAGTGGTGTGCGGTGTGCTGGGTGTCTGATGAGGGTGTGGTACATTGTGTACTGTCAGTGGTGTGCGGTGTGCTGGGTGTCTGATGGGGGTGTGGTACATTGTGTACTGTCAGTGGTGTGCGGTGTGCTGGGTGTCTGATGGGGGTGTGGTACATTGTGTAGTGTCAGTGGTGTGCGGTGTGCTGGGTTCCTGATGGGAGTGTGTTACATTGTGGACTGTCAATGGTGTGCGGTGTGCTGGGTGTCTGATGAGGGTGTGGTACATTGTGTACTGTCAGTGGTGTGCGGTGTGCTGGGTGTCTGATGGGGGTGTGGTACATTGTGTACTGTCAGTGGTGTGCGGTGTGCTGGGTGTCTGATGGGGGTGTGGTACATTGTGTACTGTCGGTGGTGTGCGGTGTGCTGGGTGCCTGATGGGGCTGTGGTACATTGTGTACTGTCAGTGGTGTGCTGTGTGCTGGGTGTTTGATGGGGGTGTGGTACATTGTGTACTGTCAGTGGTGTGCGGTTTGCTGGGTGCCTGATGGGGGTGTGCTACATTGTGTACTGTCAGTGGTGTGCGGTGTGCTGGGTGTCTGATGGGGGTGTGGTACAGTGTGTACTGTCAGTGGTGTGCGGTGTGCTGTGTGCCTGATGGGGGTGTGGTACATTGTGTACTGTCAGTGGTGTGCGGTTTGCTGGGTGCCTGATGGGGGTGTGCTACATTGTGTACTGTCAGTGGTGTGTGGTGTGCTGGGTGTCTGATGGGGGTGTGGTACATTGTGTACTGTCAGTGGTGTGCGGTGTGCTGGGTGTCTGATGGGGGTGTGGTACATTGTGTACTGTCAGTGGTGTGTGGTGTGCAGGGTTTCTGATGGGGGTGTGGTACATTGTATACTGTCAGTGGTGTGCGGTGTGCTGGGTGTCTGATGGGGGTGTGGTACATTGTATACTGTCAGTGGTGTGTGGTGTGCAGGGTTTCTGATGGGGGTGTGCTACATTGTGTACTGTCAGTGGTGTGTGGTGTGCTGGGTGTCTGATGGGGGTGTGGTACATTGTGTACTGTCAGTGGTGTGTGGTGTGCTGGGTGTCTGATGGGGGTGTGGTACATTGTGTACTGTCAGTGGTGTGTGGTGTGCAGGGTTTCTGATGGGGGTGTGGTACATTGTATACTGTCAGTGGTGTGCGGTGTGCTGGGTGTCTGATGGGGGTGTGGTACATTGTGTACTGTCAGTGGTGTGCGGTGTGCTGGGTGTCTGATGGGGGTGTGGTACATTGTGTACTGTCAGTGGTGTGCGGTGTGCTGGGTGTCTGATGGGGGTGTGGTACATTGTGTACTGTCAGCGGTGTGTGGTGTGCTGGGTGCCTGATGGGGGTGTGGTACATTGTGTACTGACAGTGGTGTGTGGTGTGCTGGGTGTCTGATGGGGCTGTGGTACATTGTGTACTGTCAGTGGTGTGCAGTGTGCTGGGTGTCTGATGGGGGTGTGGTACATTGTGTACTGTCAGTGGTGTGCGGTGTGCTGGGTGCCTGATGGGGGTGTGGTACATTGTGTACTGTCAGTGGTGTGTGGTGTGCTGGGTGTCTGATGGGGGTGTGGTACATTGTGTACTGTCAGTGGTGTGCATTGTGCTGGGTGCCTGATGGGGGTGTGGTACATTGTGTACTGTCAGTGGTGTGTGGTGTGCTGAGTGTCTGATGGGGGTGTGGAACATTGTGTACTGTCAGTGGTGTGTGGTGTGCTGGGTGTCTGATGGGGTGTGGTACATTGTGTACTGTCAGGTGTGTGCGGTGTGCTGGGTGTCTGATGGGGCTCTGGAACATTGTGTACTGTCAGTGGTTTGCGGTGTGCTGGGTGTCTGATGGGGCTGTGGTAGATTGTGTACTGTCAGTGGTGTGCGGTGTGCTGAGTGTCTGATGGGGGTGTGGTACATTGTGTACTGTCAGTGGTGTGCGATGTGCTGGGTGCCTGATGGGGCTGTGGTACATTGTGTACTGTCAGTGGTGTGCGGTGTGCGGGGTGTCTGATGGGGGTGTGGTACATTGTGTACTGTCAGTGGAGTGCGGTGTGCTGGGTGTCTGATGGGGGTGTGGTACATTGTGTACTGTCAGTGGTGTGTGGTGTGCTGGGTGTCTGATGGGGGTGCCGTACATTGTGTACTGTCAGTGGTGTGCGGTGTGCTGGGTGTCTGATGGGGTGTGGTACATTGTGTACTGTCAGTGGTGTGCGGTGTGCTGGGTGTCTGATGTGGGTGAGGTACATTGTGTACTGTCAGTGGTGTGCGGTGTGCTGGGTTTCTGATGGGGGTGTGGTACATTGTGTACTGTCAGTGGTGTGCGGTGTGCTGGGTGTCTGATGTGGGTGAGGTACATTGTGTACTGTCAGTGGTGTGCGGTGTGCTGGGTCCCTGATGGGGGTGTGGTACATTGTGTACTGTCAGTGGTGTGTGGTGTGCTGGGTGTCTGATGTGGGTGAGGTACATTGTGTACTGTCAGTGGTGTGCGGTGTGCTGGGTATCTGATGGGGGAGTGGTACATTGTGTACTGTCAGTGGTGTGCGGTGTGCTGGGTGTCTGATGGGGGTGTGGTACATTGTGTACTGTCAGTGGTGTGCGGTGTGCTGGGTGTCTGATGGGGGTGTGGTACATTGTGTACTGTCAGTGGTGTGCGGTGTGCTGGGTGTCTGTTGGGGCTGTGGTACATTGTGTACTGTCAGTGATGTGCGGTGTGCTGGGTGTCTGATGGGGGTGTGGTACATTGTGTACTGTCAGTGGTGTGCGGTGTGCTGGGTGCCTGATGGGGCTGTGGTACGTTGTGTACTGTCAGTGGTGTGCAGTGTGCTGGGTGTCTGATGGGGGTGTGGTACATTGTGTACTGTCAGTGGTGTGTGGTGAGCTGGGTGTCTGATGGGGGTGTGGTACATTGTGTACTGTCAGTGGTGTGCGGTGTGCTGGGTGCCTGATGGGGGTTTGGTACATTGTGTACTGTCAGTGGTGTGCGGTGTGCTGGGTGTCTGATGGGGGTGTGGTACATTGTGTACTGTCAGTGGTTTGCGGTGTGCTGGGTGTCTGATGGGGCTGTGGTACATTGTGTACTGTCAGTGGTGTGTGGTGTGCTGGGTGTCTGATGTGTGCGTGGTACATTGTGTAATGTCAGTGGTGTGCGGTGTGCTGAGTGTCTGATGGGGGTGTGGTACATTGTGTACTGTCAGTGGTGTGCGGTGTGCTGGGTGTCTGATGCGGGTGTGATACATTATGTACTGTCAGTGGAGTGTGGTGTGCTGGGTGTCTGATGGGGGTGTGGTACATTGTGTACTGTCAGTGGTGTGCGGTGTGCTGGGTGTCTGATGGGACTGTGGGACATTGTGTACTGTCAGTGGTGTGTGGTGTGCTGGGTGCCTGATGGGGGTGTGGCACATTGTATACTGTCAGTGGTGTGCGGTGTGCTGGGTGTCTGATGGGGGTGTGGTACATTGTGTACTGTCAGTGGTGTGCGGTGTGCTGGGTGTCTGATGGGGGTGTGGTACATTGTGTACTGTCAGTGGTGTGCGGTGTGCTGGGTGTCTGATGGGGGTGTGGTACATTGTGTACTGTCAGTGGTGTGCGGTGAGCTGGGTGCCTGATGGGGGTGTGGTACATTGTGTAGTGTCAGTGGTGTGTGGTGAGCTGGGTGTCTGATGGGGCTGTGGTACATTGTGTACTGTCAGTGGTGTGTGGTGTGCTGGGTGTCTGATGTGGGTGAGGTACATTGTGTACTGTCAGTGGTGTGCGGTGTGCTGGGTATCTGATGGGGGAGTGGTACATTGTGTACTGTCAGTGGTGTGCGGTGTGCTGGGTGTCTGATGGGGGTGTGGTACATTGTGTACTGTCAGTGGTGTGCGGTGTGCTGGGTGTCTGATGGGGGTGTGGTACATTGTGTACTGTCAGTGGTGTGCGGTGTGCTGGGTGTCTGTTGGGGCTGTGGTACATTGTGTACTGTCAGTGATGTGCGGTGTGCTGGGTGTCTGATGGGGGTGTGGTACATTGTGTACTGTCAGTGGTGTGCGGTGTGCTGGGTGCCTGATGGGGCTGTGGTACGTTGTGTACTGTCAGTGGTGTGCGGTGTGCTGGGTGTCTGATGGGACAGTGGTACATTGTGTACTGTCAGTGGTGTGCGGTGTGCTGGGTGTCTGATGGGGCTGTGGTACATTGTGTACTGTCAGTGGTGTGTGGTGAGCTGGGTGTCTGATGGGGGTGTGGTACATTGTGTACTGTCAGTGGTTTGCGGTGTGCTGGGTGTCTGATGGGGCTGTGGTACATTGTGTACTGTCAGTGGTGTGCGGTGTGCTGGGTATCTGATGGGGGTGTGGTACATTGTGTACTGTCAGTGGTGTGCGGTGTGCTGGGTGTCTGATGGGGGTGTGGTACATTGTGTACTGTCAGTGGTGTGCGGTGTGCTTGGTGTTTGATGGGTGTGTGGTACATTGTGTACAGTCAGTGGTGTGCGGTGTTGTGGGTGTCTGATGGGGGTGTGGTACATTGTGTACTGTCAGTGGTGTGCGGTGTGCTGGGTGTCTGATGGGTGCGGTACATTGTGTACTGTCAGTGGTGTGCGGTGTGCTGGGTGCCTGATGGGGGTGTGGTACATTGTGTACTGACAGTGGTGTGCGGTGTTGTGGGTGTCTGATGGGGGTGTGGTACATTGTGTTCTGTCAGTGGTGTGTGGTGAGCTGGGTGCCTGATGGGGGAGTGGTACATTGTGTACTGTCAGTGGTGTGCGGTGTGCTGGGTGCCTGATGGGGGTGTGGTACATTGTGTACTGTCAGTGGTGTGCGGTGTGCTGGGTGCCTGATGGGGGTGTGGTACATTGTGTACTGTCAGTGGTGTGCGGTGTGCTGGGTGTCTGATGGGGGTGTGGTACATTGTGTACTGTCAGTGGTGTGTGGTGTCCTGGGTGCCTGATGGGACTGTGGTACATTGTGTACTGTCAGTAGTGTGCGGTGTGCTGGGTGCCTGATGGGGCTGTGGTACATTGTGGACTGTCAGTGGTGTGCGGTGCGCTGGGTGCCTGATGGGGGTGTGGTACATTGTGTACTGTCAGTGGTGTGTGGTGTGCTGGGTGTCTGATGGGGGTGTGGTACATTGTGAACTGTCAGTGGTGTGTGGTGTGCTGGGTATCTGATGGGGGTGTGGTACATTGTGAACTGTCAGTGGTGTGTGGTGTGCCTGGTATCTGATGGGGGTGTGGTACATTGTGTACTGTCAGTGGTGTGCGGTGCGCTGGGTGCCTGATGGGGGTTTGGTACATTGTGTACTGTCAGTGGTGTGTGGTCTGCTGGGTGTCTGATGGGGGTGTGGTACATTGTGTACTGTCAGTTGTGTGCAGTGTGCTGGGTGTCTGATGAGGGTGTGGTACATTGTGTACTGTCAGTGGTGTGCGGTGTGCTCGGTGTCTGATGGGGGTGTGGTACATTGTGTACTGTCAGTGGTGTACGGTGAGCTGTGTGTCTGATGGGGCTGTGGCACATTGTGTACTGTCAGTGGTGTGCGGTGTGCTGGGTGTCTGATGGGGCTGTGGTACATTGTGTACTGCCAGTGGTGTGTGGTGTGCTGGGTGTCTGATGGGGGTGTGGTACATTGTGTACTGCCAGTGGTGTGCGGTGTGCTGGGTGTCTGATGGGGGTGTGGTACATTGTGAACTGTCAGTGGTGTGTGGTGTGCTGGGTGTCTAATGCGGGTGTGGTACATTGTGTACTGTCAGTGGTGTGTGGTGTGCTGGGTGTCTGATGGGGGTGTGGTACATTGTGTACTGTCAGTGGTGTGTGGTGTGCTGGGTGTCTGATGGGGGTGTGGTACATTGTGTACTGTCAGTGGTGTGCGGTGTGCTGGGTATCTGATGGGGGTGTGGTACATTGTGTACTGTCAGTGGTGTGCGGTGTGCTGGGTATCTGATGGGGGTGTGGTACATTGTGTACTGTCAGTGGTGTGTGGTGAGCTGGGAGCCTGATGGGGGTGTGGTACATTGTGTACTGTCAGTGGTGTGCGGTGTGCTGGGTATCTGATGGGGGTGTGGTACATTGTGTACTGTCAGTGGTGTGCGGTGTGCTGGGTGTCTGATGGGGGTGTGGTACATTGTGTACTGTCAGTGGTGTGCGGTGTGCTGGGTGTCTGATGGGGGTGTGGTACATTGTGTACTGTCAGTGGTGTGCGGTGTGCTGGGTGTCTGATAGGGGTGTGGTACATTGTGTACTGTCAGTGGTGTGCGGTGTGTTGTGTGTCTGATGGGGGTGTGGTACATTGTGTACTGTCAGTGGTGTGTGGTGTGCTGGGTGTCTGATGGTGCTGTGGTACATTGTGTACTGTCAGTGGTGTGCGGTGTGCTGGGTGTCTGATGGGGGTGTGGTACATTGTGTACTGTCAGTGGTGTGTGGTGTTCTGGGTGTCTGATGGGGGTGTGGTACATTGTGTACTGTCAGTGGTGTGCGGTGTGCTGAGAGTCTGATGGGGGTGTGGTACATTGTGTACTGTCAGTGGTGTGCGGTGTGCTGAGAGTCTGATGGGGGTGTGGTACATTGTGTACTGTCAGTGGTGTGCGGTGTGCTGAGAGTCTGATGGGGGTGTGGTACATTGTGTACTGTCAGTGGTGTGCTGAGAGTCTGATGGGGGTGTGGTACATTGTGTACTGTCAGTGGTGTGTGGTGTGCTGGGTGTCTGATGGGGGTGTGGTACATTGTGTACTGTCAGTGGTGTGTGGTGTGCTGGGTGCCTGATGAGGGTGTGGTACATTGTGTACTGTCAGTCGTGTGCGGTGTGCTGGGTGCCTGATGGGGCTGTGGTACATTGTGTACTGTCAGTCGTGTGCGGTGTGCTGGGTGCCTGATGGGGCTGTGGTACATTGTGTACTGTCAGTGGTGTGTGGTGTGCTGGGTGTCTGATGGGGGTGTGGTACATTGTGTACTGTCAGTCGTGTGCGGTGTGCTGGGTGCCTGATGGGGCTGTGGTACATTGTGTACTGTCAGTGGTGTGTGGTGTGCTCGGTGCCTGATGAGGGTGTGGTACATTGTGTACTGTCAGTCGTGTGCGGTGTGCTGGGTGCCTGATGGGGCTGTGGTACATTGTGTACTGTCAGTGGTGTGTGGTGTGCTGGGTGTCTGATGAGGGTGTGGTACATTGTGTACTGTCAGTGGTGTGCGGTGTGCTGGGTGTCTGATGGGGGTGTGGTACATTGTGTACTGTCAGTGGTGTGCGGTGTGCTGGGTGTCTGATGGGGGTGTGGTACATTGTGTACTGTCGGTGGTGTGCGGTGTGCTGGGTGCCTGATGGGGCTGTGGTACATTGTGTACTGTCAGTGGTGTGCGGTGTGCTGGGTGTTTGATGGGGGTGTGGTACATTGTGTACTGTCAGTGGTGTGCGGTTTGCTGGGTGCCTGATGGGGGTGTGCTACATTGTGTACTGTCAGTGGTGTGCGGTGTGCTGGGTGTCTGGTGGGGGTGTGGTACATTGTGTACTGTCAGTGGTGTGCGGTGTGCTGGGTTCCTGATGGGGGTGTGTTACATTGTGGACTGTCAATGGTGTGCGGTGTGCTGGGTGTCTGATGAGGGTGTGGTACATTGTGTACTGTCAGTGGTGTGCGGTGTGCTGGGTGTCTGATGAGGGTGTGGTACATTGTGTACTGTCAGTGGTGTGCGGTGTGCTGGGTGTCTGATGAGGGTGTGGTACATTGTGTACTGTCAGTGGTGTGCGGTGTGCTGGGTGTCTGATGGGGGTGTGGTACATTGTGTACTGTCAGTGGTGTGCGGTGTGCTGGGTGTCTGATGGGGGTGTGGTACATTGTGTAGTGTCAGTGGTGTGCGGTGTGCTGGGTTCCTGATGGGAGTGTGTTACATTGTGGACTGTCAATGGTGTGCGGTGTGCTGGGTGTCTGATGAGGGTGTGGTACATTGTGTACTGTCAGTGGTGTGCGGTGTGCTGGGTGTCTGATGGGGGTGTGGTACATTGTGTACTGTCAGTGGTGTGCGGTGTGCTGGGTGTCTGATGGGGGTGTGGTACATTGTGTACTGTCGGTGGTGTGCGGTGTGCTGGGTGCCTGATGGGGCTGTGGTACATTGTGTACTGTCAGTGGTGTGCTGTGTGCTGGGTGTTTGATGGGGGTGTGGTACATTGTGTACTGTCAGTGGTGTGCGGTTTGCTGGGTGCCTGATGGGGGTGTGCTACATTGTGTACTGTCAGTGGTGTGCGGTGTGCTGGGTGTCTGATGGGGGTGTGGTACAGTGTGTACTGTCAGTGGTGTGCGGTGTGCTGTGTGCCTGATGGGGGTGTGGTACATTGTGTACTGTCAGTGGTGTGCGGTTTGCTGGGTGCCTGATGGGGGTGTGCTACATTGTGTACTGTCAGTGGTGTGTGGTGTGCTGGGTGTCTGATGGGGGTGTGGTACATTGTGTACTGTCAGTGGTGTGCGGTGTGCTGGGTGTCTGATGGGGGTGTGGTACATTGTGTACTGTCAGTGGTGTGTGGTGTGCAGGGTTTCTGATGGGGGTGTGGTACATTGTATACTGTCAGTGGTGTGCGGTGTGCTGGGTGTCTGATGGGGGTGTGGTACATTGTATACTGTCAGTGGTGTGTGGTGTGCAGGGTTTCTGATGGGGGTGTGCTACATTGTGTACTGTCAGTGGTGTGTGGTGTGCTGGGTGTCTGATGGGGGTGTGGTACATTGTGTACTGTCAGTGGTGTGTGGTGTGCTGGGTGTCTGATGGGGGTGTGGTACATTGTGTACTGTCAGTGGTGTGTGGTGTGCAGGGTTTCTGATGGGGGTGTGGTACATTGTATACTGTCAGTGGTGTGCGGTGTGCTGGGTGTCTGATGGGGGTGTGGTACATTGTGTACTGTCAGTGGTGTGCGGTGTGCTGGGTGTCTGATGGGGGTGTGGTACATTGTGTACTGTCAGTGGTGTGCGGTGTGCTGGGTGTCTGATGGGGGTGTGGTACATTGTGTACTGTCAGCGGTGTGTGGTGTGCTGGGTGCCTGATGGGGGTGTGGTACATTGTGTACTGACAGTGGTGTGTGGTGTGCTGGGTGTCTGATGGGGCTGTGGTACATTGTGTACTGTCAGTGGTGTGCAGTGTGCTGGGTGTCTGATGGGGGTGTGGTACATTGTGTACTGTCAGTGGTGTGCGGTGTGCTGGGTGCCTGATGGGGGTGTGGTACATTGTGTACTGTCAGTGGTGTGTGGTGTGCTGGGTGTCTGATGGGGGTGTGGTACATTGTGTACTGTCAGTGGTGTGCATTGTGCTGGGTGCCTGATGGGGGTGTGGTACATTGTGTACTGTCAGTGGTGTGTGGTGTGCTGAGTGTCTGATGGGGGTGTGGAACATTGTGTACTGTCAGTGGTGTGTGGTGTGCTGGGTGTCTGATGGGGTGTGGTACATTGTGTACTGTCAGGTGTGTGCGGTGTGCTGGGTGTCTGATGGGGCTCTGGAACATTGTGTACTGTCAGTGGTTTGCGGTGTGCTGGGTGTCTGATGGGGCTGTGGTAGATTGTGTACTGTCAGTGGTGTGCGGTGTGCTGAGTGTCTGATGGGGGTGTGGTACATTGTGTACTGTCAGTGGTGTGCGATGTGCTGGGTGCCTGATGGGGCTGTGGTACATTGTGTACTGTCAGTGGTGTGCGGTGTGCGGGGTGTCTGATGGGGGTGTGGTACATTGTGTACTGTCAGTGGAGTGCGGTGTGCTGGGTGTCTGATGGGGGTGTGGTACATTGTGTACTGTCAGTGGTGTGTGGTGTGCTGGGTGTCTGATGGGGGTGCCGTACATTGTGTACTGTCAGTGGTGTGCGGTGTGCTGGGTGTCTGATGGGGTGTGGTACATTGTGTACTGTCAGTGGTGTGCGGTGTGCTGGGTGTCTGATGTGGGTGAGGTACATTGTGTACTGTCAGTGGTGTGCGGTGTGCTGGGTTTCTGATGGGGGTGTGGTACATTGTGTACTGTCAGTGGTGTGCGGTGTGCTGGGTGTCTGATGTGGGTGAGGTACATTGTGTACTGTCAGTGGTGTGCGGTGTGCTGGGTCCCTGATGGGGGTGTGGTACATTGTGTACTGTCAGTGGTGTGTGGTGTGCTGGGTGTCTGATGTGGGTGAGGTACATTGTGTACTGTCAGTGGTGTGCGGTGTGCTGGGTATCTGATGGGGGAGTGGTACATTGTGTACTGTCAGTGGTGTGCGGTGTGCTGGGTGTCTGATGGGGGTGTGGTACATTGTGTACTGTCAGTGGTGTGCGGTGTGCTGGGTGTCTGATGGGGGTGTGGTACATTGTGTACTGTCAGTGGTGTGCGGTGTGCTGGGTGTCTGTTGGGGCTGTGGTACATTGTGTACTGTCAGTGATGTGCGGTGTGCTGGGTGTCTGATGGGGGTGTGGTACATTGTGTACTGTCAGTGGTGTGCGGTGTGCTGGGTGCCTGATGGGGCTGTGGTACGTTGTGTACTGTCAGTGGTGTGCAGTGTGCTGGGTGTCTGATGGGGGTGTGGTACATTGTGTACTGTCAGTGGTGTGTGGTGAGCTGGGTGTCTGATGGGGGTGTGGTACATTGTGTACTGTCAGTGGTGTGCGGTGTGCTGGGTGCCTGATGGGGGTTTGGTACATTGTGTACTGTCAGTGGTGTGCGGTGTGCTGGGTGTCTGATGGGGGTGTGGTACATTGTGTACTGTCAGTGGTTTGCGGTGTGCTGGGTGTCTGATGGGGCTGTGGTACATTGTGTACTGTCAGTGGTGTGTGGTGTGCTGGGTGTCTGATGTGTGCGTGGTACATTGTGTAATGTCAGTGGTGTGCGGTGTGCTGAGTGTCTGATGGGGGTGTGGTACATTGTGTACTGTCAGTGGTGTGCGGTGTGCTGGGTGTCTGATGCGGGTGTGATACATTATGTACTGTCAGTGGAGTGTGGTGTGCTGGGTGTCTGATGGGGGTGTGGTACATTGTGTACTGTCAGTGGTGTGCGGTGTGCTGGGTGTCTGATGGGACTGTGGGACATTGTGTACTGTCAGTGGTGTGTGGTGTGCTGGGTGCCTGATGGGGGTGTGGCACATTGTATACTGTCAGTGGTGTGCGGTGTGCTGGGTGTCTGATGGGGGTGTGGTACATTGTGTACTGTCAGTGGTGTGCGGTGTGCTGGGTGTCTGATGGGGGTGTGGTACATTGTGTACTGTCAGTGGTGTGCGGTGTGCTGGGTGTCTGATGGGGGTGTGGTACATTGTGTACTGTCAGTGGTGTGCGGTGAGCTGGGTGCCTGATGGGGGTGTGGTACATTGTGTAGTGTCAGTGGTGTGTGGTGAGCTGGGTGTCTGATGGGGCTGTGGTACATTGTGTACTGTCAGTGGTGTGTGGTGTGCTGGGTGTCTGATGTGGGTGAGGTACATTGTGTACTGTCAGTGGTGTGCGGTGTGCTGGGTATCTGATGGGGGAGTGGTACATTGTGTACTGTCAGTGGTGTGCGGTGTGCTGGGTGTCTGATGGGGGTGTGGTACATTGTGTACTGTCAGTGGTGTGCGGTGTGCTGGGTGTCTGATGGGGGTGTGGTACATTGTGTACTGTCAGTGGTGTGCGGTGTGCTGGGTGTCTGTTGGGGCTGTGGTACATTGTGTACTGTCAGTGATGTGCGGTGTGCTGGGTGTCTGATGGGGGTGTGGTACATTGTGTACTGTCAGTGGTGTGCGGTGTGCTGGGTGCCTGATGGGGCTGTGGTACGTTGTGTACTGTCAGTGGTGTGCGGTGTGCTGGGTGTCTGATGGGACAGTGGTACATTGTGTACTGTCAGTGGTGTGCGGTGTGCTGGGTGTCTGATGGGGCTGTGGTACATTGTGTACTGTCAGTGGTGTGTGGTGAGCTGGGTGTCTGATGGGGGTGTGGTACATTGTGTACTGTCAGTGGTTTGCGGTGTGCTGGGTGTCTGATGGGGCTGTGGTACATTGTGTACTGTCAGTGGTGTGTGGTGTGCTGGGTGTCTGATGTGGGCGTGGTACATTGTTTACTGTCAGTGGTTTGCGGTGTGCTGGGTGTCTGATGGGGCTGTGGTACATTGTGTACTGTCAGTGGTGTGTGGTGTGCTGGGTGTCTGATGGGGGTGTGGTACATTGTGTACTGTCAGTGGTGTGCGGTGCGCTGGGTGTCTGATTGGGCTGTGGTACATTGTGTACTCTCAGTGGTGTGCGATGTGCTGGGTGCCTGATGGGGCTGTGGTACATTGTGTATTGTCAGTGGTGTGCGGTGTGCGGGGTGTCTGATGGGGGTGTGATACATTGTGTACTGTCAGTGGAGTGCGGTGTGCTGGGTGTCTGATGGGGGTGTGGTACATTGTGTACTGTCAGTGGTGTGCGATGTGCTGGGTGTCTGATGGGGGTGTGGTACATTGTGTACTGTCAGTGGTGTGCGGTGTGCTGGGTGCCTGATGGGGCTGTGATACATTATGTACTGTCAGTGGTGTGTGGTGTGCTGGGTGTCTGATGGGGGTGTGGTACATTGTGTACTGTCAGTGGTGTGCGGTGAGCTGGGTGCCTGATGGTGTGTGGTACATTGTGTACTGTCAGTGGTGTGCGGTGTGCTGGGTGTCTGATGGGGGTGTGGTACATTGTGTACTGTCAGTGGTGTGTGGTGAGCTGGGTGCCTGATGGGACTGTGGGACATTGTGTACTGTCAGTGGTGTGTGGTGTGCTGGGTGTCTGATGGTGTGTGGTACATTGTGTACTGTCAGTGGTGTGCGGTGTGCTGGGTGTCTGATGGGACTGTGGGACATTGTTTACTGTCAGTGGTGTGTGGTGTGCTGGGTGCCTGATGGGGGTGTGGTACATTGTATACTGTCAGTGGTGTGCGGTGTGCTGGGTGTCTGATGGGGGTGTGGTACATTGTGTACTGTCAGTGGTGTGCGGTGTGCTGGGTGTCTGATGGGGGTGTGGTACATTGTGTACTGTCAGTGGTGTGCGGTGT
Source organism: Scyliorhinus torazame (assembly GCF_047496885.1). Lineage (NCBI taxonomy): Eukaryota > Metazoa > Chordata > Chondrichthyes > Carcharhiniformes > Scyliorhinidae > Scyliorhinus > Scyliorhinus torazame. Next base: position 1,865,472 of record NW_027307763.1, on the reverse strand, counting down.
GCTGGGTGTCTGATGGGGGTGTGGTACATTGTGTACTGTCAGTGGTGTGCGGTGAGCTGGGTGCCTGATGGGGGTGTGGTACATTGTGTACTGTCAGTGGTGTGTGGTGAGCTGGGTGTCTGATGGGGCTGTGGTACATTGTGTACTGTCAGTGGTGTGCGGTGTGCTGGGTGTCTGTTGGGGGTGTGGTACATTGTGTACTGTCAGTGGTGTGCGGTGTGCTGGGTGTCTGATGGGGGTGTGGTACATTGTGTACTGTCAGTGGGGTGCGGTGTGCTGGGTGCCTGATGGGGGTGTGGTACATTGTGAACTGTCAGTGGTGTGTGGTGTGCTGGGTCCCTGATGGAGGTGTGGTACATTGTGTACTGTCAGCGGTGTGTGGTGTGCTGGGTGCCTGATGGGGGTGTGGTAAATTGAGTACTGTCAGTGGTGTGTGGTGTGCTGGGTGTCTGATGGGGCTGTGGTACATTGTGTACTGTCAGTGGAGTGCGGTGTGCTGGGTGCCTGATGGGGGTGTAGTACATTGTGTACTGTCAGTGGTGTGCGGTGTGCTGGGTGTCTGATGGGGGTGTGGTACAATGTGTACTGTCAGTGGAGTGCGGTGTGCTGGGTGCCTGATGGGGGTGTAGTACATTGTGTACTGTCAGTGGTGTGCGGTGTGCTGGGTGTCTGATGGGGGTGTGGTACATTGTGTACTGTCGGTGGTGTGCGGTGTGCTGGGTTCCTGATGGGGGTGTGTTACATTGTGGACTGTCAATGGTGTGCGGTGTGCTGGGTGTCTGATGAGGGTGTGGTACATTGTGTACTGTCAGTGGTGTGCGGTGTGCTGGGTGTCTGATGGGGGTGTGGTACATTGTGTACTGTCAGTGGTGTGCGGTGTGCTGGGTGTCTGATGGGGGTGTGGTACATTGTGTTCTGTCGGTGGTGTGCGGTGTGCTGGGTGCCTGATGGGGCTGTGGTACATTGTGTACTGTCAGTGGTGTGCGGTGTGCTGGGTGTTTGATGGGGGTGTGGTACATTGTGTACTGTCAGTGGTGTGCGGTTTGCTGGGTGCCTGATGGGGGTGTGCTACATTGTGTACTGTCAGTGGTGTGCGGTGTGCTGGGTGTCTGGTGGGGGTGTGGTACATTGTGTACTGTCAGTAGTGTGCGGTGTGCTGGGTTCCTGATGGGGGTGTGTTACATTGTGGACTGTCAATGGTGTGCGGTGTGCTGGGTGTCTGATGAGGGTGTGGTACATTGTGTACTGTCAGTGGTGTGCGGTGTGCTGGGTGTCTGATGGGGGTGTGGTACATTGTGTACTGTCAGTGGTGTGCGGTGTGCTGGGTGTCTGATGGGGGTGTGGTACATTGTGTACTGTCAGTGGTGTGCGGTGTGCTGGGTGTCTGATGGGGGTGTGGTACATTGTGTACTGTCAGTGGTGTGCGGTGTGCTGGGTGTCTGATGGGGGTGTGGTACATTGTGTACTGTCGGTGGTGTGCGGTGTGCTGGGTGCCTGATGGGGCTGTGGTACATTGTGTACTGTCAGTGGTGTGCGGTGTGCTGGGTGTTTGATGGGGGTGTGGTACATTGTGTACTGTCAGTGGTGTGCGGTTTGCTGGGTGCCTGATGGGGGTGTGCTACATTGTGTACTGTCAGTGGTGTGCGGTGTGCTGGGTGTCTGATGGGGGTGTGGTACAGTGTGTACTGTCAGTGGTGTGCGGTGTGCTGTGTGCCTGATGGGGGTGTGGTACATTGTGTACTATCAGTGGTGTGCGGTTTGCTGGGTGCCTGATGGGGGTGTGCTACATTGTGTACTGTCAGTGGTGTGTGGTGTGCTGGGTTTCTGATGGGGGTGTGGTACATTGTATACTGTCAGTGGTGTGCGGTGTGCTGGGTGTCTGATGGGGGTGTGGTACATTGTGTACTGTCAGTGGTGTGCGGTGTGCTGGGTGTCTGATGGGGGTGTGGTACATTGTGTACTGTCAGTGGTGTGCGGTGTGCTGGGTGTCTGATGGGGGTGTGGTACATTGTGTACTGTCAGCGGTGTGTGGTGTGCTGGGTGCCTGAAGGGGGTGTGGTACATTGTGTACTGACAGTGGTGTGTGGTGTGCTGGGTGTCTGATGGGGCTGTGGTACATTGTGTACTGTCAGTGGTGTGTGGTGTGCTGGGTGCCTGATGGGGGTGTGGTACATTGTGTACTGTCAGTGGTGTGCATTGTGCTGGGTGCCTGATGGGGGTGTGGTACATTGTGTACTGTCAGTGGTGTGCGGTGTGCTGGGTGTCTGATGGGGGTGTGGTACATTGTGTACTGTCAGTGGTGTCTGGTGAGCTGGGTGTCTGATGTGGGTGTGGAACATTGTGTACTGTCAGTGGTGTGCTGGGCGTCTGATGGGGGTGTGGTACATTGTGTACTGTCAGTGGTGTGCGGTGTGCTGGGTGTCTGATGGGTCTGTGGTACATTGTGTACTGTCAGTGGTGTGCGGTGAGCTGGGTGTCTGATGGGGCTGAGGTACATTGTGTACTGTCAGTGGTGTGCGGTGTGCTGGGTGCCTGATGGGGGTGTGGTACATTGTGTACTGTCAGTGGTGTGCGGTGTGCTGGGTGCCTGATGGGGGTGTGGTACATTGTGTACTGTGAGTGGTGTGCTGGGTGTCTGATGGGGGTGTGGTACATTGTGTACTGTCAGTGGTGTGCGGTGTGCTGGGTGCCTGATGGGGCTGTGGCACATTGTGTACTGTCAGTGGTGTGCGGTGTGCTGGGTGCCTGATGGGGGTGTGGTACATTGTGTACTGTCAGTGGTGTGCGGTGTGCTGGGTGCCTGATGGGGGTGTGGTACATTGTGTACTGTCAGTGGTGTGCGGTGTGCTGGGTGTCTGATGGGGGTGTGGGTACATTGTGTACTGTCAGTGGTGTGCGGTGAGCTGGGTGCCTGATGGGGGTGTGGTACATTGTGCACTGTCAGTGGTGTGTGGTGTGCTGGGTGCCTGATGGGGGTGTGGTACATTGTGTACTGTCAGTGGTGTATGGTGTGCTGGGTGCCTGATGGGGTGTGGTACATTGTGTACTGTCAGTGATGTGCGGTGAGCTGGGTGTCTGATGGGGGTGTGGCACATTGTGTACTGTCAGTGGTGTGCGGTGTGCTGTGTCCCTGATGGGGGTGTGGTACATTGTGTACTGTCAGTGGTGTGCGGTGTGCTGGGTGCCTGATGGGGGTGTTGTACATTGTGTACTGTCAGTGGTGTGCGGTGTGCTGGGTGTCTGATGGGGGTGTGGTACATTGTGTACTGTCAGTGGTGTGTGGTGTGCTGGGTGCCTTTTGGGGCTGTGGTACGTTGTGTACTGTCAGTGGTGTGTGGTGTGCTGGGTGTCTGATGGGGGTGAGGTACATTGTGTACTGTCAGTGGTGTGCGGTGTGCTGGGTATCTGATGGGGGTGTGGTACATTGTGTACTGTGAGTGGTGTGCGGTGTGCTGGGTGTCTGATGGGGGTGTGGTACATTGTGTACTGTCAGTGGTGTGCGGTGAGCTGGGTGTCTGATGTGGGTGTGGTACATTGTGTAATGTCAGTGGTGTGCGGTGAGCTGGGTGTCTGATGGGGGTGTGGTACATTGTGTACTGTCAGTGGTGTGCGGTGTGCTGGGTCCCTGATGGGCGTGTGGTACATTGTGTACTGTCAGTGGTGTGCGGTGTGCTGTGTGCCTGATGGGGGTGTGGTACATTGTGTACTGTCAGTGGTGTGTGGTGTGCTGGGTGTCTGATGGGGGTGTGGTACATTGTGTACTGTCAGTGGTGTGCGGTGTGCTGGGTGTCTGATGGGGGTGTGGTACATTGTGTACTGTCAGTGGTGTGTGGTGAGCTGGGTGCCTGATGGTGTGTGGTACATTGTGTACTGTCAGTGGTGTGCGGTGTGCTGGGTGTCTGATGGGGGTGTGGTACATTGTGTACTGTCAGTGGTGTGTGGTGAGCTGGGTGCCTGATGGTGTGTGGTACATTGTGTACTGTCAGTGGTGTGTGGTGAGCTGGGTGTCTGATGGGACTGTGGTACATTGTGTACTGTCAGTGGTGTGTGGTGTGCTAGGTGCCTGATGGGGGTGTGGTACATTGTGTACTGTCAGTGGTGTGTGGTGTGCTAGGTGCCTGATGGGGGTGTGGTACATTGTGTACTGGCAGTGGTGTGCGGTGTGCTGGGTGTCTGATGGGACTGTGGGACATTGTGTACTGTCAGTGGTGTGTGGTGTGCTGGGTGTCTGATGGGACTGTGGGACATTGTGTACTGTCAGTGGTGTGTGGTGTGCTGGGTGCCTGATGGGGGTGTGGTACATTGTGTACTGTCAGTGGTGTGTGGTGTGCTGGGTGCCTGATGGGGGTGTGGTACATTGTATACTGTCAGTGGTGTGCGGTGTGCTGGGTGTCTGATGGGGGTGTGGTACATTGTGTACTATCAGTGGTGTGCGGTGTGCTGGGTGTCTGATGGGGGTGTGGTACATTGTGTACTGTCAGTGGTGTGCGGTGTGCTGGGTGCCTGATGGGGCTGTGGTACATTGTGTACTGACAGTGGTGTGTGGTGTGCTGGGTGTCTGATGGGGCTGTGGTACATTGTGTACTGTCAGTGGTGTGTGGTGTGCTGGGTGTCTGATGGGGGTGTGGTACATTGTGTACTGTCAGTGGTGTGCATTGTGCTGGGTGCCTGATGGGGGTGTGGTACATTGTGTACTGTCAGCGGTGTGTGGTGTGCTGGGTGCCTGATGGGGGTGTGGTACATTGTGTACTGACAGTGGTGTGTGGTGTGCTGGGTGTCTGATGGGGCTGTGGTACATTGTGTACTGTCAGTGGTGTGTGGTGTGCTGGGTGTCTGATGGGGGTGTGGTACATTGTGTACTGTCAGTGGTGTGCATTGTGCTGGGTGCCTGATGGGGGTGTGGTACATTGTGTACTGTCAGAGGTGTGCGGTGTGCTGGGTGTCTGATGGGGGTGTGGTACATTGTGTACTGTCAGTGGTGTCTGGTGAGCTGGGTGTCTGATGTGGGTGTGGAACATTGTGTACTGTCAGTGGTGTGCGGTGTGCTGGGTGCCTGATGGGGGTGTGGTACATTGTGTACTGTCAGTGGTGTGCGGTGTGCTGGGTGCCTGATGGGGGTGTGGTACATCGTGTACTGTGAGTGGTGTGTGGTGTGCAGGGTGTCTGATGGGGGTGTGCTACATTGTGTACTGTCAGTGGTGTGCGGTGTGCTGGGTGCCTGATGGGGCTGTGGCACATTGTGTACTGTCAGTGGTGTGCGGTGTGCTGGGTGCCTGATGGGGGTGTGGTACATTGTGTACTGTCAGTGGTGTGCGGTGTGCTGGGTGCCTGATGGGGGTGTGGTACATTGTGTACTGTCAGTGGTGTGCGGTGTGCTGAGTGTCTGATGTGGGTGTGGGTACATTGTGTACTGTCAGTGGTGTGCGGTGAGCTGGGTGCCTGATGGGGGTGTGGTACATTGTGTACTGTCAGTGGTGTGTGGTGTGCTGGGTGCCTGATGGGGTGTGGTACATTGTGTACTGTCAGTGATGTGCGGTGAGCTGGGTGTCTGATGGGGGTGTGGCACATTGTGTACTGTCAGTGGTGTGCGGTGTGCTGTGTCCCTGATGGGGGTGTGGCACATTGTGTACTGTCAGTGGTGTGCGGTGTGCTGTGTCCCTGATGGGGGTGTGGTACATTGTGTACTGTCAGTGGTGTGTGGTGTGCTGGGTGCCTGATGGGGGGTGTGGTACATTGTGTACTGTCGGTGGTGTGCGGTGTGCTGGGTGTCTGATGGGGGTGTGGTACATTGTGTACTGTCAGTGGTGTGCGGTGAGCTGGGTGTCTGATGGGGCTGTGGTACATTGTGTACTGTCAGTGGTGTGTGGTGTGCTGGGTGTCTGATGGGGCTGTGGTGCATTGTGTACTGTCAGTGGAGTGTGGTGAGCTGGGTGCCTGATGGTGTGTGGTACATTGTGTACTGTCAGTGGTGTGCGGTGTGCTGGGTGTCTGATGGGGGTGTGGTACATTGTGTACTGTCAGTGGTGTGCGGTGTGCTGGGTGCCTGATGGGGGTGTGGTACATTGTGTACTGTGAGTGGTGTGTGGTGTGCTGGGTGTCTGATGGGGGTGTGGTACATTGTGTACTGTCAGTGGTGTGCGGTGAGCTGGGTGTCTGATGGGGCTGTGGTACATTGTGTACTGTCAGTGGTGTGTGGTGTGCTGGGTGTCTGATGGGGCTGTGGTGCATTGTGTACTGTCAGTGGAGTGTGGTGAGCTGGGTGCCTGATGGTGTGTGGTACATTGTGTACTGTCAGTGGTGTGCGGTGTGCTGGGTGTCTGATGGGGGTGTGGTACATTGTGTACTGTCAGTGGTGTGCGGTGTGCTGGGTGCCTGATGGGGGTGTGGTACATTGTGTACTGTGAGTGGTGTGTGGTGTGCTGGGTGTCTGATGGGGGTGTGGTACATTGTGTACTGTCAGTGGTGTGCGGTGTGCTGGGTGCCTGATGGGGCTGTGGCACATTGTGTACTGTCAGTGGTGTGCGGTGTGCTGGGTGCCTGATGGGGGTGTGGTACATTGTGTACTGTCAGTGGTGTGCGGTGTGCTGGGTGCCTGATGGGGGTGTGGTACATTGTGTACTGTCAGTGGTGTGCGGTGTGCTGGGTGTCTGATGGGGGTGTGGGTACATTGTGTACTGTCAGTGGTGTGCGGTGAGCTGGGTGCCTGATGGGGGTGTGGTACATTGTGCACTGTCAGTGGTGTGTGGTGTGCTGGGTGCCTGATGGGGGTGTGGTACATTGTGCACTGTCAGTGGTGTGTGGTGTGCTGGGTGCCTGATGGGGTGTGGTACATTGTGTACTGTCAGTGATGTGCGGTGAGCTGGGTGTCTGATGGGGGTGTGGCACATTGTGTACTGTCAGTGGTGTGCGGTGTGCTGTGTCCCTGATGGGGGTGTGGTACATTGTGTACTGTCAGTGGTGTGCGGTGTGCTGGGTGCCTGATGGGGGTGTTGTACATTGTGTACTGTCAGTGGTGTGCGGTGTGCTGGGTGTCTGATGGGGGTGTGGTACATTGTGTACTGTCAGTGGTGTGTGGTGTGCTGGGTGCCTTTTGGGGCTGTGGTACATTGTGTACTGTCAGTGGTGTGTGGTGTGCTGGGTGTCTGATGGGGGTGAGGTACATTGTGTACTGTCAGTGGTGTGCGGTGTGCTGGGTGTCTGATGGGGGTGTGGTACATTGTGTACTGTCAGTGGTGTGCGGTGTGCTGGGTCCCTGATGGGCGTGTGGTACATTGTGTACTGTCAGTGGTGTGCGGTGTGCTGTGTGCCTGATGGGGGTGTGGTACATTGTGTACTGTCAGTGGTGTGTGGTGTGCTGGGTGTCTGATGGGGATGTGGTACATTGTGTACTGTCAGTGGTGTGCGGTGTGCTGGGTGTCTGATGGGGGTGTGGTACATTGTGTACTGTCAGTGGTGTGTGGTGAGCTGGGTGCCTGATGGTGTGTGGTACATTGTGTACTGTCAGTGGTGTGCGGTGTGCTGGGTGTCTGATGGGGGTGTGGTACATTGTGTACTGTCAGTGGTGTGTGGTGAGCTGGGTGCCTGATGGTGTGTGGTACATTGTGTACTGTCAGTGGTGTGCGGTGTGCTGGGTGTCTGATGGGACTGTGGGACATTGTGTACTGTCAGTGGTGTGTGGTGTGCTGGGTGCCTGATGGGGGTGTGGTACATTGTGTACTGTCAGTGGTGTGTGGTGTGCTGGGTGCCTGATGGGGGTGTGGTACATTGTATACTGTCAGTGGTGTGCGGTGTGCTGGGTGTCTGATGGGGGTGTGGTACATTGTGTACTATCAGTGGTGTGCGGTGTGCTGGGTGTCTGATGGGGGTGTGGTACATTGTGTACTGTCAGTGGTGTGCGGTGTGCTGGGTGCCTGATGGGGGTGTGGTACATTGTGAACTGTCAGTGGTGTGTGGTGTGCTGGGTCCCTGATGGAGGTGTGGTACATTGTGTACTGTCAGCGGTGTGTGGTGTGCTGGGTGCCTGATGGGGGTGTGGTACATTGTGTACTGTCAGTGGTGTGTGGTGTGCTGGGTGTCTGATGGGGGTGTGGTACATTGTGTACTGTCAGTGGTGTGCATTGTGCTGGGTGCCTGATGGGGGTGTGGTATATTGTGTACTGTCAGTGGTGTGCGGTGTGCTGGGTGTCTGATGGAGGTGTGGTACATTGTGTACTGTCAGTGGTGTGCATTGTGCTGGGTGCCTGATGGGGGTGTGGTATATTGTGTACTGTCAGTGGTGTGCGGTGTGCTGGGTGTCTGATGGAGGTGTGGTACATTGTGTACTGTCAGTGGTGTGTGGTGTGCTGGGCGTCTGATGGGGGTGTGGTACATTGTGTACTGTCAGTGGTGTGCGGTGTGCTGGGTGTCTGATGGGTCTGTGGTACATTGTGTACTGTCAGTGGTGTGCGGTGAGCTGGGTGTCTGATGGGGCTGAGGTACATTGTGTACTGTCAGTGGTGTGCGGTGAGCTGGGTGCCGGATGGGGGTGTGGTACATTGTGCACTGTCAGTGGTGTGTGGTGTGCTGGGTGCTTGATGGGGGTGTGGTACATTGTGTACTGTCAGTGGTGTGTGGTGTGCTGGGTGCCTGATGGGGTGTGGTACATTGTGTACTGTCAGTGATGTGCGGTGAGCTGGGTGTCTGATGGGGGTGTGGCACATTGTGTACTGTCAGTGGTGTGCGGTGTGCTGTGTCCCTGATGGGGGTGTGGCACATTGTGTACTGTCAGTGGTGTGCGGTGTGCTGTGTCCCTGATGGGGGTGTGGTACATTGTGTACTGTCAGTGGTGTGTGGTGTGCTGGGTGCCTGATGGGGGGTGTGGTACATTGAGTACTGTCGGTGGTGTGCGGTGTGCTGGGTGTCTGATGGGGGTGTGGTACATTGTGTACTGTCAGTGGTGTGCGGTGTGCTGGGTGTCTGATGGGACTGTGGGACATTGTGTACTGTCAGTGGTGTGTGGTGTGCTGGGTGCCTGATGGGGGTGTGGTACATTGTGTACTGTCAGTGGTGTGTGGTGTGCTGGGTGCCTGATGGGGGTGTGGTACATTGTATCATGTCAGTGGTGTGCGGTGTGCTGGGTGTCTGATGGGGGTGTGGTACATTGTGTACTATCAGTGGTGTGCGGTGTGCTGGGTGTCTGATGGGGGTGTGGTACATTGTGTACTGTCAGTGGTGTGCGGTGTGCTGGGTGCCTGATGGGGGTGTGGTACATTGTGAACTGTCAGTGGTGTGTGGTGTGCTGGGTCCCTGATGGAGGTGTGGTACATTGTGTACTGTCAGCGGTGTGTGGTGTGCTGGGTGCCTGATGGGGGTGTGGTACATTGTGTACTGACAGTGGTGTGTGGTGTGCTGGGTGTCTGATGGGGCTGTGGTACATTGTGTACTGTCAGTGGTGTGTGGTGTGCTGGGTGTCTGATGGGGGTGTGGTACATTGTGTACTGTCAGTGGTGTGCATTGTGCTGGGTGCCTGATGGGGGTGTGGTATATTGTGTACTGTCAGTGGTGTGCGGTGTGCTGGGTGTCTGATGGGGGTGTGGTACATTGTGTACTGTCAGTGGTGTCTGGTGAGCTGGGTGTCTGATGTGGGTGTGGAACATTGTGTACTGTCAGTGGTGTGTGGTGTGCTGGGCGTCTGATGGGGGTGTGGTACATTGTGTACTGTCAGTGGTGTGCGGTGTGCTGGGTGTCTGATGGGTCTGTGGTACATTGTGTACTGTCAGTGGTGTGCGGTGAGCTGGGTGTCTGATGGGGCTGAGGTACATTGTGTACTGTCAGTGGTGTCCGGTGTGCTGGGTGCCTGATGGGGGTGTGGTACATTGTGTACTGTCAGTGGTGTGCGGTGTGCTGGGTGCCTGATGGGGGTGTGGTACATCGTGTACTGTGAGTGGTGTGTGGTGTGCTGGGTGTCTGATGGGGGTGTGGTACATTGTGTACTGTCAGTGGTGTGCGGTGTGCTGGGTGCCTGATGGGGCTGTGGCACATTGTGTACTGTCAGTGGTGTGCGGTGTGCTGGGTGCCTGATGGGGGTGTGGTACATTGTGTACTGTCAGTGGTGTGTGGTGTACTGGGTGTCTGATGGGGGTGTGGTACATTGTGTACTGTCAGTGGTGTGTGGTGTGCTGGGTGTCTGATGGGGGTGTGGTACATTGTGTACTGTCAGTGGTGTGCGGTGTGCTGGGTGTCTGATGGGGGTGTGGTACATTGTGTACTGTCAGTGGTGTGCGGTGTGCTGGGTGCCTGATGGGGGTGTGGTACATTGTGTACTGTCAGTGGTGTGCGGTGTGCTGGGTGTCTGATGGGGGTGTGGGTACATTGTGTACTGTCAGTGGTGTGCGGTGAGCTGGGTGCCTGATGGGGGTGTGGTACATTGTGCACTGTCAGTGGTGTGTGGTGTGCTGGGTGCCTGATGGGGGTGTGGTACATTGTGTACTGTCAGTGGTGTGTGGTGTGCTGGGTGCCTGATGGGGTGTGGTACATTGTGTACTGTCAGTGATGTGCGGTGAGCTGGGTGTCTGATGGGGGTGTGGCACATTGTGTACTGTCAGTGGTGTGCAGTGTGCTGTGTCCCTGATGGGGGTGTGGCACATTGTGTACTGTCAGTGGTGTGCGGTGTGCTGTGTCCCTGATGGGGGTGTGGTACATTGTGTACTGTCAGTGGTGTGCGGTGTGCTGGGTGTCTGATGGGGGTGTGGTACATTGTGTACTGTCAGTGGTGTGTGGTGAGCTGGGTGTCTGATGGGGGTGTGGTACATTGTGTACTGTCAGTGGTGTGCGGTGAGCTGGGTGTCTGATGGGGCTGTGGTACATTGTGTACTGTCAGTGGTGTGTGGTGTGCTGGGTGTCTGATGGGGCTGTGGTGCATTGTGTACTGTCAGTGGAGTGTGGTGAGCTGGGTGCCTGATGGTGTGTGGTACATTGTGTACTGTCAATGGTGTGCGGTGTGCTGGGTGTCTGATGGGGGTGTGGTACATTGTGTACTGTCAGTGGTGTGTGGTGAGCTGGGTGCCTGATGGTGTGTGGTACATTGTGTACTGTCAGTGGTGTGCGGTGTGCTGGGTGTCTGATGGGGGTGTGGTACATTGTGTACTGTCAGTGGTGTGCGGTGTGCTGGGTGCCTGATGGGGGTGTGGTACATTGTGTACTGTCAGTGGTGTGCGGTTTGCTGGGTGTCTGATGGGGGTGTGGTACATTGTGTACTGTCAGTGGTGTGCGGTGTGCTGGGTGTCAGATGGGGGTGTGGTACATTGTGTACTGTCAGTGGTGTGCGGTGTGCTGGGTGCCTGATGGGGGTGTGGTACATTGTGTACTGTCAGTGGTGTGTGGTGTGCTGGGTGTCTGATGGGGGTGTGGTACATTGTGTACTGTCAGTGGTGTGTGGTGTGCCCGGTGTCTGATGGGGGTGTGGTACATTGTGTACTGTCAGTGGTGTGTGGAGTGCTGGGTGCCTGATGGGGGTGTGGTACATTGTGTACTGTCAGTGGTGTGCGGTGTGCTGGGTGTCTGATGGGGTTGTGGTACATTGTGTACTGTCAGTGGTGTGCGGTGTGCTGGGTGTCTGATGGGGGTGTGGTCCATTGTGTACTGTCAGTGGTGTGTGGTGTGCTGGGTGTCTGATGGGGCTGTGGTACATTGTGTACTGTCAGTGGTGTGCGGTGTGCTGGGTGCCTGATGGGGGTGTGGTACATTGTGTACTGTCAGTGGTGTGTGGTGTGCTGGGTGTCTGATGGGGGTGTGGTACATTGTGTACTGTCAGTGGAGTGTGGTGTGCCCGGTGTCTGATGGGGGTGTGGTACATTGTGTACTGTCAGTGTTGTGCGGTGTGCTGGGTGTCTGATGGGGGTGTGGTACATTGTGTACTGTCAGTGGTGTGCGGTGAGCTGGGTGTCTGATGGGGCTGTGGTACATTGTGTACTGTCAGTGGTGTGTGGTGTGCTGGGTGTCTGATGGGGCTGTGGTGCATTGTGTACTGTCAGTGGAGTGTGGTGAGCTGGGTGCCTGATGGTGTGTTGTACATTGTGTACTGTCAATGGTGTGCGGTGTGCTGGGTGTCTGATGGGGGTGTGGTACATTGTGTACTGTCAGTGGTGTGCGGTGTGCTGGGTGCCTGATGGGGCTGTGGCACATTGTGTACTGTCAGTGGTGTGCGGTGTGCTGGGTGCCTGATGGGGGTGTGGTACATTGTGTACTGTCAGTGGTGTGTGGTGTACTGGGTGTCTGATGGGGGTGTGGTACATTGTGTACTGTCAGTGGTGTGTGGTGTGCTGGGTGTCTGATGGGGGTGTGGTACATTGTGTACTGTCAGTGGTGTGCGGTGTGCTGGGTGTCTGATGGGGGTGTGGTACATTGTGTACTGTCAGTGGTGTGCGGTGTGCTGGGTGCCTGATGGGGGTGTGGTACATTGTGTACTGTCAGTGGTGTGCGGTGTGCTGGGTGTCTGATGGGGGTGTGGGTACATTGTGTACTGTCAGTGGTGTGCGGTGAGCTGGGTGCCTGATGGGGGTGTGGTACATTGTGCACTGTCAGTGGTGTGTGGTGTGCTGGGTGCCTGATGGGGGTGTGGTACATTGTGTACTGTCAGTGGTGTGTGGTGTGCTGGGTGCCTGATGGGGTGTGGTACATTGTGTACTGTCAGTGATGTGCGGTGAGCTGGGTGTCTGATGGGGGTGTGGCACATTGTGTACTGTCAGTGGTGTGCAGTGTGCTGTGTCCCTGATGGGGGTGTGGCACATTGTGTACTGTCAGTGGTGTGCGGTGTGCTGTGTCCCTGATGGGGGTGTGGTACATTGTGTACTGTCAGTGGTGTGCGGTGTGCTGGGTGTCTGATGGGGGTGTGGTACATTGTGTACTGTCAGTGGTGTGTGGTGAGCTGGGTGTCTGATGGGGGTGTGGTACATTGTGTACTGTCAGTGGTGTGCGGTGAGCTGGGTGTCTGATGGGGCTGTGGTACATTGTGTACTGTCAGTGGTGTGTGGTGTGCTGGGTGTCTGATGGGGCTGTGGTGCATTGTGTACTGTCAGTGGAGTGTGGTGAGCTGGGTGCCTGATGGTGTGTGGTACATTGTGTACTGTCAATGGTGTGCGGTGTGCTGGGTGTCTGATGGGGGTGTGGTACATTGTGTACTGTCAGTGGTGTGTGGTGAGCTGGGTGCCTGATGGTGTGTGGTACATTGTGTACTGTCAGTGGTGTGCGGTGTGCTGGGTGTCTGATGGGGGTGTGGTACATTGTGTACTGTCAGTGGTGTGCGGTGTGCTGGGTGCCTGATGGGGGTGTGGTACATTGTGTACTGTCAGTGGTGTGCGGTTTGCTGGGTGTCTGATGGGGGTGTGGTACATTGTGTACTGTCAGTGGTGTGCGGTGTGCTGGGTGTCAGATGGGGGTGTGGTACATTGTGTACTGTCAGTGGTGTGCGGTGTGCTGGGTGCCTGATGGGGGTGTGGTACATTGTGTACTGTCAGTGGTGTGTGGTGTGCTGGGTGTCTGATGGGGGTGTGGTACATTGTGTACTGTCAGTGGTGTGTGGTGTGCCCGGTGTCTGATGGGGGTGTGGTACATTGTGTACTGTCAGTGGTGTGTGGAGTGCTGGGTGCCTGATGGGGGTGTGGTACATTGTGTACTGTCAGTGGTGTGCGGTGTGCTGGGTGTCTGATGGGGTTGTGGTACATTGTGTACTGTCAGTGGTGTGCGGTGTGCTGGGTGTCTGATGGGGGTGTGGTCCATTGTGTACTGTCAGTGGTGTGTGGTGTGCTGGGTGTCTGATGGGGCTGTGGTACATTGTGTACTGTCAGTGGTGTGCGGTGTGCTGGGTGCCTGATGGGGGTGTGGTACATTGTGTACTGTCAGTGGTGTGTGGTGTGCTGGGTGTCTGATGGGGGTGTGGTACATTGTGTACTGTCAGTGGAGTGTGGTGTGCCCGGTGTCTGATGGGGGTGTGGTACATTGTGTACTGTCAGTGTTGTGCGGTGTGCTGGGTGTCTGATGGGGGTGTGGTACATTGTGTACTGTCAGTGGTGTGCGGTGAGCTGGGTGTCTGATGGGGCTGTGGTACATTGTGTACTGTCAGTGGTGTGTGGTGTGCTGGGTGTCTGATGGGGCTGTGGTGCATTGTGTACTGTCAGTGGAGTGTGGTGAGCTGGGTGCCTGATGGTGTGTTGTACATTGTGTACTGTCAATGGTGTGCGGTGTGCTGGGTGTCTGATGGGGGTGTGGTACATTGTGTACTGTCAGTGGTGTGTGGTGAGCTGGGTGCCTGATGGTGTGTGGTACATTGTGTACTGTCAGTGGTGTGCGGTGTGCTGGGTGTCTGATGGGGGTGTGGTACATTGTGTACTGTCAGTGGTGTGCGGTGTGCTGGGTGCCTGATGGGGGTGTGGTACATTGTGTACTGTCAGTGGTGTGCGGTTTGCTGGGTGTCTGATGGGGGTGTGGTACATTGTGTACTGTCAGTGGTGTGCGGTGTGCTGGGTGTCAGATGGGGGTGTGGTACATTGTGTACTGTCAGTGGTGTGCGGTGTGCTGGGTGCCTGATGGGGGTGTGGTACATTGTGTACTGTCAGTGGTGTGTGGTGTGCTGGGTGTCTGATGGGGGTGTGGTACATTGTGTACTGTCAGTGGTGTGTGGTGTGCCCGGTGTCTGATGGGGGTGTGGTACATTGTGTACTGTCAGTGGTGTGTGGAGTGCTGGGTGCCTGATGGGGGTGTGGTACATTGTGTACTGTCAGTGGTGTGCGGTGTGCTGGGTGTCTGATGGGGTTGTGGTACATTGTGTACTGTCAGTGGTGTGCGGTGTGCTGGGTGTCTGATGGGGGTGTGGTCCATTGTGTACTGTCAGTGGTGTGTGGTGTGCTGGGTGTCTGATGGGGCTGTGGTACATTGTGTACTGTCAGTGGTGTGCGGTGTGCTGGGTGCCTGATGGGGGTGTGGTACATTGTGTACTGTCAGTGGTGTGTGGTGTGCTGGGTGTCTGATGGGGGTGTGGTACATTGTGTACTGTCAGTGGAGTGTGGTGTGCCCGGTGTCTGATGGGGGTGTGGTACATTGTGTACTGTCAGTGTTGTGCGGTGTGCTGGGTGTCTGATGGGGGTGTGGTACATTGTGTACTGTCAGTGGAGTGTGGTGTGCCCGGTGTCTGATGGGGGTGTGGTATATTGTGTACTGTCAGTGGTGTGCGGTGTGCTGGGTGCCTGATGGGGGTGTGGTACATTGTGTACTGTCAGTGGTGTGCGGTGTGCTGGGTGCCTGATGGGGGTGTGGTACATTGTGTACTGTCAGTGGTGTGCGGTGTGCTGGGTGTCTGATGGGGGTGTGGGTACATTGTGTACTGTCAGTGGTGTGCGGTGAGCTGGGTGCCTGATGGGGGTGTGGTACATTGTGCACTGTCAGTAGTGTGTGGTGTGCTGGGTGCCTGATGGGGGTGTGGTACATTGTGTACTGTCAGTGGTGTGCGGTGTGCTGGGTGCCTGATGGGGTGTGGTACATTGTGTACTGTCAGTGATGTGCGGTGAGCTGGGTGTCTGATGGGGGTGTGGTACATTGTGTACTGTCAGTGATGTGCGGTGAGCTGGGTGTCTGATGGGGGTGTGGTACATTGTGTACTGTCAGTGGTGTGCGGTGTGCTGGGTGTCTGATGGGGGTGTGGCACATTGTGTACTGTCAGTGGTGTGCGGTGTGCTGTGTCCCTGATGGGGGTGTGGTACATTGTGTACTGTCAGTGGTGTGCGGTGTGCTGGGTGCCTGATGGGGGTGTTGTACATTGTGTACTGTCAGTGGTGTGTGGTGAGCTGGGTGCCTGATGGGGGTGTGGTACATTGTGCACTGTCAGTGGTGTGCGGTGTGCTGGGTGCCTGATGGGGGGTGTGGTACATTGTGTACTGTCGGAGGTGTGCGGTGTGCTGGGTGTCTGATGGGGGTGTGGTACATTGTGTACTGACAGTGGTGTGTGGTGAGCTGGGTGTCTGATGGGGCTGTGGTAAATTGTGTACTGTCAGTGGTGTGCGGTGTGCTGGGTGTCTGATGGGGCTGTGGTGCATTGTATACTGTCGGTGGAGTGTGGTGAGCTGGGTGCCTGATGGTGTGTGGTACATTGTGTACTGTCAATGGTGTGCGGTGTGCTGGGTGTCTGATGGGGGTGTGGTACATTGTGTACTGTCAGTGGTGTGTGGTGAGCTGGGTGCCTGATGGTGTGTGGTACATTGTGTACTGTCAGTGGTGTGCGGTGTGCTGGGTGTCTGATGGGGGTGTGGTACATTGTGTACTGTCAGTGGTGTGTGGTGTGCTCGGTGCCTGATGGGGGTGTGGTACATTGTGTACAGTCAGTGGTGTGCGGTGTGCTGGGTGTCTGATGGGGGTGTGGTACATTGTGTACTGTCAGTGGTGTGTGGTGTGCCCGGTGTCTGATGGGGGTGTGGTACATTGTGTACTGTCAGTGGTGTGTGGAGTGCTGGGTGCCTGATGGGGGTGTGGTACATTGTGTACTGTCAGTGGTGTGCGGTGTGCTGGGTGTCTGATGGGGTTGTGGTACATTGTGTACTGTCAGTGGTGTGCGGTGTGCTGGGTGTCTGATGGGGGTGTGGTACATTGTGTAATGTCAGTGGTGTGCGGTGTGCTGGGTGTCTGATGGGGGTGTGGTACATTGTGTACTGTCAGTGGTGTGTGGTGTGCTGGGTGTCTGATGGGGGTGTGGTACATTGTGTACTGTCAGTGGTGTGTGGTGTGCCCGGTGTCTGATGGGGGTGTGGTACATTGTGTACTGTCAGTGTTGTGCGGTGTGCTGGGTGTCTGATGGGACTGTGGTACATTGTGTACTGTCAGTGGTGTGTGGTGTGCTGGGTGTCTGATGGGACTGTGGTACATTGTGTACTGTCAGTGGTGTGTGGTGTGCTGGGTGTCTGATGTGGGTGTGGTACATTGTGTACTGTCAGTGGTGTGCGGTGTGCTGGGTGTCTGATGGGGGTGTGGTACATTGTGTACTGTCAGTGGTGTGTGGTGTGCTGGGTGTCTGATGGGGGTGTGGTACATTGTGTACTGTCAGTGGTGTGCGGTGTGCTGGGTGTCTGATGGGGGTGTGGTACATTGTGTACTGTCAGTGGTGTGCGGTGTGCTGGGTGTCTGATGGGGGTGTCGTATATTGTGTACTGTCAGTGGTGTGTGGTGTGCTGGGTGCCTGATGGGGGTGTGGTACATTGTGTACTGTCAGTGGTGTGCGGTCTGCTGGGTGTCTGATGGGGGTGAGGTATATTGTGTACTGTCAGTGGTGTGCGGTCTGCTGGGTGTCTGATGGGGGTGAGGTACATTGTGTACTGTCAGTGGAGTGTGGTGTGCTGGGTGTCTGATGGGGGTGTGGTACATTGTGTACTGTCAGTGGTGTGCGGTGTGCTGGGTGTCTGATGGGGGTGTGGTACATTGTGTACTGTCAGTGGTGTGCGGTGTGCTGGGTGTCTGATGGGGTTGTGGTACATTGTGTGCTGTCAGTGTTGTGTGGTGTGCTGGGTGTCTGATGGGTGTGTGGTACATTGTGTACTGTCAGTGGTGTGTGGTGTGCTGGGTGTCTGATGGGGGTGTGGTACATTGTGTACTCTCAGTGGTGTGCGGTGTGCTGGGTTTCTGATGGGGGTGTGGTACATTGTGTACTGTCAGTGGTGTGTGGTGTGCTGGGTGTCTGATGGGGGTGTGGTACATTGTGTGCTGTCAGTGGTGTGCGGTGTGCTGGGTGTCTGATGGGGGTGTGGTACATTGTGTACTGTCAGTGGTGTGTGGTGTGCTGGGTGTCTGATGGGGGTGTGGTACATTGTGTACTGTCAGTGGTGTGCGGTGAGCTGGGTGTCTGATGGGGGTGTGGTACATTGTGTACTGTCAGTGGTGTGCGGGGTGCTGGGTGTCTGATGGGGGTGTGGTACATTGTGTACTGTCAGTGGTGTGCGGTGAGCTGGGTGTCTGATGGGGGTGTGGTACATTGTGTACTGTCAGTGGTGTGTGGTGTGCTGGGTGTCTGATGGGTGTGTGGTACATTGTGTACTGTCAGTGGTGTGTGGTGTGCTGGGTGTCTGATGGGGGTGTGGTACATTGTGTACTGTCAGTGGTGTGCGGTGTGCTGGGTGTCTGATGGGGGTGTGGTACATTGTGTACTGTCAGTGGTGTGCTGGGTGCTGGGTGTCTGATGGGGGTGTGGTACATTGTGTACTGTCAGTGGTGTGCGGTGTGCTGGGAGCCTGATGGGGTTGTGGTACATTGTGTACTGTCAGTGGTGTGTGGTGTGCTGGGTGTCTGATGGGGGTGTGGTACATTGTGTACTGTCAGTGGTGTGTGGTTTGCTGGGTGTCTGATGGGGGTGTGGTACATTGTGTACTGTCAGTGGTGTGCGGTGTGCTGGGTGCGTGATGGGGGTGTTGTACATTGTGTACTGTCAGTGGTGTGCGGTGTGCTGGGTGTCTGATGGGGGTGTGGTACATTGTGTACTGTCAGTGGTGTGCGGTGTGCTGGGTGTCTGATGGGACTGTAGTACATTGTGTACTGTCAGTGGTGTGCTGTTTGCTGGGTGTCTGATGGGGGTGTGGTACATAGTGTACTGTCAGTGGTGTGCGGTGTGCTGGGTGTCTGATGGGACTGTAGTACATTGTGTACTGTCAGTGGTGTGCGGTGTGCTGGGTGCCTGATGGGGGTGTGGTACATTGTGTACTGTCAGTGGTGTGCGGTGTGCTGGGTGTCTGATGGGGATGTGGTACATTGTGTACTGTCAGTGGTGTGCGGTGAGCTGGGTGTCTGATGGGGGTGTGGGTACATTGTGTACTGTCAGTGGTGTGCGGTGTGCTGGGTGTCTGATGGGGCTGTGGTACATTGTGTACTGTCAGTGGTGTGCTGTTTGCTGGGTGTCTGATGGGGGTGTGGTACATTGTGTACTGTCAGTGGTGTACGGTGTGCTGTGTCCCTGATGGGGGTGTGGTACATTGTGTACTGTCAGTGGTGTGCGGTGTGCTGGGTGCCTGATGGGGGTGTGGTACATTGTGTACTGTCAGTGGTGTGCGGTGTGCTGGGTGTCTGATGGGGGTGTTGTATATTGTGTACTGTCAGTGGTGTGCGGTGTGCTGTGTCCCTGATGGGGGTGTGGTACATTGTGTACTGTCAGTGGTGTGCGGTGTGCTGTGTCCCTGATGGGGGTGTGGTACATTGTGTACTGTCAGTGGTGTGTGGTGTGCTGTGTCCCTGATGGGGCTGTGGTACATTGTGTACTGTCAGTGGTGTGTGGTGTGATGGGTGTCTGATGGGGGTGTGGTACATTGTGTACTGTCAGTGGTGTGCGTTGTGCTGGGTGTCTGATGGGACTGTGGTACATTGTGTACTGTCAGTGGTGTGTGGTGTGCTGGGTGTCTGATGGGGCTGTGGTACATTGTGTACTGTCAGTGGTGTTCGGTGTGCTGTGTCCCTGATGGGGCTGTGGGTACATTGTGTACTGTCAGTGGTGTGTGGTGTGCTGGGTGCCTGATGGGGATGTGGTACATTGTGTCCTGTCAGTGGTGTGTGGTGTGCTGGGTGTCTGATGGGGCTGTGGTACATTGTGTCCTGTCAATGGTGTGTGGTGTGCTGTGTCCCTGATGGGGCTGTGGGTACATTGTGTACTGTCAGTGGTGTGTGGTGTGCTGGGTGCCTGATGGGGATGTGGTACATTGTGTCCTGTCAGTGGTGTGTGGTGTGCTGTGTGCCTGATGGGGATGTGGTACATTGTGTAATGTCAGTGGTGTGACGTGTGCTGGGTGTCTGATGGGGGTGTGGTACATTGTGTACTGTCAGTGGTGTGCGGTGTGCTGGGTGTCTGATGGGGCTGTGGTAAATTGTGAACTGTCAGTGATGTGCTGTTTGCTGAGTGCCTGATGGGGGTGTGGAACATTGTGTACCGTCAGTGATGTGCGGTGTGCTGGGTGTCTGATGGGACTGTAGTACATTGTGTACTGTCAGTGGTGTGCTGTGTGCTGGGTGTCTGATGGGGGTGTGGTACATTGTGTAATGTCAGTGGTGTGTGGTGAGCTGGGTGTCTGATGGGGTGTGGTACATTGTGTACTGTCAGTGGTGTGCGGTGTGCTGGGTGCCTGATGGGGCTGTGGTACATTGTGTACTGTCAGTGGTGTGCGGTGTGCTGGGTGTCTGATGGGGGTGTGGTACATTGTGTACTGTCAATGGTGTGCGGTGTGCTGTGTCCCTGATGGGGGTGTGGTACATTGTGTACTGTCAGTGGTGTTCGGTGTGCTGTGTGCCTGATGGGGATGTGGTACATTGTGTAATGTCAGTGGTGTGAGGTGTGATGGGTGTCTGATGGGGCTGTGGGTATATTGTGTACTGTCAGTGGTGTGCGGTGTGCTGGGTGTCTGATGGGGGTGTGGTACATTGTGAACTGTCAGTGGTGTGCGGTGTGCTGGGTGTCTGATGGGAGTGTGGTACATTGTGTACTGTCAGTGGTGTGTGGTGTACTGGGTGTCTGATGGGGGTGTGGTACATTGTGTACTGTCAGTGGTGTGTGGTGTGCTGGGTGTCTGATGGGGCTGTGGTACATTGTGTACTGTCAGTGGTGTGTGGTGTACTGGGTGTCTGATGGGGGTGTGGTACATTGTGTACTGTCAGTGGTGTGTGGTGTGCTGGGTGTCTGATGGGGCTGTGGTACATTGTGTACTGTCAGTGGTGAGCGGTGCGCTGGGTGTCTGATGGGGCTGTGGTACACTGTGTACTGTCAGTGGTGTGCGGTGAGCTGGGTGCCTGATGGGGGTGTCGTACATTGTGAACTGTCAGTGGTGTGTGGTGTGCTCGGTGTCTGATGGGGGTGTGGTACATTGTGTACTGTCAGTGGTGTGTGGTGTGCTGGGAGTCTGATGGGGGTGTGGTACATTGTGTACTGTCAGTGGTGTGCGGTGTGCTGGGCGTCTGATGGGGCTGCGGTACATTGTGTACTGTCAGTGGTGTGTGGTGTGCGGTGTGCTGGGTGTCTGATGGGTCTGTGGTACATTGTGTACTGTCAGTGGTGTGCGGTGTACTGGGTGCCTGATGGGGGTGTGGTACATTGTGTACTGTCAGTGGTGTGCGGTGTGCTGGGTGCCTGATGGGGGTGTCGTACATTGTGAACTGTCAGTGGTGTGCGGTGTGCTGTGTCCCTGATGGGGGTGTGGTACACTGTGTACTGTCAGTGGTGTGCGGTGTGCTGGGTGTCTGATGGGGGTGTGGTACATTGTGAACTGGCAGTGGTGTGTGGTGTGCTGGGTGTCTGATGGGGGTGTGGTACATTGTGTACTGTCAGTGGTGTGCGGTGAGCTGGGTGTCTGATGGGGGTGTGGTACATTGTGTACTGTCAGTGGTGTGTGGTGTGCTGGGTGTCTGATGGGGGTGTGGTACATTGTGAACTGGCAGTGGTGTGTGGTGTGCTGGGTGTCTGATGGGGGTGTGGTACATTGTGTACTGTCAGTGGTGTGCGGTGAGCTGGGTGTCTGATGGGGGTGTGGTACATTGTGTACTGTCAGAGGTGTGCGGTGTGCTGGGTGTCTGATGGGGGTGTGGGTACATTGTGTACTGTCAGTGGTGTGTGGTGTGCTGGGTGCCTGATGGGGATGTGGTACATTGTGTACTGTCAGTGGTGTGCGGTGTGCTGGGTGTCTGATGGGGCTGTGGTACATTGTGTCCTGTCAATGGTGTGTGGTGTGCTGTGTGCCTGATGGGGACGTGGTACATTGTGTACTGTCAGTGGTGTGTGGTGTGCTGGGTGTCTGATGGGGCTGTGGTACATTGTGTCCTGTCAATGGTGTGTGGTGTGCTGTGTGCCTGATGGGGGTGTGGTACATTGTGTACTGTCAGTGGTGTGCGGTGTGCTGGGTGCCTGATGGGTCTGTGGTACATTGTGTACTGTCAGTGGTGTGCGGTGTGCTGGGTGCCTGATGGGGGTGTGGTACATTGTGTACTGTCAGTGGTGTGCGGTGTGCTGGGTGCCTGATGGGGGTGTGGTACATTGTGAACTGTCAGTGGTGTGCGGTGTGCTGTGTCCCTGATGGTGGTGTGGTACATTGTGTACTGTCAGTGGTGTATGGTGAGCTGGGTGTCTGATGGGGCTGTGGTACATTGTGTACTGTCAGTGGTGTGTGGTGTTCTGGGTGCATGATGTGGGTGTGGTACATTGTGTGCTGTCAGTGGTGTGTGGTGTGCTGGGTGTCTGATGGGGGTGTGATACATTGTGTACTGTCAGTGGTGTGCGGTGTGCTGGGTGCCTGATGGGGGTGCGGTACATTGTGTACTGTAAGTGTACTGCCAGTGGTGTGCGGTGTGCTGGGTGCCTGATGGGGGTGTGGTACATTGTGTTCTGTCAGTGGTGTGTGGTGTGCTGGGTGCCTGATGGGGGTGTGGTACATTGTGTACTGTCAGTGGTGTGCGGTGAGCTGGGTGCCTGATGGGGGTGTGGTACATTGTGTACTGTCAGTGGTGTGCGGTGAGCTGGGTGCCTGATGGGGGTGTGGTACATTGTGTACTGTCAGTGGTGTGCGGTGAGCTGGGTGTCTGATGGGGGTGAGGTACATTGTGTACTGTCAGTGTTGTGCGGTGTGCTGGGTGTCTAATGGGGGTGTGGTACATTGTGTACTGTCAGTGGTGTGCGGTGTGCTGGGTGTCTGATGGGGCTGTGGTACATTGTGTACTGTCAATGGTGTGCGGTGTGCTGGGTGTCTGATGGGGGTGTGGTACATTGTGTACTGTCAGTAGTGTGCGGTGTACTGGGTGTCTGATGGGGGTGTGGTACATTGTGTACTGTCAGTGGTGTGCGGTGCGCTGGGTGCCTGATGGGGGTTTGGTACATTGTGTACTGTCAGTGGTGTGCGGTGCGCTGGGTTTCTGATGGGGGTGTGGTACATTGTGTACTGTCAGTTTTGTGTGGTGTGCTGGGTGCCTGATGGGGGTGTGGTACATTGTGTGCTGTCAGTGGTGTGCGGTGTGCTGGGTGTCTGATGGGGGTGTGATACATTGTGTCCTGTCAGTGGTGTGCGGTGAGCTGGGTGCCTGATGGGGGTGTGGTACATTGTGTACTGTCAGTGGATTGCTGGGTGTCTGATGGGGCTGTGGTACATTGTGTACTGTCATTGGTGTGCGGTGTGCTGGGTGTCTGATGGGGGTGTGGTACATTGTGTACTGTCAGTGGTGTGCGGTGTGCTGGGTGCCTGATGGGGGTGTGGTACATTGTGTACTGTCAGCGGTGTGCGGTGTGCTGGGTGTCTGATGGGGTGTGGTACATTGTGTACTGTCAGTGGTGTGCGGTGTGCTGGGTGTCTGATGGGGGTGTGGTACATTGTGTACTGTCAGTGGTGTGCGATGTGCTGGGTGTCTGTTGGGACTGTGGTACATTGTGTACTGTCAGTGGTGTGTGGTGTGCTGGGTGTCTGATGGGGGTGTGGTACATTGTGTACTGTCAGTGGTGTGCGGTGTGCTGGGTGCCTGATGGGACTGTGTACATTGTGTACTGTCAGTGGTGTGCGGTGTGCTGGGTGTCTGATGGGGGTGTGGTACATTGTGTACTGTCAGTGGTGTGTGGTGTGCTGGGTGCCTGATGGGACTGTGGTACATTGTGTACTGTCAGTGGTGTGCGGTGTGCTGGGTGTCTGATGGGGCTATGGTACATTGTGTACTGTCAGTGGTGTGCGGTGTGCTGGGTGCCTGATGGGGGTGTGGTACATTGTGTACTGTCAGTGGTGTGCGGTGTGCTGGGTGTCTGATGGGGGTGTGGTACATTGTGTACTGTCAGTTGAGTGTGGTGTGCTTGGTGCCTGATGGCGCTCTGGTAAATTGTGTACTGTCAGTGGTGTGCGGTGTGCTGGGTGCCTGATGGGGTGTGGTACATTGTGTACTGTCAGTGGTCTGCGGTGTGCTGGGTGTCTGATGGGGCTGTGGTACATTGTGTACTGTCAGTGGTGTGTGGTGAGCTGGGTGTCTGATGGGGGTGTGGTACATTGTGTACTGTCAGTGGTGTGTGGTGTGCTGGGTGCCTGATGGGACTGTGGTACATTGTGTACTGTCAGTGGTGTGTGGTGAGCTGGGTGTCTGATGGGGGTTTGGTACATTGTGTACTGTCAGTGGTGATCGGTGTGCTGTGTGTCTGATGGGGCTGTGGTACATTGTGTACTGTCAGTGGTGTGCGGTGTGCTGGGTCCCTGATGGGGGTGTGGCACATTGTGTACTGTCAGTGGTGTGCGGAGAGCTGGGTGTCTGATGGGGGTGTGGTACATTGTGTAATGTCAGTGGTGTGCGGTGCGCTGGGTGCCTGATGGGACTGTGGTACATTGTGTACTGTCAGTGGTGTGCGGTGTGCTGGGTGTCTGATGGGGATGTGGTACATTGTGTACTGTCAGTGGTGTGCGGTGTGCTGGGTGTCTGATGGGGCTGTGGTACATTGTGTACTGTCAGTGGTGTGCGGTGTGCTGGGTGTCTGATGGGGGTGTGGTACATTGTGTACTGTCAGTGGTGTGCGGTGTGCTGGGTGCCTGATGGGGGTGTGGTACATTGTGTACTGTCAGTGGTGTGCGGTGAGCTGGGTGCCTGATGGTGGTGTGGTACATTGTGTACTGTCAGTGGTGTGCTGCGTGCCTGATGGGGGTGTAGTACATTGTGTACTGTTAGTGGTGTGTGGTGTGCTGGGTGTCTCATGGGGGTGTAGTACATTGTGTACTGTTAGTGGTGTGTGGTGTGCTGGGTGTCTGATGGGGGTGTGGTACATTGTGTACTGTCAATGGTGTGCGGTGTGCTGGGTATCTGATGGGGGTGTGGTACATTGTGTACTGTCAGTGGTGTGCGGTGTGCTGGGTGTCTGATGGGACTGTGGAACATTGTGTACTGTCTGTGGTGTGCGGTGTGCTGGGTGTCTGATGGGGGTGTGGTACATTGTGTACTGTCAGTGGTGTGTGGTGTGCTGGGTGCCTGATGGGACTGTGGTACATTGTGTACTGTCAGTTGTGTCTGGTGTGCTGGGTGTCTGATGGGGGTGTGGTACATTGTGTACTGTCAGTGGTGTGCGGTGTGCTGGGTGTCTGATGCGGGAGTGGTACATTGTGTACTGTCAGTGGTGTGCGGTGTGCTGGGTGCCTAATGGGACTGTGGTACATTGTGTACTGTCAGTGGTGTGCGGTGTGCTGGGTGTCTGATGGGGGTGTGGTACATTGTGTACTGTCAGTGGTGTGTGGTGTGCTGGGTGTCTGATGGGGTAGTGGTACATTGTGTACTGTCAGTAGTGTGTGGTGTGCTGGGTGTCTGATGGGGCTGTGGTACATTGTGTACTGTCAGTGGTGTGTGGTGTGCTGGGTGCCTGATGGGGGTGTGGTACATTGTGTACTGTCAGTGGTCTGCGGTGTGCTGGGTGTCTGATGGGGTGTGGTACATTGTGTACAGTCAGTGGTGTGCGGTGAGCTGGGTGTCTGATGGGGCTGTGGAACATTGTGTACTGTCAGTGGTGTGTGGTGTGCTGTGTGTCTGATGGGGCTGTGGTACATTGTGTACTGTCAGTGGTGTGCGGTGTGCTGTGTGTCTGATGGGGGTGTGGTACATTGTGTACTGTCAGTGGTGTGCGGTGTGCTGGGTCCCTGATGGGGGTGTGGTGTATTGTGTACTGTCAGTGGTGTGTGGTGTGCTGGGTGCCTGATGGGACTGTGGTACATTGTTTACTGTCAGTGGTGTGCTGGGTGTCTGATGGGGGTGTGGTACATTGTGTACTGTCAGTGGTGTGCGGTGTGCTGGGTGTCTGATGGGGCTGTGGTACATTGTGTACTGTCAGTGGTGTGTGGTGTGCTGGGTGTCTGATGGGGGTGTGGTACATTGTGTACTGTCAGTGGTGTGTGGTGTGCTGGGTGCCTGATGGGACTGTGGTACATTGTGTACTGTCAGTGGTGTGCGGTGTGCTGGGTGTCTGATGGGGCTATGGTACATTGTGTACTGTCAGTGGTGTGCGGTGTGCTGGGTGCCTGATGGGGGTGTGGTACATTGTGTACTGTCAGTGGTGTGTGGTGTGCTGGGTGTCTGATGGGGGTGTGGTACATTGTGTACTGTCAGTTGTGTGTGGTGTGCTTGGTGCCTGATGGCGCTCTGGTAAATTGTGTACTGTCAGTGGTGTGCGGTGTGCTGGGTGTCTGATGGGGCTGTGGTACATTGTGTACTGTCAGTGGTGTGCGGTGTGCTGGGTGTCTGATGGGGGTGTGGTACATTGTGTACTGTCAGTGGAGTGCGGTGTGCTGGGTGTCTGATGGGGGTGTGGTACATTGTGTACTGTCAGTTGTGTGTGGTGTGCTTGGTGCCTGATGGCGCTCTGGTAAATTGTGTACTGTCAGTGGTGTGCGGTGTGCTGGGTGCCTGATGGGGGTGTGGTACATTGTGTACTGTCAGTGGTCTGCGGTGTGCTGGGTGTCTGATGGGGGTGTGGTACATTGTGTACTGTCAGTGGTGTGTGGTGTACTGGGTGTCTGATGGGGGTGTGGTACATTGTGTAATGTCAGTGGTGTGCGGTGTGCTGAGTGTCTGATGGTGGTGTGGTACATTGTGTACTGTCAGTGGTGTGCGGTGTGCTGGGTGCCTGATGGGGATGTGGTACATTGTGTACTGTCAGTGGTCTGCGGTGTGCTGGGTGTCTGATGGGGCTGTGGTACATTGTGTACTGTCAGTGGTGTGTGGTGAGCTGGGTGTCTGATGGGGGTGTGGTACATTGTGTACTGTCAGTGGTGTGCGGTGAGCTTGGTGTCTGATGGGGCTGTGGAACATTGTGTACTGTCAGTGGTGTGTGGTGTGCTGTGTGTCTGATGGGGCTGTGGTACATTGTGTACAGTCAGTGGTGTGTGGTGTGCTGGGTGCCTGATGGGGCTGTGGTACATTGTGTACGGTCAGTGCTCTGCGGTGTGCTGGGTGTCTGACGGGGGTGTGGTACATTGTGTACTGTCAGTGGTGTGCGGCGTGCTGGGTGCCTGATGGGACTGTGGTACATTGTGTACTGTCAGTGGTGTGTGGTGTGCTGGGTGTCTGATGGGGGTGTGGTACATTGTGTACTGTCAGTGGTGTGTGGTGTGCTGGGTGTCTGATGGGGGTGTGGTACATTGTGTACTGTCAGTGGTGTGTGGTGTCTGGGTGTCTGATGGGGGTGCGGTACATTGTGTACTGTCAGTGGTGTGCGGTGTGCTGGGTGTCTGATGGGGGTGTGGTACATTGTGTACGGTCAGTGCTCTGCGGTGTGCTGGGTGTCTGATGGGGCTGTGGTACATTGTGCACTGTCAGTGGTGTGCGGTGTGCTGGGTCCCTGATGGGGGTGTGGCACATTGTGTACTGTCAGTGGTGTGTGGTGTGCTGGGTGCCTTATGGGACTGTGGTACATTGTGTACTGTCAGTGGTGTGCGGTGTGCTGGGTGTCTGATGGGGATGTGGTACATTGTGTACTGTCAGTGGTGTGCGGTGTGCTGGGTGTCTGATGGGGCTGTGGTACATTGTGTACTGTCAGTGGTGTGCGGTGAGCTGGGTGCCTGATGGGGGTGTGGTACATTGTGTACTGTCAGTGGTGTGCTGGGTGCCTGATGGGGGTGTAGTACATTGTATACTGTTAGTGGTGTGTGGTGTGCTGGGTGTCTGATGGGGGTGTAGTACATTGTGTACTGTTAGTGGTGTGTGGTGTGCTGGGTGTCTGATGGGGCTGTGGTACATTGTGTACTGTCAGTGGTGTGCGGTGAGCTGGGTGCCTGATGGGGGTGTGGTACATTGTGTACTGTCAGTGGTGTGCTGGGTGCCTGATGGGGGTGTGGTACATTGTGTACTGTCAGTGGTGTGTGGTGTGCTGGGTGTCTGATGGGGGTGTAGTACATTGTGTACTGTTAGTGGTGTGTGGTGTGCTGGGTGTCTGATGGGGGTGTGGTACATTGTGTACTGTCAATGGTGTGCGGTGTGCTGGGTATCTGATGGGGGTGTGGTACATTGTGTACTGTCAGTGGTGTGCGGTGTGCTGGGTGCCTGATGGGACTGTGGTACATTGTGTACTGTCAGTGGTGTGCGGTGTGCTGGGTGTCTGATGGGGGTGTGGTACATTGTGTACTGTCAGTGGTGTGCGGTGTGCTGGGTGCCTGATGGGACTGTGGTACATTGTGTACTGTCAGTGGTGTGCGGTGTGCTGGGTGTCTGATGGGACTGTGGTACATTGTGTACTGTCAGTGGTGTGTGGTGAGCTGGGTGCCTGATGGGGGTGTGGTACATTGTGTACTGTTAGTGGTGTGCGGTGTGCTGGGTCCCTGGTGGGGGTGTGGTACATTGTGTACTGTCAGTGGTGTGTGGTGTGCTGGGTGTCTGATGGAGTTGTGGTACATTGTGTACTGTCAGTGGTGTGCGGTTTGCTGGGTGTCTGATGGGGGTGTGGCACATTGTGTACTGTCAGTGGTGTGTGGAGTGCTGGGTGTCTGATGGGGGTGTGGTACATTGTGTACTGTCAGTGGTGTGCGGTGTGCTGGGTGCCTGATGGGGGTGTGGTACATTGTGTCCTGTCAGTGGTGTGTGGTGTGCTGGGTGTCTGATGGGGGTGTGGTACATTGTGTACTGTCAATGGTGTGCGGTGTGCTGGGTATCTGATGGGGGTGTGGTACATTGTGTACTGTCAGTGGTGTGCGGTGTGCTGGGTGCCTGATGGGACTGTGGTACATTGTGTACTGTCAGTGGTGTGCGGTGTGCTGGGTGTCTGATGGGGGTGTGGTACATTGTGTACTGTCAGTGGTGTGCGGTGTGCTGGGTGCCTGATGGGACTGTGGTACATTGTGTACTGTCAGTGGTGTGTGGTGTGCTGGGTGTCTGATGGGGGTGTAGTACATTGTGTACTGTCAGTGGTGTGTTGTGTGCTGTGTGTCTGATGGGGGTGCGGTACATTGTGTACTGTCAGTGGTGTGTGGTGTGCTGGGTGTCTGATGGGGTAGTGGTACATTGTGTACTGTCAGTGGTGTGCGGTGTGCTGGGTGTCTGATGGGGGTGTGGTACATTGTGTACTGTCAGTGGTGTGTGTTGTGCTGGGTGTCTGATGTGGGTGTGGTACATTGTGTACTGTCAGTGGTGTGCGGTGTGCTGGGTGTCTGATGGGTGTGTGGTACATTGTGTACTGTCAGTGGTGTGCGGTGTGCTGGGTGCCTGATGGGGGTGTGGTACATTGTGTACTGTCAGTGGTCTGCGGTGTGCTGGGTGTCTGATGGGGTGTGGTACATTGTGTACAGTCAGTGGTGTGCGGTGAGCTGGGTGTCTGATGGGGCTGTGGAACATTGTGTACTGTCAGTGGTGTGTGGTGTGCTGTGTGTCTGATGGGGCTGTGGTACATTGTGTACTGTCAGTGGTGTGCGGTGTGCTGTGTGTCTGATGGGGGTGTGGTACATTGTGTACTGTCAGTGGTGTGCGGTGTGCTGGGTCCCTGATGGGGGTGTGGTATATTGTGTACTGTCAGTGGTGTGTGGTGTGCTGGGTGCCTGATGGGACTGTGGTACATTGTTTACTGTCAGTGGTGTGCTGGGTGTCTGATGGGGGTGTGGTACATTGTGTACTGTCCGTGGTGTGCGGTGTGCTGGGTGTCTGATGGGGCTGTGGTACATTGTGTACTGTCAGTGGTGTGTGGTGTGCTGGGTGTCTGATGGGGGTGTGGTACATTGTGTACTGTCAGTGGTGTGCGGTGTGCTGGGTGTCTGATGGGGCTGTGGTACATTGTGTACTGTCAGTGGTGTGTGGTGTGCTGGGTGTCTGATGGGGGTGTGGTACATTGTGTACTGTCAGTGGTGTGTGGTGTGCTGGGTGCCTGATGGGACTGTGGTACATTGTGTACTGTCAGTGGTGTGCGGTGTGCTGGGTGTCTGATGGGGCTATGGTACATTGTGTACTGTCAGTGGTGTGCGGTGTGCTGGGTGCCTGATGGGGGTGTGGTACATTGTGTACTGTCAGTGGTGTGTGGTGTGCTGGGTGTCTGATGGGGGTGTGGTACATTGTGTACTGTCAGTTGTGTGTGGTGTGCTTGGTGCCTGATGGCGCTCTGGTAAATTGTGTACTGTCAGTGGTGTGCGGTGAGCTGGGTGTCTGATGGGGCTGTGGTACATTGTGTACTGTCAGTGGTGTGCGGTGTGCTGGGTGTCTGATGGGGGTGTGGTACATTGTGTACTGTCAGTGGAGTGCGGTGTGCTGGGTGTCTGATGGGGGTGTGGTACATTGTGTACTGTCAGTTGTGTGTGGTGTGCTTGGTGCCTGATGGCGCTCTGGTAAATTGTGTACTGTCAGTGGTGTGCGGTGTGCTGGGTGCCTGATGGGGGTGTGGTACATTGTGTACTGTCAGTGGTCTGCGGTGTGCTGGGTGTCTGATGGGGGTGTGGTACATTGTGTACTGTCAGTGGTGTGTGGTGTACTGGGTGTCTGATGGGGGTGTGGTACATTGTGTAATGTCAGTGGTGTGCGGTGTGCTGAGTGTCTGATGGTGGTGTGGTACATTGTGTACTGTCAGTGGTGTGCGGTGTGCTGGGTGCCTGATGGGGATGTGGTACATTGTGTACTGTCAGTGGTCTGCGGTGTGCTGGGTGTCTGATGGGGCTGTGGTACATTGTGTACTGTCAGTGGTGTGTGGTGAGCTGGGTGTCTGATGGGGGTGTGGTACATTGTGTACTGTCAGTGGTGTGCGGTGAGCTTGGTGTCTGATGGGGCTGTGGAACATTGTGTACTGTCAGTGGTGTGTGGTGTGCTGTGTGTCTGATGGGGCTGTGGTACATTGTGTACAGTCAGTGGTGTGTGGTGTGCTGGGTGCCTGATGGGGCTGTGGTACATTGTGTACGGTCAGTGCTCTGCGGTGTGCTGGGTGTCTGACGGGGGTGTGGTACATTGTGTACTGTCAGTGGTGTGCGGCGTGCTGGGTGCCTGATGGGACTGTGGTACATTGTGTACTGTCAGTGGTGTGCGGTGTGCTGGGTGCCTGATGGGGGTGTGGGACATTGTGTACTGTCAGTGGTGTGCGGTGTGCTGGGTGTCTGATGGGGGTGTGGTACATTGTGTACTGTCAGTGGTGTGTGGTGTGCTGGGTGTCTGATGGGGGTGTGGTACATTGTGTACTGTCAGTGGTGTGTGGTGTCTGGGTGTCTGATGGGGGTGCGGTACATTGTGTACTGTCAGTGGTGTGCGGTGTGCTGGGTGTCTGATGGGGGTGTGGTACATTGTGTACGGTCAGTGCTCTGCGGTGTGCAGGGTGTCTGATGGGGCTGTGGTACATTGTGCACTGTCAGTGGTGTGCGGTGTGCTGGGTCCCTGATGGGGGTGTGGCACATTGTGTACTGTCAGTGGTGTGTGGTGTGCTGGGTGCCTTATGGGACTGTGGTACATTGTGTACTGTCAGTGGTGTGCGGTGTGCTGGGTGTCTGATGGGGATGTGGTACATTGTGTACTGTCAGTGGTGTGCGGTGTGCTGGGTGTCTGATGGGGCTGTGGTACATTGTGTACTGTCAGTGGTGTGCGGTGAGCTGGGTGCCTGATGGGGGTGTGGTACATTGTGTACTGTCAGTGGTGTGCTGGGTGCCTGATGGGGGTGTAGTACATTGTATACTGTTAGTGGTGTGTGGTGTGCTGGGTGTCTGATGGGGGTGTAGTACATTGTGTACTGTTAGTGGTGTGTGGTGTGCTGGGTGTCTGATGGGGCTGTGGTACATTGTGTACTGTCAGTGGTGTGCGGTGAGCTGGGTGCCTGATGGGGGTGTGGTACATTGTGTACTGTCAGTGGTGTGCTGGGTGCCTGATGGGGGTGTGGTACATTGTGTACTGTCAGTGGTGTGTGGTGTGCTGGGTGTCTGATGGGGGTGTAGTACATTGTGTACTGTTAGTGGTGTGTGGTGTGCTGGGTGTCTGATGGGGGTGTGGTACATTGTGTACTGTCAATGGTGTGCGGTGTGCTGGGTATCTGATGGGGGTGTGGTACATTGTGTACTGTCAGTGGTGTGCGGTGTGCTGGGTGCCTGATGGGACTGTGGTACATTGTGTACTGTCAGTGGTGTGCGGTGTGCTGGGTGTCTGATGGGGGTGTGGTACATTGTGTACTGTCAGTGGTGTGCGGTGTGCTGGGTGCCTGATGGGACTGTGGTACATTGTGTACTGTCAGTGGTGTGCGGTGTGCTGGGTGTCTGATGGGACTGTGGTACATTGTGTACTGTCAGTGGTGTGTGGTGAGCTGGGTGCCTGATGGGGGTGTGGTACATTGTGTACTGTTAGTGGTGTGTGGTGTGCTGGGTGTCTGATGGGGGTGTGGTACATTGTGTACTGTCAATGGTGTGCGGTGTGCTGGGTATCTGATGGGGGTGTGGTACATTGTGTACTGTCAGTGGTGTGCGGTGTGCTGGGTGCCTGATGGGACTGTGGTACATTGTGTACTGTCAGTGGTGTGCGGTGTGCTGGGTGTCTGATGGGGGTGTGGTACATTGTGTACTGTCAGTGGTGTGCGGTGTGCTGGGTGCCTGATGGGACTGTGGTACATTGTGTACTGTCAGTGGTGTGTGGTGTGCTGGGTGTCTGATGGGGGTGTAGTACATTGTGTACTGTCAGTGGTGTGTTGTGTGCTGTGTGTCTGATGGGGGTGCGGTACATTGTGTACTGTCAGTGGTGTGTGGTGTGCTGGGTGTCTGATGGGGTAGTGGTACATTGTGTACTGTCAGTGGTGTGC
The DNA here is from genome assembly GCF_047496885.1 of Scyliorhinus torazame. NCBI lineage: Eukaryota > Metazoa > Chordata > Chondrichthyes > Carcharhiniformes > Scyliorhinidae > Scyliorhinus > Scyliorhinus torazame. The sequence goes on along the minus strand of NW_027307763.1, from coordinate 1,832,765 downwards.
GGTGAGCTGGGTGTCTGATGGGGCTGTGGAACATTGTGTACTGTCAGTGGTGTGTGGTGTGCTGTGTGTCTGATGGGGCTGTGGTACATTGTGTACTGTCAGTGGTGTGCGGTGTGCTGTGTGTCTGATGGGGGTGTGGTACATTGTGTACTGTCAGTGGTGTGCGGTGTGCTGGGTCCCTGATGGGGGTGTGGTATATTGTGTACTGTCAGTGGTGTGTGGTGTGCTGGGTGCCTGATGGGACTGTGGTACATTGTTTACTGTCAGTGGTGTGCTGGGTGTCTGATGGGGGTGTGGTACATTGTGTACTGTCCGTGGTGTGCGGTGTGCTGGGTGTCTGATGGGGCTGTGGTACATTGTGTACTGTCAGTGGTGTGTGGTGTGCTGGGTGTCTGATGGGGGTGTGGTACATTGTGTACTGTCAGTGGTGTGCGGTGTGCTGGGTGTCTGATGGGGGTGTGGTACATTGTGTACTGTCAGTGGTGTGCGGTGCGCTGGGTGTCTGATGGGGCTGTGGTACATTGTGTACTGTCAGTGGTGTGCGGTGTGCTGGGTGTCTGATGGGGCTGTGGTACATTGTGTACTGTCAGTGGTGTGCGGTGAGCTTGGTTCCTGATGGAGGTGTGGTACATTGTGTACTGTCAGTGGTGTGCGGTGTGCTGGGTGTCTGATGGGGGTGTGGTACATTGTGTACTGTCAGTGGTGTGCGGTTTGCTGGTTGTCTGATGGGGGTGTGGTACATTGTGTACTGTCAGTGGTGTGTGGTGTGCTGGGTGTCTGATGGGTGTGGTACATTGTGTACTGTCAGTGGTGTGTGGTGTGCTGGGTGTCTGATGGGGGTGTGGTACATTGTGTACTGTCAGTGGTGTGCGGTGTGCTGGTTGCTGATGGGGCTGTGGTACATTGTGTACTGTCAGTGGTGTGCGGTGTGCTGGGTGTCTAATGGGGATGTGGTACATTGTGTACTGTCAGTGGTGTGTGGTGTGCTGGGTGTCTGATGGGGGTGTGGTACATTGTGTACTGCCAGTGGTGTGCGGTGTGCTGGGTGTCTGATGGGGCTGTGGTACATTGTGTACTGTCAGTGGTGTGCGGTGTGCTGGGTGTCTGATGGGGGTGTTGTACATTGTGTACTGTCAGTGGTGTGCGGTGTGCTGGGTGCCTGATGGGGCTGTGGTACATTGTGTACTGTCAGTGTTGTGCGGTGTGCTGGGTGTGTGATGGGGGTGTGGTACATTGTGTACTGTCAGTGGTGTGCGGTGTGCTGGGTGTCTGATGGGGGTGTGGTACATTGTGTACTGTCAGTGGTGTGCGGTGTGCTGGTTGCCTGATGGGGCTGTGGTACATTGTGTACTGTCAGTGGTGTGTGATGTGCTGGGTGCCTGATGGGGCTGTGGTACATTGTGTACTGTCAGTGGTGTGCGGTGAGCTGGGTGCCTGATGGGGGTGTGGTACATTGTGTACTGTCAGTGGTGTGCGGTGTGCTGGGTTTCAGATAGGGGTGTGGTACATTGTGTACTGTCAGTGGTGTGCGGTGTGCTGGGTGTCTGATGGGGGTGTGGTACATTGTGTACTGTCAGTGGTGTGCGGTGTGCTGGGTGCCTGATGGGGCTGTGGTACATTGTGTACTGTCAGTGGTGTGCGGTGAGCTGGGTGCCTGATGGGGGTGTGGTACATTGTGTACTGTCAGTGGTGTGCGGTGTGCTGGGTGTCTGATGGGGGTGTGGTACCTTGTGTACTGTCAGAGGAGTGCGGTGTGCTGGGTGTCTGATGGGGGTGTGGTACATTGTGTACTGTCAGTGGTGTGCGATGTGCTGGGTGTCTGATGGGACTGTGGTACATTGTGTACTGTCAGTGGTGTGTGGTGTGCTGGGTGTCTGATGGGGGTGTGGTACATTGTGTACTGTCAGTGGTGTGTGGTGTGCTGGATGTCTGATGGGGGGGTGGTACATTGTGTACTGTCAATGGTGTGCGGTGTGCTGGGTATCTGATGGGGGTGTGGTACATTGTGTACTGTCAGTGGTGTGCGGTGTGCTGGGTGCCTGATGGGACTGTGGTACATTGTGTACTGTCAGTGGTGTGCGGTGTGCTGGGTGTCTGATGGGGGTGTGGTACATTGTGTACTGTCAGTGGTGTGCGGTGTGCTGTGTGTCTGATGGGGGTGTGGTACATTGTGTACTGTCAGTGGTGTGCGGTGTGCTGGGTGTCTGATGGGACTGTGGTACATTGTGTACTGTCAGTTGTGTGTGGTGTGCTGGGTGCCTGATGGGACTGTGGTACATTGTGTACTGTCAGTTGTGTGTGGTGTGCTGGGTGCCTGATGGCGCTCTGGAAAATTGTGCACTGTCAGTGGTGTGCGGTGTGCTGGGTGTCTGATGGGGTAGTGGTACATTGTGTACTGTCAGTGGTGTGCGGTATGCTGGGTGTCTGATGGGACTGTGGTACATTGTGTACTGTCAGTTGTGTGTGGTGTGCTGGGTGCCTGATGGCGCTCTGGAAAATTGTGCACTGTCAGTGGTGTGCGGTGTGCTGGGTGTCTGATGGGGTAGTGGTACATTGTGTACTGTCAGTGGTGTGCGGTGTGCTGGGTGTCTGATGGGGGTGTGGGACATTGTGTACTGTCAGTGGTGTGCGGTGTGCTGGGTGACTGATGGGGCTGTGGTACATTGTGTACTGTCAGTGGTGTGCGGTGAGCTGGGTGCCTGATGGGGGTGTGGTACATTGTGTACTGTCAGTGGTGTGCGGTGTGCTGGGTTTCAGATGGGGGTGTGGTACATTGTGTACTGTCAGTGGTGTGCGGTGTGCTAGGTGTCTGATGGGGGTGTGGTACATTGTGTACTGTCAGAGGTGTGCGGTGTGCTGGGTGTCTTTTGGGGGTGTGGTACATTGTGTACTGTCAGGGGTGTGCGGTGAGCTGGGTGTCTGATGGGGGTGTGGTACATTGTGTACTGTCAGTGGTGTGTGGTGTGCTGGGTGGCTGATGGGGGTGTGGTACATTGTGTACTGTCAGTGGTGTGTGGTGTGCTGGGTGTCTGATGGGGGGGGTGGTACATTGTGGACTGTCAATGGTGTGCGGTGTGCTGGGTATCTGATGGGGGTGTGGTACATTGTGTACTGTCAGTGGTGTGCGGTGTGCTGGGTGCCTGATGGGACTGTGGTACATTGTGTACTGTCAGTGGTGTGCGGTGTGCTGGGTGTCTGATGGGGGTGTGGTACATTGTGTACTGTCAGTGGTGTGCGGTGTGCTGGGTGTCTGATGGGTGTGTGGTACATTGTGTACTGTCAGTGGTGTGCGGTGTGCTGGGTGTCTGATGGGGCTGTGGTACATTGTGTACTGTCAGTGGTGTGCGGTGTGCTGGGTGTCTGATGGGGGTGTGGTACATTGTGTACTGTCAGTGGTGTGCGGTGTGCTGGTTGCCTGATGGGGCTGTGGTACATTGTGTACTGTCAGTGGTGTGTTGTGTGCTGGGTGCCTGATGGGGGTGTGGTACATTGTGTACTGTCAGTGGTGTGTGATGAGCTGGGTGTCTCATGGGGCTGTGGTAAATTGTGTACTGTCAGTGGTGTGCGGTGTGCTGGGTGTCTGATGGGGGTGAGGTACATTGTGTACTGTCAGTGGTGTGCCGTGTGCTGGGTGTCTGATGGGGGTGTGGTACATTGTGTACTGTCAGTGGTGTGCGGTGTGCTGGGTGTCTGATGGGGATGTGGTACATTGTTTACTGTCAGTGGTGTGCGGTGTGCTGGGTGTCTGATGGGGGTGTGGTACATTGTGTACTGTCAGTGGTGTGCGGTGTGCTGGGTGTCTGATGGGGCTGTGGTACATTGTGTACTGTCAGTGGTGTGCGGTGTGCTGGGTGTCTGATGGGGGTGTGGTACATTGTGTACTGTCAGTGGTGTGCGGTGTGCTGGGTGTCTGATGGGGGTGTGGTACATTGTGTACTGTCAGTGGTGTGCGGTGAGCTGGGTGCCTGATGGGGGTGTGGTACATTGTGTACTGTCAGTGGTGTGTGGTGTGCTGGGTGTCTGATGGGGGTGTGGTACATTGTGTACTGTCAGTGGTGTGCGGTGTGCTGTGTGTCTGATGGGGGTGTGGTACATTGTGTATTGTCAGTGGTGTGCGGTGTGCTGGGTGCCTGATGGGGGTGTGGTACATTGTGTACTGTCAGTGGTGTGCGGTGTGCTGGGTCCCTGATGGGGGTGTGGTACATTGTGTACTGTCAGTGGTGTGCGGTGTGCTGGGTGTCTGATGGGGGTGTGGTACATTGTGTACTGTCAGTGGTGTGCGGTGTGCTGGGTGTCTGATGGGGGTGTGGTACATTGTGTACTGTCAGTGGTGTGTGGTGTGCTGGGTGTCTGATGGGGGTGTGGTACATTGTCTTGTACAAAATCTTTGGATTTCGGCGGCAGCGGTGCGCAGGGGCCTTCTGGGAGGTGAGTAGTGTGTTTAAAAACCTTACCTTTACAGGAGCAGCCCTTTGGATTTCGGCGGCAGCAGTGCGCAGGGGCCTTCTTGGAGGTGAGTAGTGTGTTTAAAAACCTTACCTTTACAGGAGCAGCCCTTTGGATTTCGGCGGCAGCAGTGCGCAGGGGCCTTCTTGGAGGTGAGTAGTGTGTTTAAAAACCTTACCTTTACTGGAGCAGCCCTTTGGATTTCGGCGGCAGCGGTGCGCAGGGGCCTTCTTGGAGGTGAGTAGTGAGTTTAAAACCACTTACCTTTACAGGAGCAGCCCTTTGGATTTCGGCGGGAACCGGAAGTTCGACCTCTGGCAAGTTCCCCCCCCCCCCCCAACCAATAAATTCTGGTGGAGAGGAAACCCGAGACACTACACGTGTAGTGTCTCCCACCCACCCTCCTCCTCTAACCTAATAATAAGACCCATTGGTGTAAGCTAAGTGCCATATTATATTATTATTATATTATTAGCATTGTGCAGGTCAAGGTTCGGAGGTGGAGGAGCAGTCTCTGTCAGCGAGAGAACCTGAGAACATCTCAGAAGGTAAGCAAGTGATTTTTACTTTTATACCTTTTTTTTCAAATTGTGTGTGTCGGGGGGAAACTGAAGTGACATCACAGAAAAGCTGTGACCTGAGTGGCTGGTTGGGATTCGAACCTCAATTTTTTTGAGTATTTGGGAACTAATTAAACATAATAACTTAATTATAATTTAGAGGATATCTAAGCCAGAGATCGGAGAATATTATAGTTAGCTATCGCATTTCTATTAGAAATCTAGTGCTAGGAAACAGATAGTTGACAGTAACTTTGTAATTAAAAAAAAAAGTATTTAAAAAAAAAAAGACAAATTTTAATTAATTGACGCAATGTCAGTTAGAGGGGTGCTGTGCTCTGACTGTGAGATGTGGCGGGTCCGGGAGGCTTCCAGCATCCCGGATGGCTTCATCTGCAGAAAGTGCACCCAACTGCAGCTCCTCACAGACCGCATGGTTCGGTTGGAGCAGCAATTGGATGCACTTAGGAGCATGCAAGTGGCGGAAAGCGTCATAGATCGCAGTTATGTAAGTGTGGTCACACCCAAGGTGCAGGCAGAGAAATGGGTGACCACCAGAAAGGGCAGGCAGTCAGTGCAGGAATCCCCTGTGGTTGTCCCCCTCTCGAACAGATATACCCCTTTGGATACTGTCGGGGGGGATAGCCTATCAGGGGAAAACAGCAGCAGCCAGAGCAGTGGCACCACGGCTGGCTCTGATGTTCAGAAGGGAGGGTCAAAGCGCAGAAGAGTAATAGTTATAGGGGACTCTATAGTCAGGGGGCACAGATAGGCGCTTCTGTGGACGTGAAAGAGACTCCAGGATGGTATGTTGCCTCCCTGGTGCCAGGGTCCAGGATGTCTCCGAACGGGTAGAGGGAATCCTGAAGGGGGAGGGCAAACAGGCAGAGGTCGTTGTACATATTGGTACTAACGACATAGGCAGGAAGGGGCATGAGGTCCTGCAGGAGGAGTTCAGGGAGCTAGGCAGAAAGTTAAAAGACAGGACCTCTAGGGTTGTAATTTCGGGATTACTCCCTGTGCCACGTGCCAGTGAGGCTAGAAATAGGAAGATAGAGCAGACAAACACGTGGCTAAACAGCTGGTGTAGGAGGGAAGGTTTCTGTTATCTGGACCACTGGGAGCTCTTCCGGGGCAGGTGTGACCTGTATAAGATGGACGGGTTGCATCTAAACCGGAGAGGCATAAATATCCTGGCCGCGAGATTTGCTCGTGTCACACGGGAGGGTTTAAACTAGTATGGCAGGGGGGTGGGCACGGGAGCAATAGGTCAGAAGGTGAGAGCATTGAGGGAGAACTAGGGAATAGGGACAGCGTGGCTCTGAGGCAGAGCAGACGGGGAGAAGTTGCTGAACACAGCGGGTCTGGTGGCCTGAAGTGCATATGTTTTAATGCAAGGAGCATTACGGGTAAGGCAGATGAACTTAGAGCTTGGATTACTACTTGGAACTATGATGTTGTTGCCATTACAGAGACCTGGTTGAGGGAAGGGCAGGATTGGCAGCTAAACGTTCCAGGAATTAGATGTTTCAGGCGGGATAGAGGGGGATGTAAAAGGGGAGGCGGAGTTGCGCTACTTGTTCGGGAGAATATCACAGCTATACAGCGAGAGGACACCTCAGAGGGCAGTGAGGCTATATGGGTAGAGATCAGGAATAAGAAGGGTGCAGTCACAATGTTGGGGGTATACTACAGGCCTCCCAACAGCCAGCGGGAGATAGAGGAGCAGATAGGTAGACAGATTTTGGAAAAGAGTAAAAACAACAGGGTTGTGGTGATGGGAGACTTCAACTTCCCCAATATTGACTGGGACTCACTTAGTGCCAGGGGCTTAGACGGGGCAGAGTTTGTAAGGAGCATCCAGGAGGGCTTCTTAAAACAATATGTAAACAGTCCAACTAGGGAAGGGGCGGTACTGGACCTGATATTGGGGAATGAGCCCGGCCAGGTGGTAGATGTTTCAGTAGGGGAGCATTTCGGTAACAGTGACCACAATTCAGTAAGTTTTAAAGTACTGGTGGACAAGGATAAGAGTGGTCCGAGGATGAATGTGCTAAATTGGGGGAAGGCTAATTATAACAATATTAGGCGGGAACTGAAGAACATAGATTGGGGGCGGATGTTTGAGGGCAAATCAACATCTGACATGTGGGAGGCTTTCAAGTGTCAGTTGAAAGGAATACAGGACAGGCATGTTCCTGTGAGGAAGAAAGATAAATACGGCAATTTTCGGGAACCTTGGATGACGAGTGATATTGTAGGCCTCGTCAAAAAGAAAAAGGAGGCATTTGTCAGGGCTAAAAGGCTGGGAACAGACGAAGCCTGTGTGGCATATAAGGAAAGTAGGAAGGAACTTAAGCAAGGAGTCAGGAGGGCTAGAAGGGGTCATGAAAAGTCATTGGCAAATAGGGTTAAGGAAAATCCCAAGGCTTTTTACACTTACATAAAAAGCAAGAGGGTAGCCAGGGAAAGGGTTGGCCCACTGAAGGATAGGCAAGGGAATCTATGTGTGGAGCCAGAGGAAATGGGCGAGGTACTAAATGAATACTTTGCATCAGTATTCACCAAAGAGAAGGAATTGGTAGATGTTGAGTCTGGAGAAGGGGGTGTAGATAGCCTGGGTCACATTGTGATCCAAAAAGACGAGGTGTTGGGTGTCTTAAAAAATATTAAGGTAGATAAGTCCCCAGGGCCGGATGGGATCTACCCCAGAATAATGGAGGAGAATGGGGGGAAATTGCTGAGGCCTTGACAGAAATCTTTGGATCCTCGCTGTCTTCAGGGGATGTCCCGGAGGACTGGAGAATAGCCAATGTTGTTCCTCTGTTTAAGAAGGGTGGCAGGGATAATCCCGGGAACTACAGGCCGGTGAGCCTTACTTCAGTGGTAGGGAAATTACTGGAGAGAATTCTTCGAGACAGGATCTACTCCCATTTGGAAGCAAATGGACGTATTAGTGAGAGGCAGCACGGTTTTGTGAAGGGGAGGTCGTGTCTCACTAACTTGATAGAGTTTTTCGAGGAGGTCACTAAGATGATTGATGCAGGTAGGGCAGTAGATGTTGTCTATATGGACTTCATTAAGGCCTTTGACAAGGTCCCTCATGGTAGACTAGTACAAAAGGTGAAGTCACACGGGATCAGGGGTGAACTGGCAAGGTGGATACAGAACTGGCTAGGCCATAGAAGGCAGAGGGTAGCAATGGAGGGATGCTTTTCTAATTGGAGGGCTGTGACCAGTGGTGTTCCACAGGGATCAGTGCTGGGACCTTTGCTCTTTGTAGTATATATGAATGATTTGGAGGAAAATGTAACTGGTCTGATTAGTAAGTTTGCAGACGGCACAAGGGTTGGTGGAATTGCGGATAGCGATGAGGACTGTCTGAGGATACAGCAGGATTTAGATTGTCTGGAGACTTGGGCGGAGAGATGGCAGATGGAGTTTAACCTGGACAAATGTGAGGTAATGCATTTTGGAAGGGCTAATGCAGGTAGGGAATATACAGTGAATGGTAGAACCCTCAAGAGTATTGAAAGTCAAAGAGATCTAGGAGTACAGGTCCACAGATCACTGAAAGGGGCTACACAGGTGGAGAAGGTAGTCAAGAAGGCATACGGCATGCTTGCCTTCATTGGCTGGGGCATTGAGTATAAGAATTGGCAAGTCATGTTGCAGCTGTATAGAACCTTAGTTAGGCCACACTTGGAGTATAGTGTTCAATTCTGGTCGCCACACTACCAGAAGGATGTGGAGGCTTTAGAGAGGGTGCAGAAGAGATTTACCAGAATGTTGCCTGGTATGGAGGGCATAAGCTATGAGGAGCGATTGAATAAACTCGGTTTATTCTCACTGGAACGAAGGAGGTTGAGGGGCGACCTGATAGAGGTATACAAAATTATGAGGGGCAGAGACAGAGTGGATAGTCAGAGGCTTTTCCCCAGGGTAGAGGGGTCAATTACTAGGGGGCATAGGTTTAAGGTGAGAGGGGCAAAGTTTAGAGTAGATGTACGAGGCAAGTTTTTTACGCAGAGGGTAGTGGGTGCCTGGAACTCACTACCGGAGGAGGTAGTGGAGGCAGGGACGATAGGGACATTTAAGGGGCATCTTGACAAATATATGAATAGGATGGGAATAGAAGGATACGGACCCAGGAAGTGTAGAAGATTGTAGTTTAGTCGAGCAGTATGGTCGGCGCGGGCTTGGAGGGCCGAAGGGCCTGTTCCTGTGCTGTACATTTCTTTGTTGTTCTTTGTTTGTCTGTGGCGTGCTGGGTGTCTGATGGGGCTGTGGTACATTGTGTACTGTCAGTGGTGTGCGGTGAGCTGGGTGCCTGATGGGGGTGTGGTACATTGTGTACTGTCAGTGGTGTGCGGTGTGCTGGGTGCCTGATGGGGGTGTGGTACATTGTGTACTGGCAGCGGTGTGTGGTGTGCTGGGTGTCTGATGGGGGCGTGGTACATTGTGTACTGTCAGTGGTGTGCGGTGTGCTGGGTGTCTGATGGGGGTGTGGTACATTGTGTACTGTCAGTGGTGTGCGATGTGCTGGGTGTCTGATGGGACTGTGGTACATTGTGTACTGTCAGTGGTGTGTGGTGTGCTGGGTGTCTGATGGGGGTGTAGTACATTGTGTACTGTCAGTGGTGTGTGGTGTGCTGGGTGTCTGATGGGGGTGTGGTACATTGTGTACTGTCAATGGTGTGCGGTGTGCTGGGTATCTGATGGGGGTGTGGTACATTGTGTACTGTCAGTGGTGTGCGGTGTGCTGGGTGCCTGATGGGGGTGTGGTACATTGTGTACTGTCAGTGGTCTGCGGTGTGCTGGGTGTCTGATGGGGGTGTGGTACATTGTGTACTGTCAGTGGTGTGCGGTGTGCTGGGTCCCTGATGGGGGTGTGGTACATTGTGTACTGTCAGTGGTGTGTGGTGTGCTGGGTGTCTGATGGGGGTATGGTACATTGTGTACTGTCAGTGGTGTGCGGTGTGCTGGGTGTCTGATGGGGCTGTGGTACATTGTGTACTGTCAGTGGTGTGTGGTGTGCTGGGTGTCTGATCGGGTGTGGTACATTGTGTACTGTCAGTGGTGTGCGGTGTGCTGGGTGTCTGATGGGGGTGTGGTACATTGTGTACTGTCAGTGGTGTGCGGGGTGTCTGATGGGGGTGTGGTACATTGTGTACTGTCCGTGGTGTGTGGTGTGCTGGGTGTCTGATGGGGGTGTGGTACATTGTGTACTGTCAGTGGTGTGCGGTGTGCTGGGTGTCTGATGGGGGTGTGGTACATTGTGTACTGTCAGTGGTGTGCGGTGCGCTGGGTGTCTGATGGGGCTGTGGTACATTGTGTACTGTCAGTGGTGTGCGGTATGCTGGGTGTCTGATGGGGGTGTGGTACTGTGTACTGTCAGTGGTGTGCGGTGCGCTGGGTTCCTGATGGGGGTGTGGTACATTGTGTACTGTCAGTGGTGTGTGGTGTGCTGGGTGCCTGATGGGACTGTGGTACATTGTGTACTGTCAGTGGTGTGCGGTGTGCTGGGTGTCTGATGGGGGTGTGGTACATTGTGTACTGTCAGTGGTGTGCGGTGTGCTGGGTGTCTGATGGGGCTGTGGTACATTGTGTACTGTCAGTGGTGTGTGGTGTGCTGGGTGTCTGATGGGGGTGTGGTACATTGTGTACTGTCAGTGATGTGCGGTGTGCTGGGTGTCTGATGGGGGTGTGGTACATTGTGTACTGTCAGTGGTGTGCGGTGCGCTGGGTGTCTGATAGGGCTGTGGTACATTGTGTACTGTCAGTGGTGTGCGGTGTGCTGGGTGTCTGATGGGGCTGTGGTACATTGTGTACTGTCAGTGGTGTGCGGTGAGCTGGGTTCCTGATGGGGGTGTGGTACATTGTGTACAGTCAGTGGTGTGCGGTGTGCTGGGTGTCTGATGGGGGTGTGGTACATTGTGTACTGTCAGTGGTGTGCGGTGTGCTGGGTGTCTGATGGGGGTGTGGTACATTGTGTACTGTCAGTGGTGTGTGGTATGCTGGGTGTCTGATGGGGGTGTGGTACATTGTGTACTGTCAGTGGTGTGTGGTATGCTGGGTGTCTGATGGGGGTGTGGTACATTGTGTACTGTCAGTGGTGTGCGGTGTGCTGGGTGTCTGATGGGGGTGTGGTACATTGTGTACTGTCAGTGGTGTGTGGTGTGCTGGGTGTCTGATGGGGGTGTGGTACATTGTGTACTGTCAGTGGTGTGCGGTTTGCTGGGTGTCTGATGGGGGTGTGGTACATTGTGTACTGTCAGTGGTGTGTGGTGTGCTGGTTGCCTGATGGGGCTGTGGTACATTGTGTACTGTCAGTGGTGTGTGATGAGCTGGGTGTCTCATGGGGCTGTGGTAAATTGTGTACTGTCAGTGGTGTGCGGTGTGCTGGGTGTCTGATGGGGCTGTGGTACATTGTGTACTGTCAGTGGTGTGCGGTGTGCTGGGTGTCTGATGGGGGTGTGGTACATTGTGTACTGTCAGTGGTGTGCGGTGAGCTGGGTGCCTGATGGGGGTGTGGTACATTGTGTACTGTCTGTGGTGTGCGGTGTGCTGGGTGTCTGATGGGGCTGTGGTACATTGTGTACTGTCAGTGGTGTGCGGTGTGCTGGGTGTCTGATGGGCGTGTGGGACATTGTGTACTGTCAGTGGTGTGCGGTGTGCTGGGTGCCTGATGGGGCTGTGGTACATTGTGTACTGTCAGTGGTGTGCGGTGAGCTGGGTGCCTGATGGGGGTGTGGTACATTGTGTACTGTCAGTGGTGTTCGGTGTGATGGGTGTCTGATGGGGGTGTGGTACATTGTGTACTGTCAGTGGTGTGTGGTGTGCTGGGTGTCTGATGGGGGTGTGGTACATTGTGTACTGTCAGTGGTGTGTGGTGTGCTGGGTGTCTGATGGGCGTGTGGTACATTGTGTACTGTCAGTGGTGTGCGGTGTGTTGGGTGTCTGATGGGGGTGTGGTACATTGTGTACTGTCAGTGGTGTGCGGTGTGCTGAGTGTCTGATGGGGGTGTGGTACATTGTGTACTGTCAGTGGTGTGCGCTGTGCTGGGTGTCTGATGGGGGTGTGGTACATTGTGTACTGTCAGTGGTGTGTGGTGTGCTGGGTGTCTGATGGGGGTGTGGAACATTGTGTACTGTCAGTGGTGTGCGGTGTGCTGGGTGTCTGATGGGGGTGTGGTACATTATGAAATGTCAGTGGTGTGCGGTGTGCTGGGTGTCTGATGGGGGTGTGGTACATTGTATACTGTCAGTGGTGTGTGGTGTGCTGGGTGTCTGATTGGGGTGTGGTACATTGTGTAATGTCAGTGGTGTGCGGTGTGCTGGGTGCCTGATGGGGGTGTGGTACATTGTGTACTGTCAGTGGTGTGCGGTGTGCTGGGTGTCTGATGGGGGTGTGGTACGATGTGTACTGTCAGTGGTGTGTGGTGTGCTGGGTGTCTGATGGGGGTGTGGTACATTATGAAATGTCAGTGGTGTGCGGTGTGCTGGGTGTCTGATGGGGGTGTGGTACATTGTATACTGTCAGTGGTGTGTGGTGTGCTGGGTGTCTGATGGGGGTGTGGTACATTGTGTAATGTCAGTGGTGTGCGGTGTGCTGGGTGTCTAATGGGGGTGTGGTACATTGTGTACTGACAGTGGTGTGCGGTGTGCTGCTTGCCTGATGGGGGTGTGGTACATTGTGTACTGTCAGTGGTGTGTGGTGTTGGGTGTCTGATGGGGGTGTGGTACATTGTGTACTGTCAGTGGTGTGCGGTGTGCTGAGTGTCTGATGGGGGTGTGGTACATTGTGTACTGTCAGTGGTGTGCAGTGTGCTGGGTGTCTGATGGGGCTGTGGTACATTGTGTACTGTCAGTGGTGTGTGGTGAGCTGGGTGTCTGATGGGGCTGTGGTACATTGTGTACTGTCAGTGGTGTGCGGTGTGCTGAGTGTCTGATGGGGGTGTGGTACATTGTGTACTCTCAGTGGTGTGCAGTGTGCTGGGTGTCTGATGGGGGTGTGGTGCATTGTGTACTGTCAGTGGTGTGCGGTGTGCTGTGTGTCTCATGGGGCTGTGGTACATTGTGTACTGTCAGTGGTGTTTGGTGTGCTGGGTGTCTGATGGGGGTGTGTTACATTGTGTACTGTCAGTGGTGTGCGGTATGCTGGGTGTCTGATGGGGGTGTGGTACATTGTGTACTCTCAGTGGTGTGCAGTGTGCTGGGTGTCTGATGGGGGTGTGGTGCATTGTGTACTGTCAGTGGTGTGCGGTGTGCTGTGTGTCTCATGGGGCTGTGGTACATTGTGTACTGTCAGTGGTGTTTGGTGTGCTGGGTGTCTGATGGGGGTGTGGTGCATTGTGTACTGTCAGTGGTGTGCGGTGTGCTGTGTGTCTCATGGGGCTGTGGTACATTGTGTACTGTCAGTGGTGTGCGGTGTGCTGGGTGTCTGATGGGGGTGAGGTACATTGTGTACTGTCAGTGGTGTGCGGTATGCTGGGTGCCTGATGGGGGTGTGGTACATTGTGTACTGTCAGTGGTGTGCGGTGTGCTGGGTGTCTGATGGGGGTGTGGTACATTGTGTACTGTCAGTGGTGTGCGGTGAGCTGAGTGTCTGATGGGGGTGTGGTACATTGTGTACTGTCAGTGGTGTGTGGTGTGCTGGGTGTCTGATGGGGGTGTGGTACATTGTGTACTGTCAGTGGTGTGCGGCGTGCTGGGTGCCTGATGGGGCTGTGGTACATTGTGTACTGTCAGTGGTGTGCGGTGAGCTGGGTGCCTGATGGGGCTGTGGTACATTGTGTACTGTCAGTGGTGTGCGGTGTGCTGGGTGTCTGATGGGGGTGTGGTACATTGTGTGCTGTCAGTGGTGTGCGGTGTGCTGTGTGTCTGATGGGGCTGTGGTACATTGTGTACTGTCAGTGGTGTGCGGTGTGCTGGGTGTCTGATGGGGCTGTGGTACATTGTGTACTGTCAGTGGTGTGTGGTGTGCTGGGTGTCTGTTGGGGCTGTGGTACATTGTGTACTGTCAGTGGTGTGCGGTGTGCTGAGTGTCTGATGTGGGTGTGGTAAATTGTGTACTGTCAGTGGTGTGTGGTGTGCTGGGTGTCTGATGGGGGTGTGGTACATTGTGTTCTGTCAGTGGTGTGCGGTGTGCTGAGTGTCTGATGTGGGTGTGGTACATTGTGTACTGTTAGTGGTGTGTGGTGTGCTGGGTGTCTGATGGGGGTGTGGTACATTGTGTACTGTCAGTGGTGTGTGGTGTGCTGGGTGTCTGATGGGGGTGTGGTACATTGTGTACTGTCAGTGGTGTGTGGTGTGCTGGGTGTCTGATGGGGGTGTGGTACATTGTGTACTGTCAGTGGTGTGTGGTGTGCTGGGTGTCTGATGGGGGTGTGGTACATTGTGTACTGTCAGTGGTGTGTGGTGTGCTGGGTGTCTGATGGGGGTGTGGTACATTGTGTACTGTCAGTGGTGTGCGGTGTGTTGGGTGTCTGATGGGGGTGTGGTACATTGTGTACTGTCAGTGGTGTGCGGGGAGCTGGGTGTCTGATGGGGGTGTGGTACATTGTGTACTGTCAGTGGTGTGCGGTGTGTTGGGTGTCTGATGGGGGTGTGGTACATTGTGTACTGTCAGTGGTGTGTGGTGTGCTGGGTGTCTGATGGGGGTGTGGTACATTGTGTACTGTCAGTGGTGTGCGGTGTGTTGGGTGTCTGATGGGGGTGTGGTACATTGTGTACTGTCAGTGGTGTGTGGTGTGCTGGGTGTCTGATGGGGGTGTGGTACATTGTGTACTGTCAGTGGTGTGCGGTGTGTTGGGTGTCTGATGGGGGTGTGGTACATTGTGTACTGTCAGTGGTGTGCGGTGTGCTGAGTGTCTGATGGGGGTGTGGTACATTGTGTACTGTCAGTGGTGTGCGCTGTGCTGGGTGTCTGATGGGGGTGTGGTACATTGTGTACTGTCAGTGGTGTGTGGTGTGCTGGGTGTCTGATGGGGGTGTGGAACATTGTGTACTGTCAGTGGTGTGCGGTGTGCTGGGTGTCTGATGGGGGTGTGGTACATTATGAAATGTCAGTGGTGTGTGGTGTGCTGTGTGCCTGATGGGGGTGTGGTACATTGTATACTGTCAGTGGTGTGTGGTGTGCTGGGTGTCTGATTGGGGTGTGGTACATTGTGTAATGTCAGTGGTGTGCGGTGTGCTGGGTGCCTGATGGGGGTGTGGTACATTGTGTACTGTCACTGGTGTGCGGTGTGCTGGGTGTCTGATGGGGGTGTGGAACATTGTGTACTGTCAGTGGTGTGCGGTGTGCTGGGTGCCTGATGGGGGTGTGGTACATTGTGTACTGTCAGTGGTGTGCGGTGTGCTGGGTGACTGATGGAGGTGTGGTACAATGTGTACTGTCAGTGGTGTGTGGTGTGCTGGGTGTCTGATGGGGGTGTGGTACATTATGAAATGTCAGTGGTGTGCGGTGTGCTGGGTGTCTGATGGGGGTGTGGTACATTGTATACTGTCAGTGGTGTGTGGTGTGCTGGGTGTCTGATGGGGGTGTGGTACATTGTGTAATGTCAGTGGTGTGCGGTGTGCTGGGTGCCTGATGGGGGTGTGGTACATTGTGTACTGTCAGTGGTGTGCGGTGTGCTGGGTGCCTGATGGGGGTGTGGTACATTGTGTACTGTCAGTGGTGTGCGGTGTGCTGGGTGCCTGATGGGGGTGTGGTACATTGTGTACTGTCAGTGGTGTGCGGTGTGCTGGGTGCCTGATGGGGGTGTGGTACATTGTGTACTGTCAGTGGGGTGCTGGGTGCCTGATGGGGGTGTGGTACATTGTGTACTGTCAGTGGTGTGCGGTGTGCTGGGTGTCTGATGGGGGTGTGGTACATTGTGTACTGTCAGTGGTGTGCGGTGTGCTGGGTGCCTGATGGGGGTGTGGTACATTGTGTACTGTCAGTGGTGTGTGGTGTGCTGGGTGTCTGATGGGGGTGTGGTACATTGTGTACTGTCAGTGGTGTGTGGTGTGCTGGGTGTCTGATGGGGGTGAGGTACATTGTGTACTGTCAGTGGTGTGTGGTGTGCTGGGTGTCTGATGGGGGTGTGGTACATTATGTACTGTCAGTGGTGTGCGGTGCGCTGGGTACCTGATGGGGGTGTGGTACATTGTGTACTGTCAGTGGTGTGCGGTGTGCTGGGTGCCTGATTGGGCTGTGGTACATTGTGTACTGTCAGTGGTGTGCGGTGTGCTGGGTGTCTGATGGGGGTGTGGTACATTGAGTACTGTCAGTGGTGTGCGGTGTGCTGGGTGTCTGATGGGGGTGTGGTACATTGTATACTGTCAGTGGTGTGTGGTGTGCTGGGTGTCTGATGGGGGTGTGGTACATTGTGTAATGTCAGTGGTGTGCGGTGTGCTGGGTGCCTGATGGGGGTGTGGTACATTGTGTACTGTCAGTGGTGTGTGGTGTGCTGGGTGTCTGATCGGGGTGTGGTACATTGTGTACTGTCAGTGGTGTGTGGTGTGCTGGGTGCCTGATGGGGGTGTGGTACTGTCATGATATTCAAACACACACATCATGATGGACACACTAACAGGCAAATCAGAGTACACAACACCACAACCAATCACAGACAAGAACACCAACCACATAAAAAGCACGAGCACGACACCTGGAGGTCAGTAGGTCTGGGGAGAAGGAAGCATGAAAGAGCTGTTGAAACACCACAAGCAGGGAGCCCCCCACGTGCAGAGTGCAAAGACCAAGTTGTAAATAGTGAGTTTAAATAAACAAGTGTTGTACCATATGCAACTGTGTTGGCTCTTCTGTGTGTTAGAACACCCAACACCACATGGTACAGGAGTGGATCGATACCTGCCTACCAACCTGCCATTCTGGACATGGACCACACCGGCAAACCGCAGCCGATGCAAGTCACGGGGAACCTAGGCACCAACTGGAAGCTCTACAGGCAGCGATTTGACCTGTACATCCGTGCCACCGAAAAACAGAATGTCTCGGATGATTCGAAGATTGCAATGCTCCTCTTCTACGCAGGCCCCCACCCAAATGATGTCTTTAATTCACTGGTGTTCGAGGAAGGCGAAAACCAGGCCAAATATGACACGGTCATCCTCAAAATGGACCAGCACTTTCAAACTGAAGTAAACGAAACTTTCGAAAGATACATCTTTCAGCAACGCCTGCAAGGTAAGGAGGAGCTTTTTCAACCCTTTTTGACGCACCTCCGGATTCTGGCGCAGTCCTGCGGTTACGGCACCACCACAGAGTCCATGATCAGGGACCAGATTGTTTTTGGCGTTGCCTCCAGTGGCCTACGCCAGCAGCTTCTTAAAATAAAAAGCCTCACCTTAGCGTCTGCTGTGGAAGCCTGTGTCCTCCATGAGAATGCTGCCTGCCGTTTTGCCCGATTTCAGGCGTCCGAGTTGGCACGGAGGGGGTCCCCAGCCGTCGAATCGGCAAGCCAGGCCGCCCACGACGTTGAACGCATCCAGGCCGTCGATTTCTTCCCGCCCCACGGCCCGGACGACAGCGGCCGCTTCCCGCGCTTTTCGCGGTCTCCCGCGCAGGTGCGCGCCAAGAATAACGGCCACAACGAGGGACGCACTGCGCAGGCGCGCCCACCGCAAGATCGCACTGCGCATGCGCAGTGGCGCAACGAACGCCGTGACGTCATGACGTGCAGCAAGTGTGGAGGTCTACACTTAAAAGGGCAATGTCCTGCAAAATACCAACAGTGCAACAGATGTGCCATGATAGGCCACTACGCAGCCCGCTGTCGTGCGGCTCAACCCATGGATCCGGCGCATCCTCGACAACCTCGCACACGAGTCAGGACCGTCCAGCCCACGCATCAAGACTTCCAGTTAAGTGATGCAGATGACCAGGATGACTTCAGAGTTGCCGTCATTGATGTCAACAAGGTCAATGCCATCAATCCAGACGATGAGTGGTGTGCCACCCTGACGGTCAACCGATCGCGCGTCGCCTTCCGTCTGGACACCGGCGCATCCGCCAACCTGATTGCTTACTCTGCAGTCCAGGCCATGAAGGTCAAACCACTCATCACACCATCCCGGCTTAAGATGGTTGACTATAACGGGAACGTTATCCCGTCCGTAGGATCTTGCCAGCTACAGGTGACTCACAAGGGGTACACGGCCACACTCCCCTTCGAAGTTGTGGGCTCATCAAAGGACTCGTTACTGGGCGCACAAGCGTGTAAGGTCCTTCACCTGGTACAGCGCATCATGTCTCTCTCTCCAGATGAGATATCCGACTTCCCGGATGCTGAGTTCCACGCGAATCTCCATTCCCTCCTCGCTCACAACCAGGAGGTTTTTGAAGGCATGGGGACATTGCCACACACGTACAAGATTCGACTCAGACCGGACGCCATCCCTGTCGTTCACGCACCTCGCAGGGTTCCTGCGCCTCTCAAAGACCGCCTCAAGGCACAACTGCAGATTCTTCAGGACCAAGGGGTCCTATCCAAGGTCACGGAGCCCACGCCATGGGTCAGCTCCATGGTCTGTGTAAAGAAGCCCTCTGGCGAGCTCCGTATATGTATAGATCCAAAAGATCTGAACAACAACATCATGCGGGAACACTATCCCATCCCAAAACGAGAAGACCTCACCAGCGAGATGGCGCGAGCCAACATATTCACTAAATTGGATGCGTCCAAAGGATTCTGGCAGATCCAACTGGACCCGGCCAGCCGAAGACTATGCACATTCAACACCCCTTTTGGCAGATTCTGCTACAACCGGATGCCATTCGGCATCATTTCGGCATCTGAAGTATTCCACCGCATTATGGAGCAGATGATGGAAGGCATCGAAGGGGTACGTGTATATGTGGACGATATCATCATTTGGTCCACCACTCCGCAGGAACACATGCATCGTCTTCGACGTGTCTTCACCCGCATACGGCAAAATGGCCTGCGTCTCAACCGTGCGAAGTGTGCTTTCGGCCAGACGGAGCTGAAATTCCTCGGGGACCACATCTCAAGGTCCGGGGTCCGTCCCGATGCAGACAAGGTTAGCGCCATCACAGCCATGCCACGACCGGCTGACAAGAAGGCTGTCTTAAGATTCCTGGGCATGGTCAACTTCCTTGGGAAGTTCATTCCCAACCTGGCTTCTCATACAACAAACATGCGCCATCTCGTAAAAAAATCGACGGAATTCAACTGGCACCAGTCGCATCAGCAGGAATGGGAGGAGCTCAAGCACAAACTGGTCACGGCACCAGTGCTGGCCTTCTTTGACGCGACTCGCCCTACAAAGATCTCAACAGACGCCAGCCAATCTGGTATTGGAGCGGTACTCCTGCAAAAAGACAGCACGTCATCATGGGCCCCGGTTGCGTATGCCTCACGAGCCATGACCCCTACCGAACAGCGCTACGCGCAAATCGAAAAAGAATGCCTGGGCTTGTTAACTGGACTGGACAAGTTCCACGACTATGTGTATGGCCTGCCACGATTCACGGTCGAAACTGACCACCGCCCCCTGGTCAACATCATTAACAAAGACCTGAACGACATGACTCCTCGCCTCCAGCGCATCTTACTCAAACTCAGGAGGTACGATTTTGAACTGATCTACACTCCGGGGAAGGAACTCATAGTGGCGGACACTCTTTCCCGAGCAGTGAGCACACCACCAGATGCGGAGGGGTTCGTGCGTCAAATTGAGGCACACGTGACTCTGACAGCAGCAAATATGCCAGCTGATGATCCTTGTCTGGCCCACATACGCGCAGAGACGGCGACTGACCCTCTGCTGCAGCGAGTGATGCGCCACATGACGGAAGGGTGGCTAAAAGGGCAGTGCCCCCAGTTTTACAATGTGCGAGATGATCTCACCAATATAGACGGGGTCCTTATGAAATCGCATAGGATCGTCATTCCACACAGTGTGCGCCAGATGATTCTTCGTCAACTACACGAAGGCCACCTGGGTGTCGAAAAATGCAGACGAAGGGCCCGGGCGGCGGTATATTGGCCGGGTATTAATGAAGACATAGCCAACATGGTGCTCAACTGCACAACCTGTCAGAGGTTTCAGCCGGCGCAACCTCCGGAAACACTTCTACCACACGAGATGGTGACGTCCCCCTGGGCGAAGGTGGGTGTTGACCTATTTCACGCGCTCGGCAGAGATTACATTGTTATTATAGACTACTTCTCAAACTACCCGGAAGTCATGCCTCTCCATGATCTGACGTCGTCCGCAGTCATTGGGGCCTGCAAGGAAACGTTTGCTCGCCATGGCATTCCAAGGACTGTCATGTCAGACAATGGACCTTGTTTTGCCAGCCGTGAATGGTCGTCCTTTGCCGCAGCATATGGTTTCACTCATGTGACATCCAGCCCTCTGCATCCACAATCGAACGGGAAGGCTGAAAAGGGTGTCCACATCGCAAAGCGGCTCCTGTGCAAGGCGGCTGATGCCGGATCGGACTTTAACCTTGCCTTGCTGGCCTATCGATCGGCCCCGTTATCCACGGGCCTCTCGCCAGCGCAGCTACTAATGGGTCGCTCCCTCAGGACGACGGTACCTTCCGTCCTGGCACCGACAACAGACCATGAGGCGGTTCTTCGGGACATGCAACTGCAGCGTGATCGCCAGAAAGGTCGGTACGACACACGAGCGACGGACCTGCCCCCCCTGTCCTCCGGAGACAAAGTACGCGTCCATCAACCGTATGGTGGCTGGTCAGCACCGGCCGAAGTCCTCCGACAAGTGGCTCCCCGCTCGTTCCTGGTTCGCATGCCGGATGGTTCCGTGCGTCGCCGCAATCGGCGCGCCCTTCGCCGACTTCCACGTTCACAGCCACACAACACGCCAGATCCTCAACAGGCTTCTGAGGATGACTTTGTGGAGCTGCCGCACATCACGCCCTTTCCATCGCCACCCATGGCCATGCCTGCACAGCAGCCGGTGGTTCTTGATCCACCCTTAAGGCGGTCAACCCGAATTCGTCGCAAACCCATTAGAATGGACTTATAATACAGTTCATATGTTTAATAAGTTGGACAATTTTACATGATAACCTGTTGTTGTTTATCGTTCCAGATGTCGTCTGACTGGACAACTGTTCAAAATTTTTTTTCTTCTTCTCTCGTTCAAATTTCTGTTATGTTATGGTACAACTGGATTCATGTGACGCACTCGACATCGCCCCATGTACATAGTTCCGTCATAGACACATGCTGCACACGACACACACACACTCTTAGATGCACTCACGTCACGATCATATTTATTACCACGTAGGCACATATCTTTGTAAAAAGGGGGGATGTCATGATATTCAAACACACACATCATGATGGACACACTAACAGGCAAATCAGAGTACACAACACCACAACCAATCACAGACAAGAACACCAACCACATAAAAAGCACGAGCACGACACCTGGAGGTCAGTAGGTCTGGGGAGAAGGAAGCATGAAAGAGCTGTTGAAACACCACAAGCAGGGAGCCCCCCACGTGCAGAGTGCAAAGACCAAGTTGTAAATAGTGAGTTTAAATAAACAAGTGTTGTACCATATGCAACTGTGTTGGCTCTTCTGTGTGTTAGAACACCCAACACCACAGTACATTGTGTACTGTCAGTGGTGTGTGGTGTGCTGGGTGTCTGATGGGGGTGTGGTACATTGTGTACTGTCAGTGGTGTGTGGTGTGCTGGGTGTCTAATGGGGGTGTGGTACATTGTGTACTGTCAGTGGTGTGTGGTGAGCTGGGTGTCTGATGGGGCTGTGGTACATTGTGTACTGTCAGTGGTGTGCAGTGTGCTGGGTGTCTGATGGGGGTGTGGTACATTGTGTACTGACAGTGGTGTGCGGTGTGCTGCTTGCCTGATGGGGGTGTGGTACATTGTGTACTGTCAGTGGTGTGCGGTGTGCTGAGTGTCTGATGGGGGTGTGGTACATTGTGTACTGTCAGTGGTGTGCAGTGTGCTGGGTGTCTGATGGGGCTGTGGTACATTGTGTACTGTCAGTGGTGTGTGGTGAGCTGGGTGTCTGATGGGGGTGTGGTGCATTGTGTACTGTCAGTGGTGTGTGGTGAGCTGGGTGTCTGATGGGGGTGTGGTGCATTGTGTACTGTCAGTGGTGTGTGGTGTGCTGGGTGTCTGATGCGGGTGTGGTACATTGTGTACTGTCAGTGGTGTGCGGTGTGCTGTGTGTCTCATGGGGCTGTGGGACATTGTGTACTGTCAGTGTTGTGTGGTGTGCTGGGTGTCTGATGGGTGTGTGGTACATTGTGTACTGTCAGTGGAGTGCGGTGTGCTGTGTGTCTCATGGGGCTGTGGTACATTGTGTACTGACAGTGGTGTGCAGTGTGCTGGGTGTCTGATGGGGGTGTGGTACATTGTGTACTGTCAGTGGTGTGCAGTGTGCTGGGTGTCTGATGGGGCTGTGGTACATTGTGTACTGTCAGTGGTGTGTGGTGAGCTGGGTGTCTGATGGGGGTGTGGTGCATTGTGTACTGTCAGTGGTGTGTGGTGAGCTGGGTGTCTGATGGGGGTGTGGTGCATTGTGTACTGTCAGTGGTGTGTGGTGTGCTGGGTGTCTGATGGGGGTGTGGTACATTGTGTACTGTCAGTGGTGTGCGGTGTGCTGTGTGTCTCATGGGGCTGTGGGACATTGTGTACTGTCAGTGTTGTGTGGTGTGCTGGGTGTCTGATGGGTGTGTGGTACATTGTGTACTGTCAGTGGTGTGCGGTGTGCTGGGTGTCTGATGGGACTGTGGTACATTGTGTACTGTCAGTGGAGTGCGGTGTGCTGTGTGTCTCATGGGGCTGTGGTACATTTTGTACTGTCAGTGGTGTGCAGTGTGCTGTGTATCTGATGGGGTTGTGGTACATTGTGTACTGTCAGTGGTGTGCGGTGTGCTGGGTGTCTGATGGGGGTGTGGTGCATTGTGTACTGTCAGTGGTGTGCGGTGTGCTGGGTGTCTGATGTGGGTGTGGGACATTGTGTACTGTCAGTGGTGTGTGGTGTGCTGGGTGCCTGATGGGTGTGTGGTACATTGTGTACTGTCAGTGGTGTGCGGTGAGCTGAGTGTCTGATGGGGGTGTGGTACATTGTGTACTGTCAGTGGAGTGCGGTGTGCTGTGTGTCTCATGGGGCTGTGGTACATTGTGTACTGTCAGTGGTGTGTGGTGTGCTGGGTGTCTGATGGGGGTGTGGTACATTGTGTACTGTCAGTGGTGTGCGGTGTGCCGGGTGTCTGATGGGGGTGTGGTACATTGTGTACTGTCAGTGGTGTGCGGTGTGCTGTGTGTCTCATAGGGCTGTGGTACATTGTGTACTGTCAGTGGTGTGTGGTGTGCTGGGTGTCTGATGGGGGTGTGGTACATTGTGTACTGTCAGTGGTGTGCGGTGAGCTGAGTGTCTGATGGGGGTGTGGTACATTGTGTACTGTCAGTGGTGTGTGGTGTGCTGGGTGTCTGATGGGGGTGTGGTACATTGTGTACTGTCAGTGGTGTGCGGTGTGCTGGGTGTCTGATGGGGGTGTGGTACATTGTGTACTGTCAGTGGTGTGCGGTGAGCTGAGTGTCTGATGGGGGTGTGGTACATTGTGTACTGTCAGTGGTGTGTGGTGTGCTGGGTGTCTGATGGGGGTGTGGTACATTGTGTACTGTCAGTGGTGTGTGGTGTGCTGGGTGTCTGATGGGGGTGTGGTACATTGTGTACTGTCAGTGGTGTGAGGTGAGCTGAGTGTCTGATGGGGGTGTGGTACATTGTGTACTGTCAGTGGTGTGTGGTGTGCTGGGTGTCTGATGGGGCTGTGGTACATTGTGTACTGTCAGTGGTGTGTGGTGTGCTGGGTGTCTGATGGGGGTGTGGTACATTGTGTACTGTCAGTGGTGTGCGGTGAGCTGAGTGTCTGATGGGGGTGTGGTACATTGTGTACTGTCAGTGGTGTGTGGTGTGCTGGGTGTCTGATGGGGGTGTGGTACATTGTGTACTGTCAGTGGTGTGCGGTGAGCTGAGTGTCTGATGGGGGTGTGGTACATTGTGTACTGTCAGTGGTGTGCGGTGAGCTGAGTGTCTGATGGGGGTGTGGTACATTGTGTACTGTCAGTGGTGTGTGGTGTGCTGGGTGCCTGATGGGGGTGTGGTACATTGTGTACTGTCAGTGGTGTGCGGTGTGCTGAGTGCCTGATGGGGGTGTGGTACATTGTGTACTGTCAGTGGTGTGTGGTGTGCTGGGTGTCTGATGGGGGTGTGGTACATTGTGTACTGTCAGTGGTGTGTGGTGTGCTGGGTGTCTAATGGGGGTGTGGTACATTGTGTACTGTCAGTGGTGTGTGGTGAGCTGGGTGTCTGATGGGGCTGTGGTACATTGTGTACTGTCAGTGGTGTGCAGTGTGCTGGGTGTCTGATGGGGGTGTGGTACATTGTGTACTGACAGTGGTGTGCGGTGTGCTGCTTGCCTGATGGGGGTGTGGTACATTGTGTACTGTCAGTGGTGTGCGGTGTGCTGAGTGTCTGATGGGGGTGTGGTACATTGTGTACTGTCAGTGGTGTGCAGTGTGCTGGGTGTCTGATGGGGCTGTGGTACATTGTGTACTGTCAGTGGTGTGTGGTGAGCTGGGTGTCTGATGGGGGTGTGGTGCATTGTGTACTGTCAGTGGTGTGTGGTGAGCTGGGTGTCTGATGGGGGTGTGGTGCATTGTGTACTGTCAGTGGTGTGTGGTGTGCTGGGTGTCTGATGCGGGTGTGGTACATTGTGTACTGTCAGTGGTGTGCGGTGTGCTGTGTGTCTCATGGGGCTGTGGGACATTGTGTACTGTCAGTGTTGTGTGGTGTGCTGGGTGTCTGATGGGTGTGTGGTACATTGTGTACTGTCAGTGGAGTGCGGTGTGCTGTGTGTCTCATGGGGCTGTGGTACATTGTGTACTGACAGTGGTGTGCAGTGTGCTGGGTGTCTGATGGGGGTGTGGTACATTGTGTACTGTCAGTGGTGTGCAGTGTGCTGGGTGTCTGATGGGGCTGTGGTACATTGTGTACTGTCAGTGGTGTGTGGTGAGCTGGGTGTCTGATGGGGGTGTGGTGCATTGTGTACTGTCAGTGGTGTGTGGTGAGCTGGGTGTCTGATGGGGGTGTGGTGCATTGTGTACTGTCAGTGGTGTGTGGTGTGCTGGGTGTCTGATGGGGGTGTGGTACATTGTGTACTGTCAGTGGTGTGCGGTGTGCTGTGTGTCTCATGGGGCTGTGGGACATTGTGTACTGTCAGTGTTGTGTGGTGTGCTGGGTGTCTGATGGGTGTGTGGTACATTGTGTACTGTCAGTGGTGTGCGGTGTGCTGGGTGTCTGATGGGACTGTGGTACATTGTGTACTGTCAGTGGAGTGCGGTGTGCTGTGTGTCTCATGGGGCTGTGGTACATTTTGTACTGTCAGTGGTGTGCAGTGTGCTGTGTATCTGATGGGGTTGTGGTACATTGTGTACTGTCAGTGGTGTGCGGTGTGCTGGGTGTCTGATGGGGGTGTGGTGCATTGTGTACTGTCAGTGGTGTGCGGTGTGCTGGGTGTCTGATGTGGGTGTGGGACATTGTGTACTGTCAGTGGTGTGTGGTGTGCTGGGTGCCTGATGGGTGTGTGGTACATTGTGTACTGTCAGTGGTGTGCGGTGAGCTGAGTGTCTGATGGGGGTGTGGTACATTGTGTACTGTCAGTGGAGTGCGGTGTGCTGTGTGTCTCATGGGGCTGTGGTACATTGTGTACTGTCAGTGGTGTGTGGTGTGCTGGGTGTCTGATGGGGGTGTGGTACATTGTGTACTGTCAGTGGTGTGCGGTGTGCCGGGTGTCTGATGGGGGTGTGGTACATTGTGTACTGTCAGTGGTGTGCGGTGTGCTGTGTGTCTCATAGGGCTGTGGTACATTGTGTACTGTCAGTGGTGTGTGGTGTGCTGGGTGTCTGATGGGGGTGTGGTACATTGTGTACTGTCAGTGGTGTGCGGTGAGCTGAGTGTCTGATGGGGGTGTGGTACATTGTGTACTGTCAGTGGTGTGTGGTGTGCTGGGTGTCTGATGGGGGTGTGGTACATTGTGTACTGTCAGTGGTGTGCGGTGTGCTGGGTGTCTGATGGGGGTGTGGTACATTGTGTACTGTCAGTGGTGTGCGGTGAGCTGAGTGTCTGATGGGGGTGTGGTACATTGTGTACTGTCAGTGGTGTGTGGTGTGCTGGGTGTCTGATGGGGGTGTGGTACATTGTGTACTGTCAGTGGTGTGTGGTGTGCTGGGTGTCTGATGGGGGTGTGGTACATTGTGTACTGTCAGTGGTGTGAGGTGAGCTGAGTGTCTGATGGGGGTGTGGTACATTGTGTACTGTCAGTGGTGTGTGGTGTGCTGGGTGTCTGATGGGGCTGTGGTACATTGTGTACTGTCAGTGGTGTGTGGTGTGCTGGGTGTCTGATGGGGGTGTGGTACATTGTGTACTGTCAGTGGTGTGCGGTGAGCTGAGTGTCTGATGGGGGTGTGGTACATTGTGTACTGTCAGTGGTGTGTGGTGTGCTGGGTGTCTGATGGGGGTGTGGTACATTGTGTACTGTCAGTGGTGTGCGGTGAGCTGAGTGTCTGATGGGGGTGTGGTACATTGTGTACTGTCAGTGGTGTGCGGTGAGCTGAGTGTCTGATGGGGGTGTGGTACATTGTGTACTGTCAGTGGTGTGTGGTGTGCTGGGTGCCTGATGGGGGTGTGGTACATTGTGTACTGTCAGTGGTGTGCGGTGTGCTTGGTGTCTGATGGGGGTGTGGTACATTGTGTACTGTCAATGGTGTGCGGTGAGCTGGGTGCCTGATGGGGGTGTGGTACATTGTGTACTGTCAGTGGTGTGCGGTGTGCTGGGAGCCTGATGGGGCTGTGGTAAATTGTGTACTGTCAGTGGTGTGCGGTGAGCTGGGTGTCTGATGGGGCTGTGGTACATTGTGTACTGTCAGTGGTGTGCGGTGTGCTGGGTGTCTGATGGGGGTGTGGTACATTGTGTACTGTCAGTGGTGTGCGGTGTGCTGGGTGTCTGATGGGGGTGTGGTACATTGTGTACGGTCAGTGGTGTGTGGTGTGCTGGGTGTCTGATGGGGGTGTGGTACATTGTGTACTGTCAGTGGTGTGTGGTGTGCTGGGTGCCTGATGGGGGTGTGGTACATTGTGTACTGTCAGTGGTGTGTGGTGTGCTGGGTGTCTGATGGGGGTGTGGTACATTGTGTACTGTCAGTGGTGTGTGGTGTGCTGGGTGTCTGATGGGGGTGTGGTACATTGTGTACTGTCAGTGGTGTGCGGTGTGCTGGGTGTCTGATGGGGGTGTGGTACATTGTGTACTGTCAGTGGTGTGCGGCGTGCTTGGTGCCTGATGGGGGTGTGGTACATTGTGCACTGTCAGTGGTGTGTGGTGTGCTGGGTGTCTGATGGGGGTATGGTACATTGTGTACTGTCAGTGGTGTGTGGTGTGCTGGGTGTCTGATGGGGGTGTGGTACATTGTGTACTGTCAGTGGTGTGTGGTGTGCTGGGTGCCTGATGGGGGTGTGGTACATTGTGTACTGTCAGTGGTGTGTGGTGTGCTGGGTGTCTGATTGGGGTGTGGTACATTGTGTACTGTCAGTGGTGTGTGGTGTGCTGGGTGTCTGATGGGGGTGTGGTACATTGTGTACTGTCAGTGGTGTGAGATGAGCTGAGTGTCTGATGGGGGTGTGGTACATTGTGTACTGTCAGTGGTGTGCGGTGTGCTGGGTTTCTGATGGAGGTGTGGTACATTGTGTACTGTCAGTGGTGTGTGGTGTGCTGGGTGTCTGATGGGGCTGTGGTACATTGTGTACTGTCAGTGGTGTGTGGTGTGCTGGGTGTCTGATGGGGGTGTGGTACATTGTGTACTGTCAGTGGTGTGCGGTGAGCTGAGTGTCTGATGGGGGTGTGGTACATTGTGTACTGTCAGTGGTGTGTGGTGTGCTGGGTGTCTGATGGGGGTGTGGTACATTGTGTACTGTCAGTGGTGTGCGGTGAGCTGAGTGTCTGATGGGGGTGTGGTACATTGTGTACTGTCAGTGGTGTGCGGTGAGCTGAGTGTCTGATGGGGGTGTGGTACATTGTGTACTGTCAGTGGTGTGTGGTGTGCTGGGTGCCTGATGGGGGTGTGGTACAATGTGTACTGTCAGTGGTGTGCGGTGTGCTGGGTGTCTGATGGGGCTGTGGTACATTGTGTACTGTCAGTGGTGTGCGGTGTGCTTGGTGTCTGATGGGGGTGTGGTACATTGTGTACTGTCAATGGTGTGCGGTGAGCTGGGTGCCTGATGGGGGTGTGGTACATTGTGTACTGTCAGTGGTGTGCGGTGTGCTGGGAGCCTGATGGGGCTGTCGTAAATTGTGTACTGTCAGTGGTGTGCGGTGAGCTGGGTGTCTGATGGGGCTGTGGTACATTGTGTACTGTCAGTGGTGTGCGGTGTGCTGGGTGTCTGATGGGGGTGTGGTACATTGTGTACTGTCAGTGGTGTGCGGTGTGCTGGGTGTCTGATGGGGGTGTGGTACATTGTGTACTGTCAGTGGTGTGCGGTGTGCTGGGTGCCTGATGGGGGTGTGGTACATTGTGTACTGTCAGTGGTGTGCGGTGTGCTGGGTGCCTGATGGGGGTGTGGTACATTGTGTACTGTCAGTGGTGTGCGGCGTGCTTGGTGCCTGATGGGGGTGTGGTACATTGTGCACTGTCAGTGGTGTGTGGTGTGCTGGGTGTCTGATGGGGGTATGGTACATTGTGTACTGTCAGTGGTGTGTGGTGTGCTGGGTGTCTGATGGGGGTGTGGTACATTGTGTACTGTCAGTGGTGTGTGGTGTGCTGGGTGCCTGATGGGGGTGTGGTACATTGTGTACTGTCAGTGGTGTGTGGTGTGCTGGGTGTCTGATGGGGGTGTGGTACATTGTGTACTGTCAGTGGTGTGTGGTGTGCTGGGTGTCTGATGGGGGTGTGGTACATTGTGTACTGTCAGTGGTGTGAGGTGAGCTGAGTGTCTGATGGGGGTGTGGTACATTGTGTACTGTCAGTGGTGTGTGGTGTGCTGGGTGTCTGATGGGGCTGTGGTACATTGTGTACTGTCAGTGGTGTGTGGTGTGCTGGGTGTCTGATGGGGGTGTGGTACATTGTGTACTGTCAGTGGTGTGCGGTGAGCTGAGTGTCTGATGGGGGTGTGGTACATTGTGTACTGTCAGTGGTGTGTGGTGTGCTGGGTGTCTGATGGGGGTGTGGTACATTGTGTACTGTCAGTGGTGTGCGGTGAGCTGAGTGTCTGATGGGGGTGTGGTACATTGTGTACTGTCAGTGGTGTGCGATGAGCTGAGTGTCTGATGGGGGTGTGGTACATTGTGTACTGTCAGTGGTGTGTGGTGTGCTGGGTGCCTGATGGGGGTGTGGTACAATGTGTACTGTCAGTGGTGTGCGGTGTGCTGGGTGTCTGATGGGGCTGTGGTACATTGTGTACTGTCAGTGGTGTGCGGTGTGCTGGGAGCCTGATGGGGCTGTGGTAAATTGTGTACTGTCAGTGGTGTGCGGTGAGCTGGGGGTCTGATGGGGGTGTGGTACATTGTGTACTGTCAGTGGTGTGCGGTGTGCTGGGTGTCTGATGGGGCTGTGGTACATTGTGTACTGTCAGTGGTGTGTGGTGTGCTGGGTGTCTGATGGGGGTGTGGTACATTGTGTACTGTCAGTGGTGTGCGGCGTGCTTGGTGCCTGATGGGGGTGTGGTACATTGTGTACTTTCAGTGGTGTGTGGTGTGCTGGGTGTCTGATGGGGGTGTGGTACATTGTGTACTGTCAGTGGTGTGTGGTGTGCTGGGTGCCTGATGGGGGTGTGGTACATTGTGTACTGTCAGTGGTGTGTGGTGTGCTGGGTGTCTGATGGGGGTGTGGTACATTGTGTACTGTCAGTGGTGTGTGGTGTGCTGGGTGTCTGATGGGGGTGTGGTACATTATGTACTGTCAGTGGTGTGCGGTGTGCTGGGTGTCTGATGGGGGTGTGGTACATTGTGTACTGTCAGTGGTGTGCGGCGTGCTTGGTGCCTGATGGGGGTGTGGTACATTGTGTACTGTCAGTGGTGTGTGGTGTGCTGGGTGTCTGATGGGGGTGTGGTACATTGTGTACTGTCAGTGGTGTGTGGTGTGCTGGGTGTCTGATGGGGGTGTGGTACATTGTGTACTGTCAGTGGTGTGTGGTGTGCTGGGTGTCTGATGGGGGTGTGGTACATTGTGTGCTGTCAGTGGTGTGCGGTGTGCTGGGTGTCTGATGGGGGTGTGGTACATTGTGTACTGTCAGTGGTGTGCGGTGTGCTGGGTGTCTGATGGGGGTGTGGTACATTGTGTACTGTCAGTGGTGTGTGGTGTGCTGGGTGTCTGATGGGGGTGTGGTACATTGTGTACTGTCAGTGGTGTGCGGTGTGCTGGGTGTCTGATGGGGGTGTGGTACATTGTGTACTGTCAGTGGTGTGCCGTGTGCTGGGTGTCTGATGGGGGTGTGGTACATTGTGTACTGTCAGTGGTGTGTGGTGTGCTGGGTGTCTGATGGGGCTGTGGTACATTGTGTACTGTCAGTGGTGTGCGGCGTGCTTGGTGCCTGATGGGGGTGTGGTACATTGTGCACTGTCAGTGGTGTGTGGTGTGCTGGGTTTCTGATGGGGGTGTGGTACATTGTGTATTGTCAGTGGTGTGCGGTGTGCTGGGTGTCTGATGGGGCTGTGGTACATTGTGTACTGTCAGTGGTGTGCGGTGTGCTTGGTGCCTGATGGGGGTGTGGTACATTGTGTACTGTCAGTGGTGTGCGGTGTGCTGGGTGCCTGATGGGTCTGTGGTACATTGTGTACTGTCAGTGGTGTGCGGTGTGCTGGGTATCTGATGGGGCTGTGGTACATTGTGTACTGTCAGTGGTGTGCGGTGTGCTGGGTGTCTGATGGGGGTGTGGTACATTGTGTACTGTCAGTGGCGTGCGGTGTGCTGGGTGTCTGATGGGGGTGTGGTACATTGTGTACTGTCAGTGGTGTGTGGTGTGCTGGGTGTCTGATGGGGGTGTGGTATATTGTGTACTGTCAGTGGTGTGCGGTGTGCTGGGTGTCTGATGGGGCTGTGGTACATTGTGTACTGTCAGTGGTGTGTGGTGTGCTGGGTGTCTGATGGGGCTGTGGTACATTGTGTACTGTCAGTGGTGTGCGGTGTGCTGGGTGTCTGATGGGGGAGTGGTACATTGTGTACTGTCAGTGGTGTGCGGTGAGCTGGGTGCCTGATGGGGCTGTGGTACATTGTGTACTGTCAGTGGTGTGCGGTGTGCTGGGTGTCTGATGGGGGTGTGGTACATTGTGTACTGTCAGTGGTGTGCGGTGTGCTGGGTGTCTGATGGGGGTGTGGTACATTGTGTACTGTCAGTGGTGTGCGGTGAGCTGGGTGTCTGATGGGGGTGTGGTACATTGTGCACTGTCAGTGGTGTGCGGTGTGCTGGGTGTCTGATGGGGGTGTGGTACATTGTGTACTGTCAGTGGTTTGCGGTGTGCTGGGTGCTTGATGGGGGTGTGGTACATTGTGTACTGTCAGTGGTGTGCGGTGTGCTGGGTGTCTGATGGGACTGTGGTACATTGTATACTGTCAGTGGTGTGTGGTGTGCTGGGTGCCTGATGGGCCTGTGGTACATTGTGTGCTGTCAGTGGTGTGCTGGGTGTCTGATGGGACTGTGGTACATTGTGTACTGTCAGTGGTGTGCGGTGTGCTGGGTGTCTGATGGGGGTGTGGTACATTGTGTACTGTCAGTGGTGTGTGGTGTGCTGGGTGCCTGATGGGCCTGTGGTACATTGTGTGCTGTCAGTGGTGTGCTGGGTGTCTGACGGGACTGTGGTACATTGTGTACTGTCAGTGGTGTGCGGTGTGCTGGGTGTCTGATGGGGGTGCGGTACATTGTGTACTGTCAGTGGTGTGCGGTGTGCTGGGTGTCTGATGGGGGTGCGGTACATTGTGTACTGACAGTGGTGTGCGGTGTCCTGGGTGTCTGATGGGGGTGTGGTACATTGTGTACTGTCAGTGGTGTGCGGTGTGCTGGGTGTCTGATGGGGCTGTGGTACATTGTGCACTGTCAGTGGTGTGCGGTGTGCTGGGTGTCTGATGGGGGTGTGGTACATTGTGTACTGTCAGTGGTGTGCGGTGTGCTTTGTGTCTGATGGGGGTGTGGTACATTGTGTACTGTCAGTGGTGTGTGGTGTGCTGGGTGTCTGATGGGGGTGTGGTACATTGTGTACTGTCAGTGGTGTGTGGTGTGCTGGGTGTCTGATGGGGGTGTGGTACATTGTGTACTGTCAGTGGCGTGTGGTGTGCTGGGTGTCTGATGGGGGTGTGGTACATTGTGTACTGTCAGTGGTGTGTGGTGTGCTGGGTGTCTGATGGGGGTGTGGTACATTGTGCACTGTCAGTGGTGTGTGGTGTGCTGGGTTTCTGATGGGGGTGTGGTACATTGTGTATTGTCAGTGGTGTGCGGTGTGCTGGGTGTCTGATGGGGCTGTGGTACATTGTGTACTGTCAGTGGTGTGCGGTGTGCTTGGTGCCTGATGGGGGTGTGGTACATTGTGTACTGTCAGTGGTGTGCGGTGTGCTGGGTGCCTGATGGGTCTGTGGTACATTGTGTACTGTCAGTGGTGTGCGGTGTGCTGGGTATCTGATGGGGCTGTGGTACATTGTGTACTGTCAGTGGTGTGCGGTGTGCTGGGTGTCTGATGGGGGTGTGGTACATTGTGTACTGTCAGTGGCGTGCGGTGTGCTGGGTGTCTGATGGGGGTGTGGTATATTGTGTACTGTCAGTGGTGTGCGGTGTGCTGGGTGTCTGATGGGGCTGTGGTACATTGTGTACTGTCAGTGGTGTGTGGTGTGCTGGGTGTCTGATGGGGCTGTGGTACATTGTGTACTGTCAGTGGTGTGCGGTGTGCTGGGTGTCTGATGGGGGAGTGGTACATTGTGTACTGTCAGTGGTGTGCGGTGAGCTGGGTGCCTGATGGGGCTGTGGTACATTGTGTACTGTCAGTGGTGTGCGGTGTGCTGGGTGTCTGATGGGGGTGTGGTACATTGTGTACTGTCAGTGGTGTGCGGTGTGCTGGGTGTCTGATGGGGGTGTGGTACATTGTGTACTGTCAGTGGTGTGCGGTGTGCTGGGTGTCTGATGGGGGTGTGGTACATTGTGCACTGTCAGTGGTGTGCGGTGTGCTGGGTGTCTGATGGGGGTGTGGTACATTGTGTACTGTCAGTGGTTTGCGGTGTGCTGGGTGCTTGATGGGGGTGTGGTACATTGTGTACTGTCAGTGGTGTGCGGTGTGCTGGGTGTCTGATGGGACTGTGGTACATTGTATACTGTCAGTGGTGTGTGGTGTGCTGGGTGCCTGATGGGCCTGTGGTACATTGTGTGCTGTCAGTGGTGTGCTGGGTGTCTGATGGGACTGTGGTACATTGTGTACTGTCAGTGGTGTGCGGTGTGCTGGGTGTCTGATGGGGGTGTGGTACATTGTGTACTGTCAGTGGTGTGTGGTGTGCTGGGTGCCTGATGGGCCTGTGGTACATTGTGTGCTGTCAGTGGTGTGCTGGGTGTCTGATGGGACTGTGGTACATTGTGTACTGTCAGTGGTGTGCGGTGTGCTGGGTGTCTGATGGGGGTGCGGTACATTGTGTACTGTCAGTTGTGTGCGGTGTGCTGGGTGTCTGATGGGGGTGCGGTACATTGTGTACTGACAGTGGTGTGCGGTGTCCTGGGTGTCTGATGGGGGTGTGGTACATTGTGTACTGTCAGTGGTGTGCGGTGTGCTGGGTGTCTGATGGGGCTGTGGTACATTGTGCACTGTCAGTGGTGTGCGGTGTGCTGGGTGTCTGATGGGGGTGTGGTACATTGTGTACTGTCAGTGGTGTGCGGTGTGCTGGGTGTCTGATGGGGGTGTGGTACATTGTGTACTGACAGTGGTGTGCGGTGTCCTGGGTGTCTGATGGGGGTGTGGTACATTGTGAACTGTCAGTGGTGTGTGGTGTGCTGGGTGTCTGATGGGGGTGTGGTACATTGTGAACTGTCAGTGGTGTGCGGTGTGCTGGGTGTCTGATGGGGGTGCGGTACATTGTGTACTGTCAGTGGTGTGTGGTGTGCTGTGTGCCTGATGGGGGTGTGGTACATTGTGTACTGTCAGTGGTGTGCGGTGTGCTGGGTGTCTGATGGGGGTGTGGTACATTGTGTACTGTCAGTGGTGTGCGGTGTGCTGGGTGTCTGATGGGGGTGTGGTACATTGTGTACTGACAGTGGTGTGCGGTGTCCTGGGTGTCTGATGGGGGTGTGGTACATTGTGAACTGTCAGTGGTGTGTGGTGTGCTGGGTGTCTGATGGGGGTGTGGTACATTGTGAACTGTCAGTGGTGTGCGGTGTGCTGGGTGTCTGATGGGGGTGCGGTACATTGTGTACTGTCAGTGGTGTGTGGTGTGCTGTGTGCCTGATGGGGGTGTGGTACATTGTGTACTGTCAGTGGTGTGCGGTGTGCTGTGTGCCTGATGGGGGTGTGGTACATTGTGTACTGTCAGTGGTGTGTGGTGTGCTGGGTGTCTGATGGGGGTGTGATACATTGTGTACTGTCAGTGGTGTGTGGTGTGCTGTGTGTTTGATGGGGGTGTGGTACATTGTGTACTGTCAGTAGTGTGTGGTGTGCTGGGTGTCTGATGGGGGTGAGGTACATTGTGTACTGTCAGTGGTGTGTGGTGTGCTGGGTGTCTGATGGGGGTGTGATACATTGTGTACTGTCAGTGGTGTGTGGTGTGCTGTGTGTTTGATGGGGGTGTGGTACATTGTGTACTGTCAGTAGTGTGTGGTGTGCTGGGTGTCTGATGGGGGTGAGGTACATTGTGTACTGTCAGTGGTGTGCGATGTGCTGGGTGTCTGATGGGGGTGTGGTACATTGTGTACTGTCAGTGGTGTGCGGTGTGCTGGGTGTCTGATGGGGGTGTGGTACATTGTGTACTGTCAGTGGTGTGCGTTGTGCTGGGTGCCTATGGGGGTGTGGTACATTGTGTACTGTCAGTGGTGTGTGGTGTGCTGGGTGTCTGATGGGGCTGTGGTACATTGTGTACTGTCAGTGGTGTGTGGTGTGCTGGGTGTCTGATGGGGGTGTGGTACATTGTGTACTGTCAGTGGTGTGTGGTGTGCTGGGTGTCTGATGGGGGTGTGGTACATTGTGTACTGTCAGTGGTGTGCGGTGTGCTGGGTGTCTGATGGGGGTGTGGTACATTGTGTACTCTCAGTGGTGTGCGGTGTGCTGGGTGTCTGCTGGGGGTGTGGGACATTGTGTACTGTCAGTGGTGTGCGGTGTGCTGGGTGCCTGATGGGGGTGTGGTACATTGTGTACTGTCAATGGTGTGTGGTGTGCTGGGTGCCTGATGGGGCTGTGGTACATTGTGTCCTGTCAGTGGTGTGCGGTGTGCTGGGTGTCTGATGGGGCTGTGGTACATTGTGTCCTGTCAGTGGTGTGCGGTGTGCTGGGTGTCTGATGGGGCTGTGGTACATTGTGTACTGTCAGTGGTGTGCGGTGTGCTGGGTGCCTGATGGGGGTGTGGTACATTGTGTACTGTCAGTGGTGTGCGGTGTGCTGGGTGTCTGATGGGGCTGTGGTACATTGTGTACTGTCAGTGGTGTGCGGTGTGCTGGGTGTCTGATGGGGCTGTGGTACATTGTGTCCTGTCAGTGGTGTGCGGTGTGCTGGGTGTCTAATGAGGGTGTGGTACATTGTGTACTGTCAGTGGTGTGCGGTGTGCTGGGTGTCTGATGGGGCTGTGGTACATTGTGTACTGTCAGTGGTGTGCGGTGTGCTGGGTGCCTGATGGGGGTGTGGTACATTGTGTACTGTCAATGGTGTGCGGTGTGCTGGGTGCCTGATGGGGGTGTGGTACATTGTGTACTGTCAATGGTGTGTGGTGTGCTGGGTGTCTGATGGGGGTGTGGTACATTGTGTACGGTCAATGGTGTGTGGTGTGCTGGGTGCCTGATGGGGCTGTGGTACATTGTGTCCTGTCAGTGGTGTGCGGTGTGCTGGGTGTCTGATGGGCTGTGGTACATTGTGTCCTGTCAGTGGTGTGCGGTGTGCTGGGTGTCTGATGAGGGTGTGGTACATTGTGTACTGTCAGTGGTGTGCGGTGTGCTGGGTGTCTGATGGTGGTGTGGTACATTGTGTACTGTCAGTGGTGTGCGGTGTGCTGGGTGTCTGATGGGGGTGTGGTACATTGTGTACTGTCAGTGGTGTGCGGTGTGCTGGGTGTCTGATGGGGCTGTGGTACATTGTGTACTGTCAGTGGTGTGCGCTGTGCTGGGTGTCTGATGGGGCAGTGGTACATTGTGTACTGTCAGTGGTGTGCGGTGTGCTGGGTGTCTGATGGGGCTGTGGTACATTGTGTACTGTCAGTGGTGTGCGGTGTGCTGGATGTCTGATGGGGGTGTGGTACATTGTGTACTGTCAGTGGTGTGCGCTGTGCTGGGTGTCTGATGGGGCAGTGGTACATTGTGTAATGTCAGTGCTTTGTGGTGTGCTGGGTGTCTGATGGGGGTGTGGTACATTGTGTACAGTCAGTGGTGTGTGGTGTGCTGGGTGTCTGATGGGGCTGTGGTACATTGTGTACTGTCAGTGGTGTGCGGTGTGCTGGGTGACTGATGGGGCTGTGGTACATTGTGTACTGTAAGTGGTGTGTGGTGTGCTGGGTGTCTGATGGGGCTGTGGTACATTGTGTACTGTCAGTGGTGTGTGGTGTGCTGGGTGTCTGATGGGGCTGTGGTACATTGTGTACTGTCAGTGGTGTGCGGTGTGCTGGGTGACTGATGGGGCTGTGGTACATTGTGTACTGTAAGTGGTGTGCGGTGTGCTTGGTGCCTGATGGGGGTGTGGTACATTGTGCACTGTCAGTGGTGTGTGGTGTGCTGGGTGTCTGATGGGGCTGTGGTACATTGTGTACTGTCAGTGGTGTGTGGTGTGCTGGGTGTCTGATGGGTATGTGGTACATTGTGTATTGTCAGTGGTATGTGGTGTGCTGGGTGTCTGATGGGGGTGTGGTACATTGTGTACTGTCAGTGGTGTGTGGTGTGCTGGGTGTCTAATGGGGCTGTGGTACATTGTGTACTGTCAGTGGTGTGTGGTGTGCTGGGTGTCTGATGGGGGTGTGGTACATTGTGTACTGTCAGTGGTGTGTGGTGTGCTGGGTGTCTGATGGGGGTGTGGTACATTGTGTACTGTCAGTGGTGTGCGGCGTGCTTGGTGCCTGATGGGGGTGTGGTACATTGTGCACTGTCAGTGGTGTGTGGTGTGCTGGGTGTCTGCTGGGGGTGTGGTACATTGTGCACTGTCAGTGGTGTGCGGTGTGCTGGGTGTCTGATGGGGCTGTGGTACATTGTGTACTGTCAGTGGTGTGCGGTGTGCTTGGTGCCTGATGGGGGTGTGGTACATTGTGTACTGTCAGTGGTGTGCGGTGTGCTGGGTGCCTGATGGGTCTGTGGTACATTGTGTACTGTCAGTGGTGTGCGGTGTGCTGGGTATCTGATGGGGGTGTGGTACATTGTGTACTGTCAGTGGTGTGCGGTGTGCTGGGTGTCTGATGGGGGTGTGGTACATTGTGTACTGTCAGTGGTGTGTGGTGTGCTGAGTGTCTGATGGGGGTGTGGTACATTGTGTACTGTCAGTGGTGTGCGGTGTGCTGGGTGTCTGATGGGGGTGTGGTACATTGTGTACTGTCAGTGGTGTGCGGTGTGCTGGGTGTCTGATGGGGGTGTGGTACATTGTGTACTGTCAGTGGTGTGCGGTGTGCTGGGTGTCTGATGGGGGTGTGGTACATTGTGTACTGTCAGTGGTGTGCGGTGTGCTGGGTGTCTGATGGGGGTGTGGTTCATTGTGTACTGTCAGTGGTGTGCGGTGTGCTGGGTGTCTGATGGGGGTGTGGTACATTGTGTACTGTCAGTGGTGTGCGGTGTGCTGGGTGTCTGATGGGGGTGTGGTACATTGTGTACTGTCAGTGGTGTGCGGTGTGCTGGTTGCCTGATGGGGGTGTGGTACATTGTGTACTGTCAGTGGTGTGCAGTGTGCTGGGTGTCTGATGGGGGTGTGGTAAATTGTGTACTGTCAGTGGTGTGTGGTGTGCTGGGTGTCTGATGGGGCTGTGGTGCATTGTGTACTGTCAGTGGTGTGTGGTGTGCTGGTTGCCTGATGGGGGTGTGGTACATTGTGTACTGTCAGTGGTGTGTGGTGTGATGGGTGCCTGATGGGGCTGTGGTACATTGTGTACTGTCAGTGGTGTGCGGTGTGCTGAGTGCCTGATGGGGGTGTGGGACATTGTGTACTGACAGTGGTGTGTGGTGTGCTGGGTGTCTGATGGGGGTGTGGTACATTGTGTACTGTTAGTGGTGTGCGGTGTGCTGGGTATCTGATGGGGGTGTGGTTCATTGTGTACGGTCAGTGGTGTGTGGTGTGCAGTGTGTCTGATGGGGGTGTGGTACATTGTGTACTGTCAGTGGTGTGCGGTGTGCTGGGTGCCTGATGGGGGTGTGGTACATTGTGTACTGTCAGTGGTGTGTGGTGTGCTGGGTGCCTGATGGGGGTGTGGTACATTGTGTACTGTCAGTGGTGTGCGGTGTGCTGGGTGCCTGATGGGGGTGTGGTACATTGTGTACTGTCAGTGGTGTGTGGTGTGCTGGGTGCCTGATGGGGGTGTGGTACATTGTGTAATGTCAGTGGTGTGCGGTGTGCTGGGTGTCTGATGGGGCTGTGGTACATTGTGCACTGTCAGTGGTGTGCGGTGTGCTGGGTGTCTGATGGGGGTGTGGTACATTGTGTACTGTCAGTGGTGTGCGGTGTCCTGGGTGCCTGATGGGGGTGTGGAACATTGTGTACTGTCAGTGGTGTGCGGTGTGCTGGGTGCCTGATGGGGGTGTGGTACATTGTGTACTGTCAGTGGTGTGCGGTGTGCTGAGTGTCTGATGGGGGTGTAGTACATTGTGTACTGTCAGTGGTGTGCGGTGTGCTGTGTCCCTGATGGGGGTGTGGTACATTGTGTACTATCAGTGGTGTGCGATGTGCTGGGTTTCTGATGGGGGTGTGGTACATTGTGTACTGTCAGTGGTGTGCGATGTGCTGTGTGTTCTGATGGGGGTGTGGTACATTGTGCACTGTCAGTGGTGTGTGGTGTGCTGGGTGCCTGATGGGGGTGTGGTACATTGTGTACTGTCAGTGGTGTGTGGTGTGCTGGTTGCCTGATGGGGGTGTGGTACATTGTGTACTGTCAGTGGTGTGTGGTGTGCTGGGTGACGGATGGGGCTGTGGTACACTGTGTACTGTCAGTGGTGTGTGGTGTGCTGGGTGCCTGATGGGTGTGTGGTACATTGTGTACTGTCAGTGGTGTGTGGTGTGCTGGGTGTCTGATGGGGGTGTGGTACATTGTGTACTGTCAGTGGTGTGCGGTGTGCTGGGTGCCTGATGGGGGTGTGGTACATTGTGTACTGTCAGTGGTGTGTGGTGTGCTGGGTCTCTGATGGGGGTGTGGTACATTGTGTACTGACAGCACACACTGGCCACATAGAGATGGAAATGTTGACCAGGAGATGCAGGGGTTATACAGAGCAAATCCTGCCCACACAGAGATGGGAATGTTGACCAGGAGCAGGGGTAATGCAGAGCACATCCTGGCCACACAGAGATGGGAATGTTGACCAGGAACTGCAGGGGTTATACAGAGTACACCCTGGCCACATAGAGAAGAGAATGTTGACCAGGAGCAGGGGTTATACAGAGCACACGCTGGCCACACAGAGAAGGGAATGTTGACCAGGAGCTGCAGGGGTTATACAGTGCACACCCTGGC
Organism: Scyliorhinus torazame; assembly: GCF_047496885.1. Lineage (NCBI taxonomy): Eukaryota > Metazoa > Chordata > Chondrichthyes > Carcharhiniformes > Scyliorhinidae > Scyliorhinus > Scyliorhinus torazame. The sequence goes on along the minus strand of NW_027307763.1, from coordinate 1,792,864 downwards.
CACACAGAGAAGGGAATGTTGACCAGGAGCAGGGGTTATACAGAGCACACCCTGGCCACACAGAGAAGGGAATGTTGACCAGGAGATGCAGGGATTATGCAGAGCACATCGTGGCCACACAGAGATGGGAATGTTGACCAGGAGCTGCTGGGGTTATACAGAGCACACCCTGGCCACACAGAGATGGGAATGTTGACCAGGAGCTGCTGGGGTTATACAGAGCACACACTGGCCACACAGAGATGGGAATGTTGACCAGGAGCAGGGGTATACAGAGCACACCCTGACCACACAGATGGGAATGTTGAACAGTAGCTGCAGGGGTTATACAGAGCACACCCTGGCCACACAGAGATGGGAATGTTGACCAGGAGCAGGGGTATACAGAGCACACCCTGACCACACAGAGGTGGGAATGTTGACCAGGAGCTGCAGGGGTTATACAGAGCACACCCTGGTCACACAGAGAAGTGAATGTTGACCAGGAGCTGCAGGGGTTATACAGAGCACACTCTGGCCACACAGAGATGGGAATGTTGACCAGGAGCTGCAGGGGTTATACAGAGCACATCGTGGCCACACAGAGATGGGAATGTTGACCAAAGTTGCACGGGTTATACGGAGCACATACTGACCACACAGTGATGGGAATGTTGACCAGGAGATGGAGGGGTTATACAGAGCACATCCTGACCACACAGTGATGGGAATGTTGACCAAAATTTGCACGGGTTATACGGAGCACATACTGACCACACAGTGATGGGAATGTTGACCAGGAGCAGGGGTATACAGAGCACACCCTGGCCACACACAGGTGGGAATGTTGACCAGGAGCTGCTGGGGTTAGACAGAGCACACCCTGGCCACACAGTGATGGGAATGTTGACCAGGAGCAGGGGTATACAGAGCACACCCTGGCCACACAGATGGGAATGTTGACCAGGAGTTGCAGGGGTTATACAGAGCACACACTGGCCACACAGAAATGGGAATGTTGACCAGGAGCTGCAGGTGTTATACAGAGCACACCCAGGCTACACACAGATGGGAATGTTGACCATTAGCTGCTGGGGTTAGACAGAGCACACCCTGGCCACACAGTGATGGGGATGTTGACCAGGAGCAGGGGTATACAGAGCACACCCTGGCCACACAGAGATGGGAATGTTGACCAGGAGCAGGGGTATACAGAGCACATCGTGGCCACACAGATCGGAATGTTGACCAGGAGTTGCAGGGGTTATACAGAGCACACCCTGACCACACAGAGGTGGGTATGTTGACCAGGAGCTGCAGGGGTTATACAGAGCACACCCTGGCCACACAGATGGGAATGTTGACCAGGAGTTGCAGGGGTTATACAGAGCACACCCTGGCCACACAGTGATGGGAATGTTGACCAGGAGTTGCAGGGGTTATACAGAGCACACACTGGCCACACAGAAATGGGAATGTTGACCAGGAGCTGCAGGGGTTATACAGAGCACACCCAGGCCACACACAGATGGGAATGTTGACCATTAGCTGCTGGGGTTAGACAGAGCACACCCTGGCCACACAGTGATGGGGATGTTGACCAGGAGCAGGGGTTATACAGAGCACACCCTGGCCACACAGAGAAGGGAATGTTGACCAGGAGCAGGTTTTATACAGAGCACACCCTGGCCACACAGTGATGGGAATGTTGACCAGGAGCAGGGGTATACAGAGCACACCCTGGCCACACAGATGGGAATGTTGACCAGGAGTTGCAGGGGTTATACAGAGCACACACTGGCCACACAGAAATGGGAATGTTGACCAGGAGCTGCAGGTGTTATACAGAGCACACCCAGGCTACACACAGATGGGAATGTTGACCATTAGCTGCTGGGGTTAGACAGAGCACACCCTGGCCACACAGTGATGGGGATGTTGACCAGGAGCAGGGGTATACAGAGCACACCCTGGCCACACAGAGATGGGAATGTTGACCAGGAGCAGGGGTATACAGAGCACATCGTGGCCACACAGATCGGAATGTTGACCAGGAGTTGCAGGGGTTATACAGAGCACACCCTGACCACACAGAGGTGGGTATGTTGACCAGGAGCTGCAGGGGTTATACAGAGCACACCCTGGCCACACAGATGGGAATGTTGACCAGGAGTTGCAGGGGTTATACAGAGCACACCCTGGCCACACAGTGATGGGAATGTTGACCAGGAGTTGCAGGGGTTATACAGAGCACACACTGGCCACACAGAAATGGGAATGTTGACCAGGAGCTGCAGGGGTTATACAGAGCACACCCAGGCCACACACAGATGGGAATGTTGACCATTAGCTGCTGGGGTTAGACAGAGCACACCCTGGCCACACAGTGATGGGGATGTTGACCAGGAGCAGGGGTTATACAGAGCACACCCTGGCCACACAGAGAAGGGAATGTTGACCAGGAGCAGGTTTTATACAGAGCACACCCTGGCCACACAGTGATGGGGATGTTGACCAGGAGATGCAGGGGTTATACAGAGCAAATCCTGCCCACACAGAGATGGGAATGTTGACCAGGAGCAGGGGTAATGCAGAGCACATCCTGGCCACACAGAGATGGGAATGTTGACCAGGAACTGCAGGGGTTATACAGAGTACACCCTGGCCACATAGAGAAGAGAATGTTGACCAGGAGCAGGGGTTATACAGAGCACACGCTGGCCACACAGAGAAGGGAATGTTGACCAGGAGCTGCAGGGGTTATACAGTGCACACCCTGGCCACACAGAGAAGGGAATGTTGACCAGGAGCAGGGGTTATACAGAGCACACCCTGGCCACACAGAGAAGGGAATGTTGACCAGGAGATGCAGGGATTATGCAGAGCACATCGTGGCCACACAGAGATGGGAATGTTGACCAGGAGCTGCTGGGGTTATACAGAGCACACCCTGGCCACACAGAGATGGGAATGTTGACCAGGAGCTGCTGGGGTTATACAGAGCACACACTGGCCACACAGAGATGGGAATGTTGACCAGGAGCAGGGGTATACAGAGCACACCCTGACCACACAGATGGGAATGTTGAACAGTAGCTGCAGGGGTTATACAGAGCACACCCTGGCCACACAGAGATGGGAATGTTGACCAGGAGCAGGGGTATACAGAGCACACCCTGACCACACAGAGGTGGGAATGTTGACCAGGAGCTGCAGGGGTTATACAGAGCACACCCTGGTCACACAGAGAAGTGAATGTTGACCAGGAGCTGCAGGGGTTATACAGAGCACACTCTGGCCACACAGAGATGGGAATGTTGACCAGGAGCTGCAGGGGTTATACAGAGCACATCGTGGCCACACAGAGATGGGAATGTTGACCAAAGTTGCACGGGTTATACGGAGCACATACTGACCACACAGTGATGGGAATGTTGACCAGGAGATGGAGGGGTTATACAGAGCACATCCTGACCACACAGTGATGGGAATGTTGACCAAAATTTGCACGGGTTATACGGAGCACATACTGACCACACAGTGATGGGAATGTTGACCAGGAGCAGGGGTATACAGAGCACACCCTGGCCACACACAGGTGGGAATGTTGACCAGGAGCTGCTGGGGTTAGACAGAGCACACCCTGGCCACACAGTGATGGGAATGTTGACCAGGAGCAGGGGGAAACAGAGCACACCCTGGCCACACAGATGGGAATGTTGACCAGGAGTTGCAGGGGTTATACAGAGCACACACTGGCCACACAGAAATGGGAATGTTGACCAGGAGCTGCAGGTGTTATACAGAGCACACCCAGGCTACACACAGATGGGAATGTTGACCATTAGCTGCTGGGGTTAGACAGAGCACACCCTGGCCACACAGTGATGGGGATGTTGACCAGGAGCAGGGGTATACAGAGCACACCCTGGCCACACAGAGATGGGAATGTTGACCAGGAGCAGGGGTATACAGAGCACATCGTGGCCACACAGATCGGAATGTTGACCAGGAGTTGCAGGGGTTATACAGAGCACACCCTGACCACACAGAGGTGGGTATGTTGACCAGGAGCTGCAGGGGTTATACAGAGCACACCCTGGCCACACAGATGGGAATGTTGACCAGGAGTTGCAGGGGTTATACAGAGCACACCGTGGCCACACAGTGATGGGAATGTTGACCAGGAGTTGCAGGGGTTATACAGAGCACACACTGGCCACACAGAAATGGGAATGTTGACCAGGAGCTGCAGGGGTTATACAGAGCACACCCAGGCCACACACAGATGGGAATGTTGACCATTAGCTGCTGGGGTTAGACAGAGCACACCCTGGCCACACAGTGATGGGGATGTTGACCAGGAGCAGGGGTTATACAGAGCACACCCTGGCCACACAGAGAAGGGAATGTTGACCAGGAGCAGGTTTTATACAGAGCACACCCTGGCCACACAGTGATGGGGATGTTGACCAGGAGCAGGGGTTATACAGAGCACACCCTGGCCACACAGAGATGGAAATGTTGACCATGAGATGCAGGGGTTTTGCAGAGCACATCCTGGCCACACAGAGATGGGAATGTTGACATGAGCTGCAGGGGTTATACAGAGCACACCCTGGCCACACAGAGATGGGAATGCTGACCAGGAGCTGCAGGGGTTATACAGAGCACATCCTGGCCACACAGAGATGGGAATGTTGACCAGGAGATGGAGGGGTTATACAGAGCACATCCTGACCACACAGTGATGGGAATGTTGACCAAAGTTGCACGGGTTATACGGAGCACATACTGACCACACAGTGATGGGAATGTTGACCAGGAGCAGGGGTATACAGAGCACACCCTGGCCACACACAGGTGGGAATGTTGACCAGGAGCTGCTGGGGTTAGACAGAGCACACCCTGGCCACACAGTGATGGGAATGTTGACCAGGAGCAGGGGTATACAGAGCACACCCTGGCCACACACAGGTGGGAATGTTGACCAGGAGCTGCTGGGGTTAGACAGAGCACACCCTGGCCACACAGAGATGGGAATGTTGACCAGGAGCAGGGGTATACAGAGCACACCCTGGCCACACACAGGTGGGAATGTTGACCAGGAGCTGCTGGAGTTAGACAGAGCACACCCAGGCCACACACAGATGGGAATGTTGACCATTAGCTGCTGGGGTTAGACAGAGAACACCCTGGCCACACAGTGATGGGGATGTTGACCAGGAGCAGGGGTATACAGAGCACACCCTGACCACACAGAGGAGGGTATGTTGACCAGGAGCTGCATGGGTTATACAGCCACACCCTGGCCACACAGAGAAGGGAATGTTGACCAGGAGCAGGGTTTATACAGAGCACACCCTGGCTACACAGAGATGGGAATGTTGACCAGGAGATGCAGGGGTTATACAGAGCACACCCTGGCTACACAGAGATGGGAATGTTGACCAGGAGATGCAGGGGTTATACAGAGCACACCCTGGACGCACAGAGATGGGAATGTTGACCAGGAGCTGCAGGGGTTATACAGAGCACACCCTCGCCACACAGAGAAGGGAATGTTGACCAGGAGCATGTGTTATGCAGAGCACATCCTGGTCACTCAGAGATGGGAATGTTAACCAGGAGCTGCAGGGGTTATGCAGAGCACACCCTGGCCACACAGTGATGGGAATGTTGACCAGGAGTTGCAGGGGTTATACAGAGCACACCCTGGCCACACAGAGATGGGAATGTTGACCAGGAGCTGCAGGGGTTATACAGAGCACACCCTCGCCACACAGAGAAGGGAATGTTGACCAGGAGCAGGGTTTATATAGAGCACACCCTGGCCACACAGAGATGGGAATGTTGACCAGGAGCTGCAGGGGTTATGCAGAGCACACCCTGGCCACACAGAGAAGGGAATGTTGACCAGGAGCTGCAGGGGTTATACAGAGCACACCCTGGCCACACAGAGATGGGAATGTTGACCAGGAGCAGGGGTATACAGAGCACACCCTGACCACACAGAGATGGGAATGCTGACCAGGAGATGCAGGGATTATGCAGAGCACACCCTGGCCACACAGAGATGGGAATGTTGACCAGGGGCAGGGTTTATACAGAGCACACCCAGACCACACAGAGATGGGAATGTTGACCAGGAGATGCAGGGATTATGCAGAGCACATCTTGGCCACACAGAGATGGGAATGTTGACCATGAGCTGCAGGGGTTATACAGAGCACACCCTGGCCACACAGAGATGGGAATGTTGACCAGGAGCATGGGTTATGCAGAGCACATCCTGGCCACACAGAAATGGGAATGTTGACCAGGAGCTGAAGGGGTTATACAGAGCACATCGTGGCCACACAGAAATGGGAATGTTGACCAGGAGCTGAAGGGGTTATACAGAGCACCTCCTGGCCACACAAAGATGGGAATGTTGACCAGGCGATGCTAGGGTTATACAGAGCACATCCTGACCACACAGTGATGGGAATGTTGACCAGGAGTTGCAGGGGTTATACAGAGCACATCCTGACCACACAGTGATGGGAATGTTGACCAGGAGCAGGGGTATGCAGAGCACACCCTGGCCACACACAGATGGGAATGTTGATCAGGAGCTGCTGGGGTTAAACAGAGCTCACCCTGGCCACACAGAGATGGGAATGTTGACCAGGAGCTGCTGTGTTTAGACAGAGCACACCCTGGCCACACAGTGATGGGAATGTTGACCAGGAGCAGTGGTATACAGAGCACACCCTGGCCACACAGATGGGAATGTTGACCAGGAGTTGCAGGGGTTATACAGAGCACTCCCTGACCACACAGAGGTGGGAATGTTGTCCAGGAGCTGCAGGGGTTATACAGAGCACCACCTGGCCACACACAGATGGGAATGTCGACCAGGAGCTGCAGGGGTTATACAGAGCACACCCTGGCCACACAGAGAAGGGAATGTTGACCAGGAGCAGGGGTTATACAGATCACACCCTGGCCACAGAGAGAAGGGAATGTTGACCAGGAGCAGGGTATATACAGAGCACACCCTGGCCACACAGAGATGGGAATGTTGACATGAGCTGCAGGGGTCATACAGAGCACACCCTGACCACACAGAGATGGGAATGTTGACCAGGATATGCAGGAGTTATGCAGAGCAAATCCTGGCCACACAGAGATGGGAATGTTGACCATGAGCTGCAGGGGCTATACAGAGCACACCTTGGCCACACAGAGATGGGAATGTTGACCAGGAGCAGGGGTTATGCAGAGCACATCCTGGCCACACAGAGATGGGAATGTTGGCCAGGAACTGCAGGGGTTATACTGAGTACACCCTGGCCACATAGAGAAGAGAATGTTGACCAGGAGCAGGGATTATACAGAGCACACGCTGGCCACAGAGAGAAGGGAATGTTGACCAGGAGCAGGGTTTATACAGAGCACACCCTGGCCACACAGAGATGGGAATGTTGACCAGGAGATGCAGGGGTTATACCGAGCCCATCCTGGCCACACAGAGATGGGAATGTTGACCAGGAGCATGGGTTATGCAGAGCACATCCTGGCCACACAGAGATGGGAATGTTGACCAGGAGCTTAAGCGGTTATACAGAGCACATTGTGGCCACACAGAGATGGGAATGTTGACCAGGAGATGCAGGGGTTATACAGAGCACACCCTGGCCACACACAGATGGGAATGTTGACCAGGAGCTGCTGGGGTTAGACAGAGCACACCCTGGCCACACAGTGATGGGCATGTTGACCAGGAGCAGTGGTATACAGAGCACACCCTGGCCACACAGATGGGAATGTAGACCAGTAGCTGCAGGGGTGATACAGAGCACACCCTGGCCACACACAGATGGGAATGTTGACCATTAGCTGCTGGGGTTAGACAGAGAACACCCTGGCCACACAGTGATGGGGATGTTGACCAGGAGCAGGGGTATACAGAGCACACCCTGACCACACAGAGGAGGGTATGTTGACCAGGAGCTGCATGGGTTATACAGCCACACCCTGGCCACACAGAGAAGGGAATGTTGACCAGGAGCAGGGTTTATACAGAGCACACCCTGGCTACACAGAGATGGGAATGTTGACCAGGAGATGCAGGGGTTATACAGAGCACACCCTGGCTACACAGAGATGGGAATGTTGACCAGGAGATGCAGGGGTTATACAGAGCACACCCTGGACGCACAGAGATGGGAATGTTGACCAGGAGCTGCAGGGGTTATACAGAGCACACCCTCGCCACACAGAGAAGGGAATGTTGACCAGGAGCATGTGTTATGCAGAGCACATCCTGGTCACTCAGAGATGGGAATGTTAACCAGGAGCTACAGGGGTTATACAGAGCACATCCTGACCACACAGTGATGGGAATGTTGACCAGGAGTTGCAGGGGTTATACAGAGCACACCCTGGCCACACAGAGAAGGGAATGTTGACCAGGAGCAGGGTTTATATAGAGCACACCCTGGCCACACAGAGATGGGAATGTTGACCAGGAGCTGCAGGGGTTATGCAGAGCACACCCTGGCCACACAGAGAAGGGAATGTTGACCAGGAGCTGCAGGGGTTATACAGAGCACACCCTGGCCACACAGAGATGGGAATGTTGACCAGGAGCTGCAGGGGTTATACAGAGCACACCCTCGCCACACAGAGAAGGGAATGTTGACCAGGAGCAGGGTTTATATAGAGCACACCCTGGCCACACAGAGATGGGAATGTTGACCAGGAGCTGCAGGGGTTATGCAGAGCACACCCTGGCCACACAGAGAAGGGAATGTTGACCAGGAGCTGCAGGGGTTATACAGAGCACACCCTGGCCACACAGAGATGGGAATGTTGACCAGGAGCAGGGGTATACAGAGCACACCCTGACCACACAGAGATGGGAATGCTGACCAGGAGATGCAGGGATTATGCAGAGCACACCCTGGCCACACAGAGATGGGAATGTTGACCAGGGGCAGGGTTTATACAGAGCACACCCAGACCACACAGAGATGGGAATGTTGACCAGGAGATGCAGGGATTATGCAGAGCACATCTTGGCCACACAGAGATGGGAATGTTGACCATGAGCTGCAGGGGTTATACAGAGCACACCCTGGCCACACAGAGATGGGAATGTTGACCAGGAGCATGGGTTATGCAGAGCACATCCTGGCCACACAGAAATGGGAATGTTGACCAGGAGCTGAAGGGGTTATACAGAGCACATCGTGGCCACACAGAAATGGGAATGTTGACCAGGAGCTGAAGGGGTTATACAGAGCACCTCCTGGCCACACAAAGATGGGAATGTTGACCAGGCGATGCTAGGGTTATACAGAGCACATCCTGACCACACAGTGATGGGAATGTTGACCAGGAGTTGCAGGGGTTATACAGAGCACATCCTGACCACACAGTGATGGGAATGTTGACCAGGAGCAGGGGTATGCAGAGCACACCCTGGCCACACACAGATGGGAATGTTGATCAGGAGCTGCTGGGGTTAAACAGAGCTCACCCTGGCCACACAGAGATGGGAATGTTGACCAGGAGCTGCTGTGTTTAGACAGAGCACACCCTGGCCACACAGTGATGGGAATGTTGACCAGGAGCAGTGGTATACAGAGCACACCCTGGCCACACAGATGGGAATGTTGACCAGGAGTTGCAGGGGTTATACAGAGCACTCCCTGACCACACAGAGGTGGGAATGTTGTCCAGGAGCTGCAGGGGTTATACAGAGCACCACCTGGCCACACACAGATGGGAATGTCGACCAGGAGCTGCAGGGGTTATACAGAGCACACCCTGGCCACACAGAGAAGGGAATGTTGACCAGGAGCAGGGGTTATACAGATCACACCCTGGCCACAGAGAGAAGGGAATGTTGACCAGGAGCAGGGTATATACAGAGCACACCCTGGCCACACAGAGATGGGAATGTTGACATGAGCTGCAGGGGTCATACAGAGCACACCCTGACCACACAGAGATGGGAATGTTGACCAGGATATGCAGGAGTTATGCAGAGCAAATCCTGGCCACACAGAGATGGGAATGTTGACCATGAGCTGCAGGGGCTATACAGAGCACACCTTGGCCACACAGAGATGGGAATGTTGACCAGGAGCAGGGGTTATGCAGAGCACATCCTGGCCACACAGAGATGGGAATGTTGGCCAGGAACTGCAGGGGTTATACTGAGTACACCCTGGCCACATAGAGAAGAGAATGTTGACCAGGAGCAGGGATTATACAGAGCACACGCTGGCCACAGAGAGAAGGGAATGTTGACCAGGAGCAGGGTTTATACAGAGCACACCCTGGCCACACAGAGATGGGAATGTTGACCAGGAGATGCAGGGGTTATACCGAGCCCATCCTGGCCACACAGAGATGGGAATGTTGACCAGGAGCATGGGTTATGCAGAGCACATCCTGGCCACACAGAGATGGGAATGTTGACCAGGAGCTTAAGCGGTTATACAGAGCACATTGTGGCCACACAGAGATGGGAATGTTGACCAGGAGATGCAGGGGTTATACAGAGCACACCCTGGCCACACACAGATGGGAATGTTGACCAGGAGCTGCTGGGGTTAGACAGAGCACACCCTGGCCACACAGTGATGGGCATGTTGACCAGGAGCAGTGGTATACAGAGCACACCCTGGCCACACAGATGGGAATGTAGACCAGTAGCTGCAGGGGTGATACAGAGCACACCCTGGCCACACAGAGAAGGGAATGTTGACCAGGAGCAGGGGTTATACAGAGCACACCCTGGCCACACAGAGATGGGAATGTTGACCAGCAGCAGGGGTTATGCAGAGCACATCCTGGCCACACAGAGATGGGAATGTAGACCAGGAGCTGCAGGGGTTATACAGAGCACATCGTGGCCACACAGAGAAGGGAATGTTGACCAGGAGCTGCAGGGGTTATACAGAGCACACCCTGGACACACAGAGAAGGGAATGTTGACCAGGAGCAGGGGTTATACAGAGCACACCCTGGCCACACAGAGAAGGGAATGTTGACCAGGGGCAGGGTTTATACAGAGCACACCCTGACCACACAGAGATGGGAATGTTGACCAGGAGATGCAGGGATTATGCAGAGCACATCCTGGCCACACAGAGATGGGAATGTTGACCATGAGCTGCAGGGGTTATACAGAGCACACCCTGGCCACAGAGAGATGGGAATGTTGACCAGGAGCTGAAGGGGTTATACAGAGCACATCGTGGCCACACAGAGATGGGAATGTTGACCAGGAGATGCTGGGGTTAGACAGAGCACACCCTGGCCACACAGAGATGGGAATGTTGACCAGGAGCAGAGGTTATACAGAGCACATCATGGCCACACAGAGATGGGAATGTTGACCAGTAGCTGCAGGGGTGATACAGAGCACAGCCTGGCCACACAGTGATGGGAATGTTGACCAGGAGCAGGGGTTATACAGAGCACATCATGGCCACACAGAGATGGGAATGTTGACCAGGAGCTGCAGGGGATATACAGAGCACACCCTGGACACACAGAGAAGGGAATGTTGACCAGGAGCAGGGGTTATACAGAGCACACCCTGGCCACACAGAGAAGGGAATGTTGACCAGGGGCAGGGTTTATACAGAGCACACCCTGACCACACAGAGATGGGAATGTTGACCATGAGATGCAGGGATTATGCAGAGCACATCCTGGCCACACAGAGATGGGAATGTTGACCATGAGCTGCAGGGGTTATACAGAGCACACCCTGGCCACACAGAGATGGGAATGTTGACCAGGAGCTGAAGGGGTTATACAGAGCACATCGTGGCCACACAGAGATGTGAATGTTGACCAGGAGATGCTGGGGTTAGACAGAGCACACCCTGGCCACACAGAGATGGGAATGTTGACCAGGAGCAGAGGTTATACAGAGCACATCATGGCCACACAGAGATGGGAATGTTGACCAGTAGCTGCAGGGGTGATACAGAGCACACCCTGGCCACACAGAGATGGGAATGTTGACCAGGAGCAGGGGTTATACAGAGCACATCATGGCCACACAGAGATGGGAATGTTGACCAGGAGCTGCAGGGGTTATACAGAGCACACCCTGGCCACACAGTGAAGGGAATGTTGACCAGGAGCATGGGTTATGCAGAGCACCTCCTGGCCACACAGAGATGGGAATGTTGACCAGGAGCTTAAGCGGTTATACAGAGCACATCGTGGCCACACAAAGATGGGAATGTTGACCAGGCGATGCAGGGTTTATACAGAGCACATCCTGACCACACAGTGATGGGAATGTTGACCAGGAGTTGCAGGGGTTATACAGAGCACATCCTGACCACACAGTGATGGGAATGTTGACCAGGAGCAGGGGTATACAGAGCACACCCTGGCCACACACAGATGGGAATGTTGATCAGGAGCTGCTTGGGTTATACAGAGCTCACGCTGGCCACACAGAGATGGGAATGTTGACCAGGAGCTGCTGTGGTTATACAGAGCACACCCTGGCCACACACAGATGGGAATGTTGATCAGGAGCAGTGGTATACAGAGCACACCCTGGCCACACAGATGGGAATGTTGACCAGGAGTTGCAGGGGTTATACAGAGCACTCCCTGACCACACAGAGGTGGAAATGTTGACCAGGAGCTGCAGGGGTTATACAGAGCACACCCTGCCCACACAGAGAAGGGAATGTTGACCAGGAGCAGGGGTTATACAGAGCACACCCTGGCCACAGAGAGAAGGGAATGTTGACCAGGAGCAGGGTTTATACAGAGCACACCCTGGCCACACAGAGATGGGAATGTTGACATGAGCTGCAGCGGTTATACAGAGCACACCCTGGCCACACAGAGATGGGAATGTTGACCAAGAGCTGCAGGGGTTATGCAGAGCACATCCTGGCCACACAGAGATGGGAATGTTGACCAGGAACTGCAGGGGTTATACAGAGTACACCCTGGCCACATAGAGAAGAGAATATTAACCAGGAGCAGGGGTTATACAGAGCACATCCTGGCCACACAGAGATGGGAATGTTGACCAGGAGATGCAGGGCTTATACAGAGCACACCCTGGCCGCACAGAGATGGGAATGTTGACCAGGAGCATGGGTTATGCAGAGCACATCCTGGCCACACAGAGATGGGAATGTTGACCAGGAGCTTAAGCGGTTATACAGAGCACATCGTGGCCACACAGAGATGGGAATGTTGACCAGGAGCAGGGGTTATAAAGAGCATAACCTGGCCACACAGAGAAGGGAATGTTGACCAGGAGCAGGGTTTATACAGAGCACACCCTGGCCACACAGAGATGGGAATGTTGACCAGGAGCTGCAGGGGTTATACAGAGCACACCCTGACCACACAGAGATGGGAAAGTTGAACAGGAGATGCAGGGGTTATACAGAGCACATCGTGGCCACACAGAGATGGGAAAGTTGAACAGGAGATGCAGGGGTTATACAGAGCACATCCTGGCCACACACAGATGGGAATGTTGACCAGGAGCTGCTGGGGTTAGACAGAGCACACACTGGCCACACAGAGATGGGAATGTTGACCAGGAGCAGGGGTATACAGAGCACACCCTGGCCACACAGATGGGAATGTTGACCAGTAGCTGCAGGGGTGATACAGAGCACACCCTGGCCACACCGAGATGGGAATGTTAACCAGGAGCTGCAGGGGTTATACAGAGCACATCATGGCCACACAGAGATGGGAATGTTGACCAGGAGCTGCAGGGGTTATACAGAGCACACCCTGGCCACACAGTGAAGGGAATGTTGACCAGTAGCATGGGTTATGCAGAGCACCTCCTGGCCACACAGAGATGGGAATGTTGACCAGGAGCTTAAGCGGTTATACGGAGCACATCGTGGCCACACAGAGATGGGAATGTTGACCAGGAGATGCATGGGTTATACAGAGCACACCCTGGCCACACACAGATGGGAATGTTGACCAGGAGCTTCTGGGGTTAGACAGAGCACAACCTGGCCACACAGAGATGGGCATGTTGACCAGGAGCAGGGGTATACAGAGCACACCCTGGCCACACAGATGGGAATGTTGACCAGTAGCTGCAGGGGTGATACAGAGCACATCCTGGCCACACAGAGATGGGAAAGTTGACCAGGAGCAGGGGTTATGCAGAGCACATCCTGGCCACACAGAGATGGGAATGTTGACCAGGAGCTGCAGGGGTTATACAGAGCATACCCTGGCCACACAGAAAAGGGAATGATGACCAGGAGCAGGGGTTATACAGAGCACACCCTGGCCACACAGGGAAGGGAATGTTGACCAGGAGCATGGTTTATACAGAGCACACCCTGGCCACACAGAGATGGGAATGTTGACCAGGAGATGCAGGGATTATGCAGAGCACATCCTGGCCACACAGAGATGGCAATGTTGACTATGAGCTGCAGGGTTTATACAGAGCACACCCTGGCCACACAGAGATGGGAATGTTGACCAGGAGCTGCTGGGGTTACACAGAGCACATCCTGGCTTCACAGAGATGGGAATGTTGAACAGGAGATGCAGGGGTTATACAGAGCACACCCTGGCCACACAGTGATGGGAATGTTGACCAGGAGCACGGGTATACAGAGCACACCCTGGCCACACAGATGGGAATGTTGACCAGGAGTTGCAGGGGTTATACAGAGCACACACTGGCCACACAGAGATGGGAATGTTGACCAGGAGCTGCAGGGGTTATACAGAGCACATCGTGGCCACACAGAGATGGGAATGTTGAACAGGAGATGCAGGGGTTATACAGAGCACACCCTGGCCACACAGAGATGGGAATGTTGACCGGGAGCAGGGGTATACAGAGCACACTCTGGCCACACAGATGGGAATGTTGATCAGTAGCTGCAGGGGTTATACAGAGCACACTCTGGCCACACAGATGGGAATGTTGATCAGTAGCTGCAGGGGTTATACAGAGCACCCCCTGGCCACACACAGAGATTGGAATGTTGACCAGGAGCTTAAGCGGTTATACAGAGCACATCGTGGCCACACAGAGATGGGAATGTTGACCAGGAGATGCAGGGGTTATACAGAGCACACCCTGGCCACACAGAGATGGGAATGTTGACCAGGAGCAGGGGTTTCCAGAGCACACTCTGGCCACACAGATGGGAATGTTGACCAGTAGCTGCAGGGGTGATACAGAATACATCCTGGCCACACAGAGATGGGAATGTTGACCAGGAGCAGGGGTTATGCAGAGCACATCCTGGCCACACAGAGATGGGAATGTTGACCAGGAACTGCAGGGGTTATACAGAGCACACCCTCGCCACACAGAGAAGGGAATGTTGACCAGGAGCAGGGGTTATAAAGAGCACACCCTGGCCACACAGAGAAGGGAATGTTGACCAGGAGCAGGGTTTATACAGAGCACACCCTGGCCACACAGAGATGGGAATGTTGACCAGGAGATGCAGGGATTATGCAGAGCACATCCTGGCCACACAGAGATGGCAATGTTGACTATGAGCTGCAAGGATTATACAGAGCACACCCTGGCCACACAGTGATGGGAATGTTGACCAGGAGTTGCAGGGGTTATACAGAGCACACACTGGCCACACAGAGATGGGAATGTTGACCAGGAGCTGCAGGGGTTATACAGAGCACATCGTGGCCACACAGAGATGGGAAAGTTGAACAGGAGATGCAGGGGTTATACAGAGCACATCCTGGCCACACAGAGACGGGAATGTTGACCAGGAGCAGCGGTATACAGAGCACACCCTGGCCACACAGATGGGAATGTTGAACAGTAGCTGCAGGGGTTATACAGAGCACACCCTGGCCACACAGAGATGGGATGTTGACCAGGAGCAGGGGTATACAGAGCCCACCCTGGCCACACAGAGATGGGAATGTTGACCAGGAGCAGAGGTATACAGAGCACACCCTGGCCACACAGATGGGAAAGTTGACCAGTAGCTGCAGGGGTGATACAGAGCACACCCTGGCCACACTGAGATGGGAATGTTGACCAGGAGCAGGGGTTATACAGAGCCCACCCTGGCCACACAGAGATGGGAATGTTGACCAGGAGCTGCAGGGGTTATACAGAGCACACCCTGGCCACACAGAGATGGGAATGTTGACCAGGAGCTGCAGGGGTTATACAGAGCACATCCTGACCACACACAGGTGGGAATGTTGACCAGGAGCTGCTGGGGTTATACAGAGCACACCCTGGCCACACAGAGATGGGCATGTTGACCAGGAGCAGGGGTATACAGAGCACACCCTGGCCACACAGATGGGAATGTTGACCAGTAGCTGCAGGGGTTATACTGAGCACATCCTGGCCACACAGAGATGGGAATGTTGACCTGGAGCAGGGGTTATGCAGAGCACATCCTGGCCACACAGAGATGGGAATGTTGACCAGGAGCTGCAGGGGTTATACAGAGCATGCCCTCGCCACACAGAGAAGGGAATGATGACCAGGAGCAGGGGTTATACAGAGCACACCCTGGCCACACAGAGATGGGAATGTTGACCAGGAGCAGGGTTTATACAGAGCACACCCTGGCCACACAGAGATGGGAATGTTGACCAGGAGATGCAGGGATTATGCCGAGCACATCCTGGCCACACAGAGATGGCAATGTTGACTATGAGCTGCAGGGGTTATACAGAGCACACCCTGACCACACAGAGATGGGAAAGTTGAACAGGAGATGCAGGGGTTATACAGAGCACATCGTGGCCACACAGAGATGGGAAAGTTGAACAGGAGATGCAGGGGTTATACAGAGCACATCCTGGCCACACACAGATGGGAATGTTGACCAGGAGCTGCTGGGGTTAGACAGAGCACACACTGGCCACACAGAGATGGGAATGTTGACCAGGAGCAGGGGTATACAGAGCACACCCTGGCCACACAGATGGGAATGTTGACCAGTAGCTGCAGGGGTGATACAGAGCACACCCTGGCCACACCGAGATGGGAATGTTAACCAGGAGCTGCAGGGGTTATACAGAGCACATCATGGCCACACAGAGATGGGAATGTTGACCAGGAGCTGCAGGGGTTATACAGAGCACACCCTGGCCACACAGTGAAGGGAATGTTGACCAGTAGCATGGGTTATGCAGAGCACCTCCTGGCCACACAGAGATGGGAATGTTGACCAGGAGCTTAAGCGGTTATACGGAGCACATCGTGGCCACACAGAGATGGGAATGTTGACCAGGAGATGCATGGGTTATACAGAGCACACCCTGGCCACACACAGATGGGAATGTTGACCAGGAGCTTCTGGGGTTAGACAGAGCACAACCTGGCCACACAGAGATGGGCATGTTGACCAGGAGCAGGGGTATACAGAGCACACCCTGGCCACACAGATGGGAATGTTGACCAGTAGCTGCAGGGGTGATACAGAGCACATCCTGGCCACACAGAGATGGGAAAGTTGACCAGGAGCAGGGGTTATGCAGAGCACATCCTGGCCACACAGAGATGGGAATGTTGACCAGGAGCTGCAGGGGTTATACAGAGCATACCCTGGCCACACAGAAAAGGGAATGATGACCAGGAGCAGGGGTTATACAGAGCACACCCTGGCCACACAGGGAAGGGAATGTTGACCAGGAGCATGGTTTATACAGAGCACACCCTGGCCACACAGAGATGGGAATGTTGACCAGGAGATGCAGGGATTATGCAGAGCACATCCTGGCCACACAGAGATGGCAATGTTGACTATGAGCTGCAGGGTTTATACAGAGCACACCCTGGCCACACAGAGATGGGAATGTTGACCAGGAGCTGCTGGGGTTACACAGAGCACATCCTGGCTTCACAGAGATGGGAATGTTGAACAGGAGATGCAGGGGTTATACAGAGCACACCCTGGCCACACAGTGATGGGAATGTTGACCAGGAGCACGGGTATACAGAGCACACCCTGGCCACACAGATGGGAATGTTGACCAGGAGTTGCAGGGGTTATACAGAGCACACACTGGCCACACAGAGATGGGAATGTTGACCAGGAGCTGCAGGGGTTATACAGAGCACATCGTGGCCACACAGAGATGGGAATGTTGAACAGGAGATGCAGGGGTTATACAGAGCACACCCTGGCCACACAGAGATGGGAATGTTGACCGGGAGCAGGGGTATACAGAGCACACTCTGGCCACACAGATGGGAATGTTGATCAGTAGCTGCAGGGGTTATACAGAGCACCCCCTGGCCACACACAGAGATTGGAATGTTGACCAGGAGCTTAAGCGGTTATACAGAGCACATCGTGGCCACACAGAGATGGGAATGTTGACCAGGAGATGCAGGGGTTATACAGAGCACACCCTGGCCACACAGAGATGGGAATGTTGACCAGGAGCAGGGGTTTCCAGAGCACACTCTGGCCACACAGATGGGAATGTTGACCAGTAGCTGCAGGGGTGATACAGAATACATCCTGGCCACACAGAGATGGGAATGTTGACCAGGAGCAGGGGTTATGCAGAGCACATCCTGGCCACACAGAGATGGGAATGTTGACCAGGAACTGCAGGGGTTATACAGAGCACACCCTCGCCACACAGAGAAGGGAATGTTGACCAGGAGCAGGGGTTATAAAGAGCACACCCTGGCCACACAGAGAAGGGAATGTTGACCAGGAGCAGGGTTTATACAGAGCACACCCTGGCCACACAGAGATGGGAATGTTGACCAGGAGATGCAGGGATTATGCAGAGCACATCCTGGCCACACAGAGATGGCAATGTTGACTATGAGCTGCAAGGATTATACAGAGCACACCCTGGCCACACAGTGATGGGAATGTTGACCAGGAGTTGCAGGGGTTATACAGAGCACACACTGGCCACACAGAGATGGGAATGTTGACCAGGAGCTGCAGGGGTTATACAGAGCACATCGTGGCCACACAGAGATGGGAAAGTTGAACAGGAGATGCAGGGGTTATACAGAGCACATCCTGGCCACACAGAGACGGGAATGTTGACCAGGAGCAGCGGTATACAGAGCACACCCTGGCCACACAGATGGGAATGTTGAACAGTAGCTGCAGGGGTTATACAGAGCACACCCTGGCCACACAGAGATGGGATGTTGACCAGGAGCAGGGGTATACAGAGCCCACCCTGGCCACACAGAGATGGGAATGTTGACCAGGAGCAGAGGTATACAGAGCACACCCTGGCCACACAGATGGGAAAGTTGACCAGTAGCTGCAGGGGTGATACAGAGCACACCCTGGCCACACTGAGATGGGAATGTTGACCAGGAGCAGGGGTTATACAGAGCCCACCCTGGCCACACAGAGATGGGAATGTTGACCAGGAGCTGCAGGGGTTATACAGAGCACACCCTGGCCACACAGAGATGGGAATGTTGACCAGGAGCTGCAGGGGTTATACAGAGCACATCCTGACCACACACAGGTGGGAATGTTGACCAGGAGCTGCTGGGGTTATACAGAGCACACCCTGGCCACACAGAGATGGGCATGTTGACCAGGAGCAGGGGTATACAGAGCACACCCTGGCCACACAGATGGGAATGTTGACCAGTAGCTGCAGGGGTTATACTGAGCACATCCTGGCCACACAGAGATGGGAATGTTGACCTGGAGCAGGGGTTATGCAGAGCACATCCTGGCCACACAGAGATGGGAATGTTGACCAGGAGCTGCAGGGGTTATACAGAGCATGCCCTCGCCACACAGAGAAGGGAATGATGACCAGGAGCAGGGGTTATACAGAGCACACCCTGGCCACACAGAGATGGGAATGTTGACCAGGAGCAGGGTTTATACAGAGCACACCCTGGCCACACAGAGATGGGAATGTTGACCAGGAGATGCAGGGATTATGCCGAGCACATCCTGGCCACACAGAGATGGCAATGTTGACTATGAGCTGCAGGGTTTATACAGAGCACACCCTGGCCACACAGAGATGGGAATGTTGACCAGGAGCAGCTGGGGTTACACAGAGCACATCGTGGCCACACAGAGATGGGAATGTTGACCAGGAGCAGGGGTATACAGAGCACATCCTGGCCACACAGTTGGGAATGTTGACCAGGAGTTGCAGGGGTTATACAGAGCACACAGTGGCCACACAGAGATGGGGATGTTGACCAGGAGCTGCAGGGGTTATACAGAGCACATCCTGGCCACACACAGATGGGAATGTTGACAAGGAGCTGCTGGGGTTAGACAGAGCACAACCTGGCCACACAGAGATGGGAATGTTGGCCAGGAGCAGGGGTATACAGAGCACACCCTGGCCACACAGGTGGGAATGTTGACCAGGAGCTGCAGGGGTTATACAGAGCACACCCTGGCCACACAGAGAAGGGAATGTTGACCAGGAGCAGGGGTTATACAGAGCACACCCTGGCCACACAGAGAAGGAAATGCTGACCAAGAGCAGGGTTTATACAGAGCACACCCTGGCCACACAGAGATGGGAATGTTGACCATGAGATGCAGGGGTTATGCAGAGCACATCCTGGCCACACAGAGATGGGAATGTTGACATGAGCTGCAGGGGTTATACAGAGCACACCCTGGCCACACAGAGATGGGAATGTTGACCAGGAGCTGCAGGGGTTATACAGAGCACATCGTGGTCACACAGAGATGGGAATGTTGACCAGGAGATGGAGGGGTTATACAGAGCATATCCTGACCACACAGTGATGGGAATGTTGACCAAAGTTGCACGGGTTATACCTAGCACATACTGACCACACAGTGATGGGAATGTTGACCAGGAGCAGGGGTATACAGAGCACACCCTGGCCACACACAGGTGGGAATGTTGACCAGGAGCTGCTGGGGTTATACAGAGCACACCCTGGCCACACAGTCATGGGAATGTTGACCAGGAGCAGGGGTATACAGAGCACACACTGGCCACACAGATGGGAAAGTTGACCAGGAGTTGCAGGGGTTATACAGAGCACACACTGGCCACACAGAGATGGGAATGTTGACCAGGAGTTGCAGGGGTTATACAGAGCACACCCAGGCCACACACAGATGGGAATGTTGACCATTAGCTGCTGGGGTTAGACAGAGCACACCCTGGCCACACAGAGATGGGAATATTGACCAGGAGCTGCAGGGGTTATACAGTGCACACCCAGGCCACACACAGATGGGAATGTTGACCATTAGCTGCTGGGGTTATACAGAGCACATCCTGACCACACAGAGATGGGAATGTTGACCAGGAGCAGGGTTTATACAGAGCACACCCTGGCCACACAGAGATGGGAATGTTGACCAGGAGCAGGGGTTATGCAGAGCACATCCTGGCCACACAGAGATGGGAATGTTAACCAGGAGCTACAGGGGTTATACAGAGCACATCGTGGCCACACAAAGATGGGAATGTTGACCAGGAGATGCAGGGGTTATACAGAGCACATCCTGACCACACAGTGATGGGAATGTTGACCAGGAGTTGCAGGGGTTATACAGAGCACACCCTGGCCACACACAGATGGGAATGTTGACCAGGAGTTGCAGGGGTTATACAGAGCACTCACTGGCCACACAGAGATGGGAATGTTGACCAGGAGCTGCAGGGGTTATACAGAGCACACCCTGGCCACACAGAGAAGGGAATGTTGACCAGGAGCAGGGGTTATACAGAGCACACCCAGGCCACACAGAGAAGGGAATGTTAACCAGGGGCAGGGTTTATACAGAGCACACCCTGGCCACACAGTGATGGGAATGTTGACCAGGAGCTGCAGTGGTTATACAGAGCACATCCTGGCCACACAGAGATGGGAATGTTGACCAGGAGCAGGGGTTATACAGAGCACACCCTGGCCACACAGAGAAGGGAATGTTAACCAGGGGCAGGGTTTATACAGAGCACACCCTGGCCACACAGTGATGGGAATGTTGACCAGGAGATGCAGGGGTTATGCAGAGCACATCCTGACCACACAGAGATGGGAATGTTGACCAGGAGCTGCAGAGGTTATACAGAGCACATCCTGGCCACACAGAGATGGGAATGTTGACCAGGAGCTGCAGGGGTTATACAGAGCACACCCTGGCCACACAGAGATGGGAATGTTGACGAGGAGATGCAGAGGTTATACAGAGCACATCCTGACCACACAGAGATGGGAATGTTGACCATGAGCTGCAGGGGTTATACAGAGCACACCCTGGCCACACAGAAATGGGAATGTTGACCAGGAGCTGCAGGGGTTATGCAGAGCACATCCTGGCCATACAGAAATGGGAATGTTGACCAGGAGCTGAAGGGGTTATACAGAGCACATCGTGGCCACACAGAGATGGGAATGTTGACCAGGAGATGCAGGGGTTATACAGAGAACACCCTGGCCACACAGAGATGGGAATGTTGACCAGGAGCAGAGGTATACAGAGCACACCCTGGCCACACAGATGGGAATGTTGACCAGTAGCTGCAGGGGTGATACAGAGCACACCATGGCCACACAGAGATGGGAATGTTGACCAGGAGCAGGGGTTATACAGAGCACATCATGGCCACACAGAGATGGGAATGTTGACCAGGAGCTGCAGGGGTTATACAGAGCACACCCTGGCCACACAGTGAAGGGAATGTTGACCAGGAGCAGGGGTTATACAGAGCACACCCTGGCCACACAGAGATGGGAATGTTGACCAGGAGCTGCTGGGGTTAGACAGAGCACACACTGGCCACAAAGAGATGGGAATGTTGACCAGGAGCAGGGGTATACGGAGCACACCCTGGCCACACAGATGGGAATGTTGAACAGTAGCTGCAGGGGTTATACAGAGCACACCCTGGCCACACAGAGATGGGAATGTTGACCAGGAGATGGCGGGGTTATACAGAGCACATCCTGACCACACAGTGATGGGAATGTTGACCAAAGTTGCATGGGTTATACCTAGCACATACTGACCACACAGTGATGGGAATGTTGACCAGGAGCAGGGGTATACAGAGCACACCCTGGCCACACAGTGATGGGAATGTTGACCAGGAGCAGGGGTATACAGAGCACACACTGGCCACACAGATGGGAAAGTTGACCAGGAGTTGCAGGGGTTATACAGAGCACACACTGGCCACACAGAGATGGGAATGTTGACCAGGAGTTGCAGGGGTTATACAGAGAACACCCAGGCCACACACAGATGGGAATGTTGACCATTAGCTGCTGGGGTTAGACAGAGCACACCCTGGCCACACAGTGATGGGGATGTTGACCAGGAGTTGCAGGGGTTATACAGAGCACACACTGGCCACACAGAGATGGGAATGTTGACCAGGAGATGCAGGTGTTATACAGAGCACACCCTGGCCACACACAGATGGGAATGTTGACCATTAGCTGCTGGGGTTAGACAGAGCACACCCTGGCCACACACAGAGGTGGGAAAGTTGACCAGAAGCAGGGTTTATACAGAGCACACCCTGGCCACACAGAGATGGGAATGTTGACCAGGAGATGCAGGGGTTATGCAGAGCACATCCTGGCCACACAGAGATGGGAATGTTGACCATGAGCTGCAGGGGTTACACAGAGCACACCCTGGCCACACAGAGATGGGAATGTTGACCAGGAGCTGCAGTGGTTATACAGAGCACATCGTGGCCACACACAGATGGGAATGTTGACCAGGAGTTGCAGGGGTTATACAGAGCACTCACTGGCCACACAGAGATGGGAATGTTGACCAGGAGCGGCTGGGGTTAGACAGAGCACACCCTGGCCACACAGTGATGGGAATGTTGACCAGGAGCAGGGGTATACAGAGCACACCGTGGCCACACAGAGAAGGGAATGTTGACCAGGAGCAGGGGTTATACAGAGCACACCCTGGCCACACAGAGAAGGGAATGTTAACCAGGGGCAGGGTTTATACAGAGCACACCCTGCCCACACAGAGATGGGAATGTTGACCAGGAGATGCAGGGGTTATGCAGAGCACACCCTGGCCACACAGTGATGGGAATGTTGACCAGGAGCTGCAGGGGTTATACAGAGCACATCCTGGCTACACAGAGATGGGAATGTTGACCATGAGCTGCAGGGGTTATACAGAGCACACCCTGGCCACACAGAGATGGGAATGTTGACCAGGAGCATGGGTTATGCAGAGCACATCCTGGCCAAACAGAAATGGGAATGTTGACCAGGAGCTGAAGGGGTTATACAGAGCACATCGTGGCCACACACAGATGGGAATGTTGACCAGGAGTTGCAGGGGTTATACAGAGCACTCACTGGCCACACAGTGATGGGAATGTTGACCAGGAGCAGGGGTATACAGAGCACACCGTGGCCACACAGAGAAGGGAATGTTGACCAGGAGCAGGGGTTATACAGAGCACACCCTGGCCACACAGAGAAGGGAATGTTAACCAGGGGCAGGGTTTATACAGAGCACACCCTGCCCACACAGAGATGGGAATGTTGACCAGGAGATGCAGGGGTTATGCAGAGCACACCCTGGCCACACAGTGATGGGAATGTTGACCAGGAGCTGCAGGGGTTATACAGAGCACATCCTGGCTACACAGAGATGGGAATGTTGACCATGAGCTGCAGGGGTTATACAGAGCACACCCTGGCCACACAGAGATGGGAATGTTGACCAGGAGCATGGGTTATGCAGAGCACATCCTGGCCATACAGAAATGGGAATGTTGACCAGGAGCTGAAGGGGTTATACAGAGCACATCGTGGCCACACAGAGATGGGAATGTTGACCAGGAGATGCAGGGGTTATACAGAGAACACCCTGGCCACACACTGGTGGGAATGTTGATCAGGAGCTGCTGGGGTTAGACAGAGCACACCCTGGCCACACAGTGATGGGGATGTTGACCAGGAGTTGCAGGGGTTATACAGAGCACACCCTGGCCACACACAGATGGGAATGTTGACCATTAGCTGCTGGGGTTAGACAGAGCACACGCTGGCCACACACAGAGGTGGGAAAGTTGACCAGAAGCAGGGTTTATACAGAGCACACCCTGGCCACACAGAGATGGGAATGTTGACCAGGAGCTGCTGGGGTTAGACAGAGCACACACTGGCCACAAAGAGATGGGAATGTTGACCAGGAGCAGGGGTATACGGAGCACACCCTGGCCACACAGATGGGAATGTTGAACAGTAGCTGCAGGGGTTATACAGAGCACACCCTGGCCACACAGAGATGGGAATGTTGACCAGGAGATGGAGGGGTTATACAGAGCACATCCTGACCACACAGTGATGGGAATGTTGACCAAAGTTGCATGGGTTATACCTAGCACATACTGACCACACAGTGATGGGAATGTTGACCAGGAGCAGGGGTATACAGAGCACACCCTGGCCACACAGTGATGGGAATGTTGACCAGGAGCAGGGGTATACAGAGCACACACTGGCCACACAGATGGGAAAGTTGACCAGGAGTTGCAGGGGTTATACAGAGCACACACTGGCCACACAGAGATGGGAATGTTGACCAGGAGTTGCAGGGGTTATACAGAGAACACCCAGGCCACACACAGATGGGAATGTTGACCATTAGCTGCTGGGGTTAGACAGAGCACACCCTGGCCACACAGTGATGGGGATGTTGACCAGGAGTTGCAGGGGTTATACAGAGCACACACTGGCCACACAGAGATGGGAATGTTGACCAGGAGATGCAGGTGTTATACAGAGCACACCCTGGCCACACACAGATGGGAATGTTGACCATTAGCTGCTGGGGTAAGACAGAGCACACCCTGGCCACACACAGAGGTGGGAAAGTTGACCAGAAGCAGGGTTTATACAGAGCACACCCTGGCCACACAGAGATGGGAATGTTGACCAGGAGATGCAGGGGTTATGCAGAGCACATCCTGGCCACACAGAGATGGGAATGTTGACCATGAGCTGCAGGGGTTACACAGAGCACACCCTGGCCACACAGAGATGGGAATGTTGACCAGGAGCTGCAGGGGTTATACAGAGCACACCCTGGCCACACAGTGAAGGGAATGTTGACCAGGAGCAGGGGTTATACAGAGCACACCCTGGCCACACAGAGATGGGAATGTTGACCAGGAGCTGCTGGGGTTAGACAGAGCACACACTGGCCACAAAGAGATGGGAATGTTGACCAGGAGCAGGGGTATACGGAGCACACCCTGGCCACACAGATGGGAATGTTGAACAGTAGCTGCAGGGGTTATACAGAGCACACCCTGGCCACACAGAGATGGGAATTTGACCAGGAGATGGAGGGGTTATACAGAGCACATCCTGACCACACAGTGATGGGAATGTTGACCAAAGTTGCATGGGTTATACCTAGCACATACTGACCACACAGTGATGGGAATGTTGACCAGGAGCAGGGGTATACAGAGCACACCCTGGCCACACAGTGATGGGAATGTTGACCAGGAGTTGCAGGGGTATACAGAGCACACACTGGCCACACAGAGATGGGAATGTTGACCAGGAGTTGCAGGGGTTATACAGAGAACACCCAGGCCACATACAGATGGGAATGTTGACCATTAGCTGCTGGGGTTAGACAGAGCACACCCTGGCCACACAGTGATGGGGATGTTGACCAGGAGTTGCAGGGGTTATACAGAGCACACACTGGCCACACAGAGATGGGAATGTTGACCAGGAGATGCAGGTGTTATACAGAGCACACCCTGGCCACACACAGATGGGAAAGTTGACCATTAGCTGCTGGGGTTAGACAGAGCACACCCTGGCCACACACAGAGGTGGGAAAGTTGACCAGAAGCAGGGTTTATACAGAGCACACCCTGGCCACACAGAGATGGGAATGTTGACCAGGAGATGCAGGGGTTATGCAGAGCACATCCTGGCCACACAGAGATGGGAATGTTGACCATGAGCTGCAGGGGTTACACAGAGCACACCCTGGCCACACAGAGATGGGAATGTTGACCAGGAGCTGCAGTGGTTATACAGAGCACATCGTGGCCACACACAGATGGGAATGTTGACCAGGAGTTGCAGGGGTTATACAGAGCACTCAGTGGCCACACAGAGATGGGAATGTTGACCAGGAGCGGCTGGGGTTAGACAGAGCACACCCTGGCCACACAGTGATGGGAATGTTGACCAGGAGCAGGGGTATACAGAGCACACCGTGGCCACACAGAGAAGGGAATGTTGACCAGGAGCAGGGGTTATACAGAGCACACCCTGGCCACACAGAGAAGGGAATGTTAACCAGGGGCAGGGTTTATACAGAGCACACCCTGCCCACACAGAGATGGGAATGTTGACCAGGAGATGCAGGGGTTATGCAGAGAACACCCTGGCCACACAGTGATGGGAATGTTGACCAGGAGCTGCAGGGGTTATACAGAGCACATCCTGGCTACACAGAGATGGGAATGTTGACCATGAGCTGCAGGGGTTATACAGAGCACACCCTGGCCACACAGAGATGGGAATGTTGACCAGGAGCATGGGTTATGCAGAGCACATCCTGGCCATACAGAAATGGGAATGTTGACCAGGAGCTGAAGGGGTTATACAGAGCACATCGTGGCCACACACAGATGGGAATGTTGACCAGGAGTTGCAGGGGTTATACAGAGCACTCACTGGCCACACAGTGATGGGAATGTTGACCAGGAGCAGGGGTATACAGAGCACACCGTGGCCACACAGTGAAGGGAATGTTGACCAGGAGCAGGGGTTATACAGAGCACACCCTGGCCACACAGAGAAGGGAATGTTAACCAGGGGCAGGGTTTATACAGAGCACACCCTGCCCACACAGAGATGGGAATGTTGACCAGGAGGTGCAGGGGTTATGCAGAGCACACCCTGGCCACACAGTGATGGGAATGTTGACCAGGAGCTGCAGGGGTTATACAGAGCACATCCTGGCTACACAGAGATGGGAATGTTGACCATGAGCTGCAGGGGTTATACAGAGCACACCCTGGCCACACAGAGATGGGAATGTTGACCAGGAGCATGGGTTATGCAGAGCACATCCTGGCCATACAGAAATGGGAATGTTGACCAGGAGCTGAAGGGGTTATACAGAGCACATCGTGGCCACACAGAGATGGGAATGTTGACCAGGAGATGCAGGGGTTATACAGAGAACACCCTGGCCACACACTGGTGGGAATGTTGATCAGGAGCTGCTGGGGTTAGACAGAGCACACCCTGGCCACACAGAGATGGGAATGTTGACCAGGAGCAGAGGTATACAGAGCACACCCTGGCCACACAGATGGGAATGTTGACCATTAGCTGCTGGGGTTAGACAGAGCACACCCTGGCCACACAGTGATGGGGATGTTGACCAGGAGTTGCAGGGGTTATACAGAGCACACACTGGCCACACAGAGATGGGAATGTTGACCAGGAGATGCAGGTGTTATACAGAGCACACCCTGGCCACACACAGATGGGAATGTTGACCATTAGCTGCTGGGGTTAGACAGAGCACACCCTGGCCACACACAGAGGTGGGAAAGTTGACCAGAAGCAGGGTTTATACAGAGCACACCCTGGCCACACAGAGATGGGAATGTTGACCATGAGATGCAGGGGTTATGCAGAGCACATCCTGGCCACACAGAGATGGGAATGTTGACCATGAGCTGCAGGGGTTACACAGAGCACACACAGGCCACACAGAGATGGGAATGTTGACCAGGAGCTGCAGGGGTTATACAGAGCACATCGTGGCCACACACAGATGGGAATGTTGACCAGGAGTTGCAGGGGTTATACAGAGCACTCACTGGCCACACAGAGATGGGAATGTTGACCAGGAGCGGCTGGGGTTAGACAGAGCACACCCTGGCCACACAGAGATGGGAATGTTGACCAGGAGCAGGGGTATACAGAGCACACACTGGCCACACAGATGGGAAAGTTGACCAGGAGTTGCAGGGGTTATACAGAGCACACACTGGCCACACAGAGATGGGAATGTTGACCAGGAGCAGAGGTATACAGAGCACACCCTGGCCACACAGATGGGAATGTTGACCATTAGCTGCTGGGGTTAGACAGAGCACACCCTGGCCACACAGTGATGGGGATGTTGACCAGGAGTTGCAGGGGTTATACAGAGCACACACTGGCCACACAGAGATGGGAATGTTGACCAGGAGATGCAGGTGTTATACAGAGCACACCCTGGCCACACACAGATGGGAATGTTGACCATTAGCTGCTGGGGTTAGACAGAGCACACCCTGGCCACACACAGAGGTGGGAAAGTTGACCAGAAGCAGGGTTTATACAGAGCACACCCTGGCCACACAGAGATGGGAATGTTGACCAGGAGATGCAGGGGTTATGCAGAGCACATCCTGGCCACACAGAGATGGGAATGTTGACCATGAGCTGCAGGGGTTACACAGAGCACACCCTGGCCACACAGAGATGGGAATGTTGACCAGGAGCTGCAGGGGTTATACAGAGCACATCGTGGCCACACACAGATGGGAATGTTGACCAGGAGTTGCAGGGGTTATACAGAGCACTCACTGGCCACACAGAGATGGGAATGTTGACCAGGAGCGGCTGGGGTTAGACAGAGCACACCCTGGCCACACAGAGATGGGAATGTTGACCAGGAGCAGGGGTATACAGAGCACACACTGGCCACACAGATGGGAAAGTTGACCAGGAGTTGCAGGGGTTATACAGAGCACACACTGGCCACACAGAGATGGGAATGTTGACCAGGAGTTGCAGGGGTTATACAGAGAACACCCAGGCCACACACAGATGGGAATGTTGACCATTAGCTGCTGGGGTTAGACAGAGCACACCCTGGCCACACAGTGATGGGGATGTTGACCAGGAGTTGCAGGTGTTATACAGAGCACACACTGGCCACACAGAGATGGGAATGTTGACCAGGAGATGCAGGTGTTATACAGAGCACACCCTGGCCACACACAGATGGGAATGTAGACCATTAGCTGCTGGGGTTAGACAGAGCACACCCTGGCCACACACAGAGGTGGGAAAGTTGACCAGAAGCAGGGTTTATACAGAGCACACCCTGGCCACACAGAGATGGGAATGTTGACCAGGAGATGCAGGGGTTATGCAGAGCACATCCTGGCCACACAGAGATGGGAATGTTGACCATGAGCTGCAGGGGTTACACAGAGCACACCCTGGCCACACAGAGATGGGAATGTTGACCAGGAGCTGCAGTGGTTATACAGAGCACATCGTGGCCACACACAGATGGGAATGTTGACCAGGAGTTGCAGGGGTTATACAGAGCACTCACTGGCCACACAGAGATGGGAATGTTGACCAGGAGCGGCTGGGGTTAGACAGAGCACACCCTGGCCACACAGTGATGGGATGTTGACCAGGAGCAGGGGTATACAGAGCACACCCTGGCCACACAGAGATGGGAATGTTTACCAGGAGATGCAGGGGTTATACAGAGCACACCCTGGCCACACAGAGAAGGGAATGTTGACCAGGAGTTGCAGGGGTTATACAGAGCACACCCTGGCCTCACAGAGATGGGAATGTTGACCAGGAGCGGCTGAGGTTAGACGAGCACACCCTGGCCACACAGTGATGGGAATGTTGACAAGGAGCTGCAGGGGTTATACAGAGCACATCCTGGCCACACAGAGATGGGAATGTTGACCATGAGCTGCAGGGGTTATGCAGAGCACATCCTGGCCACACAGAGATGGGAATGTTGACCAGGAGCTGCAGGGGTTATACAGAGCACATCGTGGCCACACAGAGATGGGAATGTTGACCAGGAGCTGCAGGAGTTATACAGCGCCCACCCTGGCCACACAGAGATGGTAATGTTGACCAGGAGATGCAGGGGTTATACAGAGAACACCCTGGCCACACAGATGGGAATCCTTGACCAGCAGCTGCAGGGGTGATACAGAGCACACCCTGGCCACACAGAGATGGGAATGTTGACCAGGAGCAGGGGTTATACAGAGCACATCATGGCCACACAGAGATGGGAATGTTGACCAGGAGCTGCAGGGGTTATACAGAGCGCACCCTGGCCACACAGAGATGGGAATGTTGACCAGGAGCATGGGTTATACAGAGCACACCCTGGCCACACAGATGGGAATGTTGACCAGGAGCTTAAGCGGTTATACAGAGCACATCGTGGCCACACAGAGATGGGAATGTTGACCAGGAGATGCATGGGTTATACAGAGCACACCCTGGCCACACACAGATGGGAATGTTGACCAGGAGCTGCTGGGGTTCGACAGAGCACACCCTGGCCACACAGAGATGGGCATGTTGACCAGGAGCTGCTGGGGTTATACAGAGCACACCCTGGACACACAGAGATGGGAATGTTGACCAGGAGCAGAGGTATACAGAGCACACCCTGGCCACACAGCTGGGAATGTTGACCAGTAGCTGCAGGGGTGATACAGAGCACATCCTGGCCACACAGAGATGGGAATGTTGACCAGGAGCAGGGGTTATGCAGAGCACATCCTGGCCACACAGAGATGGGAATGTTGACCAGCAGCTGCAGGGGTTATACAGAGCATACCCTGGCCACACAGAGAAGGGAATGTTGACCAGGAGCAGGGGTTATACAGAGCACACCCTGGCCACACAGAGATGGGAATGTTGACCAGGAGCTGCTGGGGTTACACAGAGCACATCGTGGCCACACAGAGATGGGAATGTTGAACAGGAGATGCAGGGGTTATACAGAGCACACCCTGGCCACACAGAGATGGGAATGTTGACCAGGAGCAGGGGTTATGCAGAGCACATCCTGGCCACACAGATGGGAATGTTGACCAGGAGCTGCAGGGGTTATACAGAGCACACCCTGGCCACACAGAGATGGGAATGTTGACCAGGAGCAGGGGTATACAGAGCACACCCTGGCCACACAGATGGGAATGTTGACCAGGAGCAGGGGTTATACAGAGCACATCCTGGTCACACAGAGATGGGAATGATGACATGAGCTGCAGGGGTTATACAGAGCACACCCTGGCCACACAGAGATGGGAATGTTGACCAGGAGCTGCAGGGGTTATACAGAGCACATCGTGGCCACACAGAGATGGGAATGTTGACCAGGAGATGGAGGGGTTATACAGAGCACATCCTGACCACACAGTGATGGAATGTTGACCATGAGCAGGGGTATACAGAGCACACCCTGGCCACACACAGGTGGGAATGTTGACCAGGAGCTGCTGGGGTTAGACAGAGCACACCCTGGCCACACAGTGATGGGAATGTTGACCAGGAGCAGGGGTATACAGAGCACACCCTGGCCACACAGATGGGAATGTTGACCATTAGCTGCTGGGGTTAGACAGAGCACACCCTGGCCACACAGTGATGGGGATGTTGACCAGGAGTTGCAGGGGTTATACAGAGCACACCCTGACCACACAGAGGTGGGTATGTTGACCAGGAGCTGGAGGGGTTATACAGAGCACACCCTGGCCACACAGAGAAGGGAATGTTGACCAGGATCAGGGTTTATACAGAGCACACCCTGGCCACACAGAGATGGGAATGTTGACCAGGAGCTGCAGGGGTTATACTGAGCACACCCTGGCCACACAGAGATGGGAATGTTGACCAGGAGCTGTAGGGGTTATACAGAGCACATCCTGGCTACACAGAGATGGGAATGTTGACCATGAGCTGCAGGGGTTATACAGAGCACACCCTGGCCACACAGAGATGGGAATGTTGACCAGGAGCATGGGTTATGCAGAGCACATCCTGGCCATACAGAAATGGGAATGTTGACCAGGAGCTGAAGGGGTTATACAGAGCACATCGTGGCCACACAGAGATGGGAATGTTGACCAGGAGATGCAGGGGTTATACAGAGAACACCCTGGCCACACACTGGTGGGAATGTTGATCAGGAGCTGCTGGGGTTAGACAGAGCACACCCTGGCCACACAGAGATGGGAATGTTGACCAGGAGCAGAGGTATACAGAGCACACCCTGGCCACACAGATGGGAATGTTGACCATTAGCTGCTGGGGTTAGACAGAGCACACCCTGGCCACACAGTGATGGGGATGTTGACCAGGAGTTGCAGGGGATATACAGAGCACACACTGGCCACACAGAGATGGGAATGTTGACCAGGAGATGCAGGTGTTATACAGAGCACACCCTGGCCACACACAGATGGGAATGTTGACCATTAGCTGCTGGGGTTAGACAGAGCACACCCTGGCCACACACAGAGGTGGGAAAGTTGACCAGAAGCAGGGTTTATACAGAGCACACCCTGGCCACACAGAGATGGGAATGTTGACCAGGAGATGCAGGGGTTATGCAGAGCACATCCTGGCCACACAGAGATGGGAATGTTGACCATGAGCTGCAGGGGTTACACAGAGCACACCCTGGCCACACAGAGATGGGAATGTTGACCAGGAGCTGCAGGGGTTATACAGAGCACATTGTGGCCACACACAGATGGGAATGTTGACCAGGAGTTGCAGGGGTTATACAGAGCACTCACCGGCCACACAGAGATGGGAATGTTGACCAGGAGCGGCTGGGGTTAGACAGAGCACACCCTGGCCACACAGTGATGGGAATGTTGACCAGGAGCAGGGGTATACAGAGCACACCCTGGCCACACAGATGGGAATGTTGACCAGGAGTTGCAGGTGTTATACAGAGCACTCCCTGACCACACAGAGGTGGGAATGTTGACCAGGAGCTGCAGGGGTTATACAGAGCACACCCTGGCCACACAGAGAAGGGAATGTTGACCTGGAGCAGGGGTTATACAGAGCACACCCTGGCCACACAGAGAAGGGAATGTTAACCAGGGGCAGGGTTTATACAGAGCACACCCTGGCCACACAGAGATGGGAATGTTGACCAGGAGATGCAGGGGTTATGCAGAGCACACCCTGGCCACACAGTGATGGGAATGTTAACCAGGAGCTGCAGGGGTTATACAGAGCACATCCTGGCTACACAGAGATGGGAATGTTGACCATGAGCTGCAGGGGTTATACAGAGCACACCCTGGCCACACAGAGATGGGAATGTTGACCAGGAGCATGGGTTATGCAGAGCACATCCTGGCCATACAGAAATGGGAATGTTGACCAGGAGCTGAAGGGGTTATACAGAGCACATCGTGGCCACACAGAGATGGGAATGTTGACCAGGAGATGCAGGGGTTTTACAGAGCACACCCTGGCCACACAGAGATGGGAATGTTGACCAGGAGCTGCAGGGGTTATACAGAGCACACCCTGGCCACACAGATGGGAATGTTGACCAGTAGCTGCAGGGGTGATACAGAGCACACCCTGGCCACACAGAGATGGGAATGTTGACCAGGAGCAGGGGTTATACAGAGCACATCATGGCCACACAGAGATGGGAATGTTGACCAGGAGCTGCAGGGGTTATACAGAGCACACCCTGGCCACACAGAGATGGGAATGTTGACCAGGAGATGCAGGGGTTATACAGAGCACACCCTGGCCACACAGTGAAGGGAATGTTGACCAGGAGCAGGGGTTATACAGAGCACACCCTGGCCACACAGAGATGGGAATGTTGACCAGGAGCTGCTGGGGTTAGACAGAGCACACACTGGCCACAAAGAGATGGGAATGTTGACCAGGAGCAGGGGTATACGGAGCACACCCTGGCCACACACAGGTGGGAATGTTGAACAGTAGCTGCAGGGGTTATACAGAGCACACCCTGGCCCACAGAGATGGGAATGTTGACCAGGAGCAGGGGTATACAGAGCACACTCTGGCCACACAGAGGTGGGAATGTTGACCATGAGCAGGGACATACAGAGCACACCCTGGCCACACAGATGGGAATGTTGACCAGGAGCAGGGGTTATACAGAGCAAACCCTGGCCACACAGAGATGGGAATGTTGGCCATGAGCTGCAGGGGTTATACAGAGCACACCCTGACCACACAGAGATGGGAATGTTGACAATGAGCTGCAGGGGTTATACAGAGCACACCCTGGCCACACAGAGAAGGGAATGTTAACCAGGAGCAGGGTTTATACAGAGCACACCCTGGCCACAAAGAGATGGGAATGTTGACCATGAGATGCAGGTGTTATACAGAGCACATCGTGGCCACACAGAGATGGGAATGTTGACCAGGAGATGCAGGGGTTATACAGAGCACACCCAGGCCACACACAGATGGGAATGTTGACCATTAGCTGCTGGGGTTAGACAGTGCACACCCTGGCCACACAGTGATGGGATGTTGACCAGGAGCAGGGGTATACAGAGCACACCCTGGCCACACAGATGGGAATGTTGACCAGGAGTTGCAGGAGTTATACAGAGCACAGCATGGCCACACAGAGATGGGAATGTTGACCATGAGATGCAGGGGTTATACAGAGCACATACTGACCACACAGTGATGGGAATATTGACCTGGAGCAGAGGTATACAGAGCACACCCTGGCCACACACAGATGGGAATGTTGACCAGGAGCTGCAGGGGTTAGACAGAGCACACCCTGGCCACACACAGGTGGGAATGTTGACCAGGAGCTGCTGGGGTTAGACAGAGCACACCCTGGCCACACAGTGATGGGAATGTTGACCAGGAGCAGGGGTATACAGAGCACACCCTGGCCAC
This sequence comes from Scyliorhinus torazame, assembly GCF_047496885.1. Lineage (NCBI taxonomy): Eukaryota > Metazoa > Chordata > Chondrichthyes > Carcharhiniformes > Scyliorhinidae > Scyliorhinus > Scyliorhinus torazame. The sequence goes on along the minus strand of NW_027307763.1, from coordinate 1,757,142 downwards.
ACAGATGGGAATGTTGACCAGGAGTTGCAGGAGTTATACAGAGCACAGCATGGCCACACAGAGATGGGAATGTTGGCCATGAGATGCAGGGGTTATACAGAGAACACCCTGGCCACACACAGATGGGAATGTTAACCAGGAGCTGCAGGGGTTATACAGAGCACATACTGACCACACAGTGATGGGAATGTTGACCAGGAGATGCATGGGTTATACAGAGCACAGCCTGGCCACACACAGGTGGGAATGTTTACCAGGAGCTGCTGGGGTTAGACAGAGCACACCCTGGCCAGACAGTGATCGGAATGTTGACCAGGAGCACGGGTATACAGAGCACACCCTGGCCACACAGAGATGGGAATGTTGACCAGGAGCTGCAGGGGTTATACAGAGCACACCCAGGCCACACAGATGGGAATGTTGACCAGAAGTTGCAGGAGTTATACAGAGCACACCCTGGCCACACAGATGGGAATGTTGACCAGAAGTTGCAGGGGTTATACAGAGCACACACTGGCCACACAGAAATGGGAATGTTGACCAGGAGCTGCAGGGGTTATACAGAGCACACCCAGGCCACACACAGATGGGAATGTTGACCATTAGCTGCTAGGGTTAGACAGTGCACACCCTGGCCACACAGAGATGGGATGTTGACCAGGAGCAGGGGTATACAGAGCACACCCTGGCCACACAGTGATGGGATGTTGACCAGGAGCAGGGGATATACAGAGCACATCGTGGCCACACAAAGATGGGAATGTTTACCAGGAGATGCAGGGGTTATACAGAGCACACCCTGGCCACACAGAGAAGGGAATGTTGACCAGGAGTTGCAGGGGTTATACAGAGCACACCCTGGCCTCACAGAGATGGGAATGTTGACCAGGAGCTGCAGGGGTTATACAGAGCACATCCTAACCACACGGTGATGGGAATGTTGACCAGGAGCAGGGGTACACAGAGCACACCCTGGCCACACAGAGATGGGAATGTTAACCAGGAGTTGCAGGGGTTATGCAGAGCACTCACTGGCCACACAGAGATGGGAATGTTAACCAGGACTTGCAGGGGTTATGCAGAGCACTCACTGGCCACACAGAGATGGGAATGTTGACCAGGAGCGGCTGAGGTTAGACAGAGCACACCCTGGCCACACAGTGATGGGAATGTTGACCAGGAGATGCAGGGGTTATACAGAGCACATCCTGGCCACACAGAGATGGGAATGTTGACCATGAGCTGCAGGGGTTATGCAGAGCACATCCTGGCCACACAGAGATGGGAATGTTGACCAGGAGCTGCAGGGGTTATACAGAGCACATCGTGGCCACACAGAGATGGGAATGTTGACCAGGAGCATGGGTTATGCAGAGCACATCCTGGCCACACAGAAATGGGAATGTTGACCAGGAGCTGAAGGGGTTATACAGAGCACATCGTGGCCACACAGAGATGGGAATGTTGACCAGGAGATGCAGGGGTTATACAGAGAACACCCTGGCCACACAGATGGGAATCCTTGACCAGCAGCTGCAGGGGTGATACAGAGCACACCCTGGCCACACAGAGATGGGAATGTTGACCAGGAGCAGGGGTTATACAGAGCACATCATGGCCACACAGAGATGGGAATGTTGACCAGGAGCTGCAGGGGTTATACAGAGCCCACCCTGGCCACACAGAGATGGGAATGTTGACCAGGAGCAGGGGTTATACAGAGCACACCCTGGCCACGCAGATGGGAATGTTGACCAGGAGCTTAAGCGGTTATACAGAGCACATCGTGGCCACACAGAGATGGGAATGTTGACCAGGAGATGCATGGGTTATACAGAGCACACCCTGGCCACACACAGATGGGAATGTTGACCAGGAGCTGCTGGGGTTCGACAGAGCACACCCTGGCCACACAGAGATGGGCATGTTGACCAGGAGCTGCTGGGGTTATACAGAGCACACCCTGGACACACAGAAATGGGAATGTTGACCAGGAGCAGAGGTATACAGAGCACACCCTGGCCACACAGATGGGAATGTTGACCAGTAGCTGCAGGGGTGATACAGAGCACATCCTGGCCACACAGAGATGGGAATGTTGACCAGGAGCAGGGGTTATGCAGAGCACATCCTGGCCACACAGAGATGGGAATGTTGACCAGGAGCTGCAGGGGTTATACAGAGCATACCCTGGCCACACAGAGAAGGGAATGTTGACCAGGAGCAGGGGTTATACAGAGCACACCCTGGCCACACAGAGATGGGAATGTTGACCAGGAGCTGCTGGGGTTACACAGAGCACATCGTGGCCACACAGAGATGGGAATGTTGAACAGGAGATGCAGGGGTTATACAGAGCACACACTGGCCACACAGAGATGGGAATGCTGACCAGGAGCAGGGGTTATGCAGAGCACATCCTGGCCACACAGATGGGAATGTTGACCAGGAGCTGCAGGGGTTATACAGAGCACACCCTGGCCACACAGAGATGGGAATGTTGACCAGGAGCAGGGGTATACAGAGCACACCCTGGCCACACAGTGATGGGAATGTTGACCAGGAGCAGGGGTTATACAGAGCGCACCCTGGCCACAGAGAGAAGGAAATGTTGACCAAGGGTAGGGGTTATGCAGAGCACATCCTGGTCACACAGAGATGGGAATGATGACATGAGCTGCAGGGGTTATACAGAGCACACCCTGGCCACACAGAGATGGGAATGTTGACCAGGAGATGCAGGGGTTATACAGAGCACATCCTGACCACACAGTGATGGAATGTTGCCCATGAGCAGGGGTATACAGAGCACTGCCTGGCCACACACAGGTGGGAATGTTGACCAGGAGCTGCTGGGGTTAGACAGAGCACACCCTGGCCACACAGTGATGGGAATGTTGACCAGGAGCAGGGGTATACAGAGCACACCCTGGCCACACAGATGGGAATGTTGACCATTAGCTGCTGGGGTTAGACAGAGCACAACCTGGCCACACAGTGATGGGGATGTTGACCAGGAGTTGCAGGGGTTATACAGAGCACACCCTGACCACACAGAGGTGGGTATGTTGACCAGGAGCTGGAGGGGTTATACAGAGCACACCCTGGCCACACAGAGAAGGGAATGTTGACCAGGAGCAGGGTTTATACAGAGCACACCCTGGCCACACAGAGATGGGAATGTTGACCAGGAGCTGCAGGGGTTATACTGAGCACACCCTGGCCACACAGAGATGGGAATGTTGACCAGGAGATGCAGGGGTTATACTGAGCACACCCTGGCCACACAGAGATGGGAATGTTGACCAGGCGCTGCAGGGGTTATACTGAGCACACCCTGGCCACACAGAGATGGAAATGTTAATCAGGAGCTACAGGGGTTATACAGAGCACACCATGGCCACACACAGATGGGAATGTTGACCAGGAGTTGCAGGGGTTATACAGAGCACACCCTGGCCACACAGTGATGGGAATGTTGACCAGGACATGCAGGGGTTATGCAGAGCACATCCTGGCCACACAGAGATGGGAATGTTGACCAGAAGCTGCTGGGGTTATACAGAGCACACCCTGGCCACACAGAGAAGGGAATGTTGACCAGGAGATGCAGGGGTTATGCAGAGCACACCCTGGCCACACAGAGATGGTAAAGTTGACCAGGAGATGCAGGGGTTATGCAGAGCACACCCTGGCCACACAGAGATGGGAATGTTGACCAGGAGCTGCAGGGGTTATACAGAGCACACCCTGGCCACACAGAGAAGGGAATGTTAACCAGGGGCAGGGTTTATACAGAGCACATCCTGGCCACACAGAGATGGGAATGTTGACCATGAGCTGCAGGGGTTATACAGAGCACACCCTGGCCACACAGAGATGGGAATGTTGACCAGGAGCATGGGTTATGCAGAGCACATCCTGGCCATACAGAAATGGGAATGTTGACCAGGAGCTGAAGGGATTATACAGAGCACATCGTGGCCACACAGAGATGGGAATTTTGACCAGGAGATGCAGGAGTTATACAGAGCACACCCTGGCCACACACTGATGGGAATGTTGATCAGGAGCTGCTGGGGTTAGACAGAGCACACCCTGGCCACACAGAGATGGGAATGTTGACCAGGAGCAGAGGTATACAGAGCACACCCTGGCCACACAGATGGGAATGTTGACCAGTAGCTGCAGGGGTGATACAGAGCACACCCTGGCCACACAGAGATGGGAATGTTGACCAGGAGCAGGGGTTATACAGAGCACATCATGGCCACACAGAGATGGGAATGTTGACCAGGAGCTGCAGGGGTTATACAGAGCACACCCTGGCCACACAGTGAAGGGACTGTTGACCAGGAGCAGGGGTTATACAGAGCACACCATGGCCACACAGAGATGGGAATGTTGACCAGGAGCTGCTGGGGTTAGACAGAGCACACACTGGCCACACAGAGATGGGAATGTTGACCAGGAGCAGGGGTATACAGAGCACACCCTGGCCACACAGATGGGAATGTTGACCAGGAGCTGCTGGGGTTATGCAGAGCACTTCCTGGCCACACAGAGATGGGAATGTTGACCAGGAGATGCAGGGGTTAAAGAAAGCACACCCTGGCCACACAGAGATGGGAATGTTGACCAGGAGCTGAAGGGGTTATACAGAGCACATCGTGGCAACACACAGATGGGAATGTTGACCAGGAGCTGCTGGGGTTAGACAGAGCACACCCTGGCCACACAGAGATGGGAATGTTGACCAAGAGCAGAGGTATACAGAGCACACCCTGGCCACACAGATGGGAATGTTGACCAGTAGCTGCAGGGGTGATACAGAGCCCACCCTGGCCACACACAGATGGGAATGTTGACCAGGAGCAGGGGTTATGCAGAGCACATCATGGCCACACAGAGATGGGAATGTTGACCAGGAGCTGCAGGGGTTATACAGAGCACACCCTGGCCACACAGTGAAGGGAATGTTGACCAGTAGCAGGGGTTATACAGAGAACACCCTGGCCACACAGAGAAGGGAATGTTGACCAGGAGCAGGGTTTATACAGAGCACACCCTGGCCACACAGAGATGGGAATGTTGACCAGGAGATGCAGGGGTTATGCAGAGCACTTCCTGGCCACACAGAGATGGGAATGTTGGCCATGAGCTGCAGGGGTTATACAGAGCACACCTTGGCCACACAGAGACGGGAATGTTGACCAGGAGCAGGTGTTATGCAGAGCACGTCCTGGCCACACAGAGATGGAAATGTTGACCAGGAGCTGCAGGGGTTATACAGAGCACACCCTGGCCACACAGAGAAGGGAATGTTGACCAGGAGCAGGGGTTAGACAGAGCACACCCTGGCCACACAGAAAAGGGAATGTTGACCAGGACCAGGGTTTATACAGAGCACACCCTGGCCACACAGAGATGGGAATGTTGACCAGGAGATGCAGGGGTTATACAGAGCACACCCTGGACACAAAGAGATGGGAATGTTGACCAGGAGCATGGGTTATGCAGAGCACACCCTGGCCACACAGAGATGGGAATGTTGACCAGGAGATGCAGGAGTTATACAGAGCACACCCTGGCCACATAGAGATGGGAATGTTGACCAGGAGCAGGGTTTAGGCAGAGCACATCCTGGCTACACAGAGATGGGAATGTTGACCAGGAGCTGCAGGGGTTATACAGAGCACATCGTGGCCACACAGAGATGGGAATGTTGACCAGGAGATGCAGGGGTTATACAGAGCACACCCTGGCCACACACAGATGGGAATATTGACCACGAGCTGCTGGGGTTAGACACAGCACACGCTGGCCACACAGAGACGGGAATGTTGACCTGGAGCAGGGGTATACAGAGCACACCCTGGCCACACAGATGGGAATGTTGACCAGTAGCAGCAGGGGTTATACAGAGCACACCCTGGCCACACAGAGATGGGAATGTTGACCAGGAGCTGCAGGAGTTATACAGAGCACATCATGGCCACACAGAGATGGGAATGTTGACCAGGAGCAGAGGTATACAGAGCACATCCTGGCCACACAGATGGGAATGTTGACCAGTAGCTGCAGGGGTGATACAGAGCACACCCTGGCCACACAGAGATGGGAATGTTGACCAGGAGCAGGGGTTATGCAGAGCGCATCCTGGCCACACAGTGATGGGAATGTTGACCAGGAGCTGCAGGGGTTATACAGAGCATACCCTGGCCACACAGAGAAGGGAATGTTGACCAGGAGCAGGGGTTATACAGAGCACAACCTGGCCACACAGAGATGGGAATGTTGACCAGGAGCTGCTGGGGTTACACAGAGCACATCGTGGCCACACAGAGATGGGAATGTTGACCAGGAGCTGCAGGGGTTATACAGAGCACACCCTGGCCACACAGAGATGGGAATGTTGACCCGGAGCAGGGGTATACAGAGCACACCCTGGCCACACAGATGGGAATGTTGACCAGTAGCTGCAGGGGGTATACAGAGCACACCCTGACCACACAGAGGTGGGAATGTTGACCAGGAGCACGGGTTATACAGAGCACACCCTGGCCACACAGAGAAGGGAATGTTGATCAGGAGATGGAGGGGTTATGCAGAGCACACCCTGGCCACACAGAGAAGGGAATGTTGACCAGGAGCTGCAGGGGTTATACAGAGCACACCCTGGCCACACACAGGTGGGAATGTTGACCAGGAGCTGCTGGGGTTAGACAGAGCACACCCTGGCCACACAGTGATGGGAATGTTGACCAGGAGCAGGGGTATACAGAGCACACCCTGGCCACACACAGATGGGAATGTTGACGAGGAGTTGCAGGGGTTATACAGAGAACACCCAGGCCACACACAGATGGGAATGTTGACCAGGAGTTGCAGCGGTTATGCAGAGCACATCCTGGCCACACAGAGATGGGAATGTTAATCAGGAGCTACAGGGGTAATACAGAGCACATCCTGACCACACAGTGATGGGAATGTTGACCAGGAGCTACAGGGGTTATACAGAGCACATACTAACCACACAGTGATGGGAATGTTGACCAGGAGCAGGGGTATACAGAGCACACCCTGGCCACACACAGATGGGAATGTTGACCAGGAGTTGCAGGGGTTATACAGAGCACACCCTGGCCACACAGAGATGGGAATGTTGACCAGGAGCAGAGGTATACAGAGCACACCCTGGCCACACAGAGATGGGAATGTTGACCAGGAGCAGGGGTTATGCAGAGCACACCCTGGCCACACAGAGATGGGAATGTTGACCAGGAGATGCAGGGGTTATGCAGAGCACATTCTGGCCACACAGAGATGGGAATGTTGACCATGAGCTGCAGGGGTTATACAGAGCACACCCTGGCCACATAGAGATGGGAATGTTGACCAGGAGCAGGGTTTAGGCAGAGCACATCCTGGCCACACAGAGATGGGAATGTTGACCAGGAGCTGCAGGGGTTATACAGAGCACACCCTGACCACACAGAGGTGGGAATGTTGACCAGGAGCACGGGTTATACAGAGCTCACCCTGGCCACACAGAGATGGGAATGTTGACATCAGCTGCAGGGGTTATACAGAGCACACACTGGCCACACACAGAGATGGGAATGTTGATCAGGAGCAGGGGTTATACAGAGCACACCCTGGCCACACAGAGATGGGAATGTTGACCAGGAGCTGCAGGGGTTATACAGAGCACATCGTGGCCACACAGAGATGCGAATGTTGACCAGGAGCAGGGGTATACAGAGCACACCCTGGCCACACAGAGATGGGAATGTTGACCAGGAGCTGCAGGGGTTATACAGAGCACAACCTGGCCACACAGATGGGAATGTTGACCAGGAGCAGGGGTATACAGAGCACACCCTGGCCACACACAGAGATGGGAATGTTGACCAGGAGCTGCAGGAGTTATACTGAGCACACCCTGGCCACACAGAGATGGGAATGTTGACCAGGAGTTGCAGGGGTTATACAGAGCACACCCTGGCCACACACAGGTGGGAATGTTGACCAGGAGCTGCTGGGGTTAGACAGAGCACACCCTGGCCACACAGTGATGGGAATGTTGAACAGGAGCAGGGATATACAGAGCACACCCTGGCCACACAGATGGGAATGTTGACCAGCAGTTACAGGGGTTATACAGAGCACTCCCTGACCACAGAGGTGGGAATGTTGACCAGGAGCTGCAGGGGTTATACAGAGCACACCCTGGCCACACAGATGGGAATGTTGACCAGGAGCAGGGGTTATACAGAGCACACCCTGGCCACACAGAGAAGGGAATTTTGACCAGGAGATGGAGCGGTTATGCAGAGCAAATCGTGGCCACACAGAGATGGGAATGTTGACCATGAGCTGCAGGGGTTATACAGAGCACACCCTGGCCACACAGAGAAGGGAATGTTGACCAGGAGCAGGGGTCATACAGAGCACACACTGGCCACACAGAGAAGGGAATGTTGACCAGGAGCAGGGTTGATACAGAGCACACCCTGGCCACACAGAGATGGGAATGTTGACCAGGAGCATGGGTTATGCAGAGCACATCGTGGCCACACAGAGATGGGAATGTTGACCAGGAGATGCAGGGGTAATACAGGGCACACCCTGGCCACACACAGATGGGAATGTTGACCAGTAGCTGCAGGGGTGATACAGAGCACACCCTGGCCACACAGAGATGGGAATGTTGACCAGGAGCAGGGGTTATGCAGAGCACATCCTGGCCACACAGAGATGGGAATGTTGACCAGGAGCTGCAGGGGTTATACAGAGCACACCCTGGCCACACAGAGATGGGAATGTTGATCAGGAGCTGCAGTGGTTATACAGAGCACACCCTGGCCACACAGAGAAGGGAATGTTGACCAGGAGCGGCTGAGGTTAGACAGAGCACACCCTGGCCACACAGTGATGGGAATGTTGACCAGGAGCAGGGGTATACAGAGCACACACTGGCCACACAGATGGGAATGTTGACCAGGAGTTGGAGGGGTTATACAGAGCACACCCTGGCCACACAGAGAAGGGAATGTTGACCAGGAGCAGGGGTATACAGAGCACTCCCTGACCACACAGAGGTGGGAATGTTGACCAGGAGCTGCAGGGGTTATACAGAGCACACCCTGGCCACACAGAGAAGGGAATGTTGACCAGGAGCAGGGGTTATACAGAGAACGCCTTGGCCACACAGAGATGGGAATGTTGACCAGGAGCAGGGGTTATGCAGAGCACGCCTTGGCCACACAGAGATGGGAATGTTGACCAGGAGCTGCAGGGGTTATACAGAGCACACCCTGGCCACACAGAGAAGGGAATGTTGACCAGGAGCTGCAGGAGTTATACAGAGCACACCCTGGCCACACAGAGAAGGGAATGTTGACCAGGGGCAGGGTTTATACAGAGCACACCCTGGCCACACAGAGATGGGAATGTTGACCAGGAGATGCAGGGGTTATGCAGAGCACACCCTGGCCACACAGAGATGGGAATGTTGACCAGGAACTGAAGGGGCTATACAGAGAACATCGTGGCCACACAGAGATGGGAATGTTGACCAGGAGATGCAGGGGTTATACAGAGAACACCCTGGCCACACACAGATGGGAATGTTGACCAGGAGCTGCTGGGGTTAGACAGAGCACACACTGGCCACACAGAGATGGGAATGTTGACCAAGAGCAGAGGTATACAGAGCACACCCTGGCCACACAGATGGGAATGTTGACCAGCAGCTGCAGGGGAATACAGAGCACACCCTGGCCACACAGAGATGGGAATGTTGACCAGGAGCAGGGGTTATACAGAGCACATCATGGCCACACAGAGATGGGAATGTTGACCAGGAGCTGCAGGGGTTATACAGAGCCCACCCTGGCCACACAGTGAAGGGAATGTTGACCAGGAGCATGGGTTATGCAGATCACCTCCTGGTCACACAGAGATGGGAATGTTGACCAGGAGCTTAAGCGGTTATACAGAGCACATCGTGGCCACACAGAGATGGGAATGTTGACCAGGAGATGCATGGGTTATACAGAGCACACCCTGGCCACACACAGATGGGAATGTTGACCAGGAGCTGCTGGGGTTAGACAGAGCACACCCTGGCGACACAGAGATGGGCATGTTGACCAGGAGCAGGGGTATACAGAGCACACCCTGGCCACACAGAGGGAATGTTGACCAGTAGCTGCAGGGTGATACAGAGCACATCCTGGCCACACAGAGATGGGAATGTTGACCAGGAGCAGGGTTTATACAGAGCACACCCTGGCCACACAGAGATGGGAATGTTGACCAGGAACTGCTGGGGTTACACAGAGCACATCGTGGCCACACAGAGATGGGAATGTTGAACAGGAGATGCAGGGGTTATACTGAGCATACCCTGGCCCCACAGTGATGGGAATGTTGACCAGGAGCAGGGGTATACAGAGCACACCCTGGCCACACAGATGGGAATGTTGACCAGGAGTTGCAGGGGTTATACAGAGCACACACTGGCCACACAGAGATGGGAATGTTGACCAGGAGCTGCAGGGGTTATACAGAGCACATCCTGGCCACAAACAGATGGGAATGTAGACCAGGAGCTGCTGGGGTTAGACAGAGCACACACTGGCCACACAGAGATGGGAATGTTGACCAGGAGCAGGGGTATACAGAGCACACCCTGGCCACACAGATGGGAATGTTGACCAGTAGCTGCAGGGGTTATACAGAGCACACCCTGGCCACACAGAGATGGGAATGTTGACCAGGAGCAGGGGCATACAGAGCACACCCTGACCACACAGAGGTGGGAATGTTGACCAGGAGCTGCAGGGGTTATACAGAGCACACCCTGGCCACACAGAGAAGGGAATGTTGACCAGGAGCAGGGGTTATACAGAGCACACCCTGGCCACACAGAGAAGGAAATGTTGACCAAGAGCAGGGTTTATACAGAGCACACCCTGGCCACACAGAGATGGGAATGTTGACCATGAGATGCAGGGGTTATACAGAGCACACCCTGGCCACACAGAGATGGGAATGTTGACATGAGCTGCAGGGGTTATACAGAGCACACCCTGGCCACACAGAGATGGGAATGTTGACCAGGAGATGGAGGGGTTATACAGAGCACATCCTGACCACACAGTGATGGGAATGTTGACCAAAGTTGCACGGGTTATACGGAGCACATACTGACCACACAGTGATGGGAATGTTGACCATGAGCAGGAGTATACAGAGCACACCCTGGCCACACACAGGTGGGAATGTTGACCAGGAGCTGCTGGGGGTATACAGAGCACACCCTGGCCACACAGATGGGAAAGTTGACCAGGAGTTGCGGGGGTTATACAGAGCACACACTGGCCACACAGAGATGGGAATGTTGACCAGGGCTGCAGGGGTTATACAGAGGACACCCAGGCCACACACAGATGGGAATGTTGTCCAGTAGCTGCAGGGGTGATACAGAGCAGACCCTGGCCACACAGAGATGGGAATGTTGACCAGGAGCAGGGTTATACAGAGCACATCCTGGCCACACAGAGATGCGAATGTTGACCAGGAGCAGGGGTTATACAGAGCACACCCTGACCACACAGAGGTGGGTATGTTGACCAGGAGCTGCAGGGGTTATACAGAGCACACCATGGCCACACACAGATGGGAATGCTGACCAGGAGTTGCAGGGGTTATACAGAGCACTCACTGGCCACACAGAGATGGGAATGTTGACCAGGAGCGGCTGGGGTTAGGCAGAGCACACCCTGGCCACACAGATGGGAATGTTGACCAGGAGTTGCAGGGGTTATACAGAGCACTCCCTGACCACACAGAGGTGGGAATGTTGACCAGGAGCTGCAGGGGTTATACAGAGCACACCCTGGTCACACAGAGAAGGGAATGTTGACCAGGAGCAGGGGTAATACAGAGCACAGCCTGGCCACACAGAGAAGGGAATGTTGACCAGGACATGCAGGGGTTATGCAGAGCACATCCTGGCCACACAGAGATGGGAATGTTGACCATGAGCTGCAGGGGTTATACAGAGCACACCCTGGCCACACAGAGAAGGGAATGTTGACCAGGAGCAGGGGTTATACAGAGCACACCCTGGCCACACAGAGAAGGGAATGTTAACCAGGGGCAGGGTTTATACAGAGCACACCCTGGCCACACAGAGATGGGAATGTTGACCAGGAGCATGTGTTATGCAGAGCACATCCTGGCCATACAGAAATGGGAATGTTGACCAGGAGCTGAAGGGGTTATACAGAGCACATCGTGGCCACACAGAGATGGGAATTTTGACCAGGAGATGCAGGAGTTATACAGAGAACACCCTGGCCACACACTGATGGGAATGTTGATCAGGAGCTGCTGGGGTTAGACAGAGCACACCCTGGCCACACAGTGAAGGGACTGTTGACCAGGAGCAGGGGTTATACATAGCACACCCTGGCCACACAGAGATGGGAATGTTGACCAGGAGCTGCTGGGGTTAGACAGAGCACACCCTGGCCACACAGAGATGGGAATGTTGACCAGGAGCTGCAGGGGTGATACAGAGCACACCCTGGCCACACAGTGAAGGGACTGTTGACCAGGAGCAGGGGTTATACAGAGCACACACTGGCCACACAGAGATGGGAATGTTGACCAGGAGCAGGGGTATACGGAGCACACCCTGGCCACACAGAGATGGGAATGTTGACCAGGAGCAGGGGTATACAGAGCACACTCTGGCCACACAGATGGGAATGTTGATCAGTAGCTGCAGGGGTTATACAGAGCACACCCTGACCACACAGATGTGGGAATGTTGACCAGGAGATGCAGGTGTTATACAGAGCACACCCTGACCACACAGAGATGGGAATGTTGACCAGGAGCAGGGGTTATACAGAGCACATCCTGGCCACACAGTGATGGGAATGTTGACCATGAGCTGCAGGGGTTATACAGAGCACACCCTGGCCACACAGAGATGGGAATGTTGACCAGGAGCTGCAGGGGTTATACAGAGCACATCGTGGCCACACAGAGATGGGAATGTTGACCAGGAGATGGAGGGGTTATACAGAGCACACCCTGGCCACACAGAGATGGGAATGTTGACCAAAGTTGCACGGGTTATACAGAGCACATACTGACCACACAGTGATGGGAATGTTGACCAGGAGATGCAGGGGTTATACAGAGCACACCCTGGCCACACACAGGTGGGAATGTTGACCAGGAGCTGCTGGGGTTAGACAGAGCACACCCTGGCCACACAGTGATGGGAATGTTGACCAGGAGCAGGGGTATACAGAGCACACCCTGGCCACACAGATGGGAATGTTGACCAGGAGTTGCAGGGGTTATACAGAGCACACCCTGGCCACACAGAGAAGGGAATGTTGACCAGGAGCAGGGTTTATACAGAGCACACCCTGGCCACACAGAGATGGGAATGTTGACCAGGAGATGCAGGGGTTATGCAGATCACACCCTGGCCACACAGAGATGGGAATGTTGACCAGGAGCAGGGGTATACAGAGCACACCCTGGCCACACACAGATGGGAATGTTGACCAGGAGCTGCAGGGGTTATACAGAGCACACCCTGGCCACACAGAGATGGGAATGTTGACCAGGAGCAGAGGTATACAGAGCACACCCTGGCCACACAGAGATGGGAATGTTGACCAGGAGCAGGGGTTATGCAGAGCACAACATGACCACACAGAGATGGGAATGTTGACCAGGAGCTGCAGGGGTTATACAGAGCACACCCTGGCCACACAGTGAAGGGAATGTTGACCAGGAGCAGGGGTTATACAGAGCACACCCTGGCCACACAGAGATGGGAATGTTGACCAGGAGCTGCAGGGGTTATACAGAGCACACCCTGGCCACACAGAGATGGGAATGTTGACCAGGAGCAGGGGTTATGCAGAGCACAACATGACTACACAGAGATGGGAATGTTGACCAGGAGCTGCAGGGGTTATACAGAGCACACCCTGGCCACACAGATGGGAATGTTGACCAGGAGCTGCAGGGGTTATACAGAGCACACCCTGGCCACACAGAGATGGGAATGTTGACCAGGAGCAGGGGTTATGCAGAGCACAACATGACCACACAGAGATGGGAATGTTGACCAGGAGCTGCAGGGGTTATACAGAGCACACCCTGGCCACACAGTGAAGGGAATGTTGACCAGGAGCAGGGGTTATACAGAGCACACCCTGGCCACACAGAGATGGGAATGTTGACCAGGAGATGCAGGGGTTATGCAGTCAACACCCTGGCCACACAGTGAAGGGAATGTTGACCAGGAGCAGGGGTTATACAGAGCACACCCTGGCCATACAGAGATGGGAATGTTGACCAGGAGGTGCAGGGGTTATGCAGAGCACTTCCTGGCCACACAGAGATGGGAATGTTGGCCATGAGCTGCAGGGGTTGCACAGAGCACACATTGGCCACACAGAAATGGGAATGTTGACCAGGAGATGCAGGGGTTATACAGAGCACAGCCTGGCCACACAGAGAAGGGAATGTTGACCAGGAGCAGGGGTTATACAGAGCACACACTGGCCACACAGAGATGGGAATGTTGACCAGGAGATGCAGGGGTTATGCAGAGCACTTCCTGGCCACACAGAGATGGGAATGTTGGCCATGAGCTGCAGGGGTTATACAGAGCACACATTGGCCACACAGAAATGGGAATGTTGACCAGGAGATGCAGGGGTTATACAGAGCACACCCTGGCCACACAGAGATGGGAATGTTGACCAGGAGATGCAGGGGTTATACAGAGCACATCCTGGCCACACAGAGATGGGAATGTTGACCAGGAGATGCAGGGGTTATACAGAGCACATACTGACCACACACAGAGATGGGAATGTTAACCATGAGCTGCAGGGGTTCTGCAGTGCACATCCTGGCCACACTGAGATGGGAATGTATACCAGGAGCTGCTGGGCTTATACAGAGCACACCAAGGACACACACAGATGGGAATGTTGACCAGGAGCTGCAGGGGTTATTCAGAGCACACACTGGCCACACAGAGATGGGAATGTTGACCAGGAGCTGCAGGGGTTATACAGAGCACACCCTGGTCACACACACAGATGGGAATGTTGACCAGGAGCTGCAGGAGTTATACAGAGCACACCTGGCCACACAGAGATGGGAATGTTGTCCAGGAGCGGCAGGAGTTATACAGAGCACACCCTGGCCACACAGAAATGGGAATATTAACCAGGAGTTGCAGGAGTTATACAGAGCACAACCTGGCCACACAGAGATGGGAATGTTGACCAGGAGCTGCAGGAGTTATACAGAGCATACCCTGGGCACACACAGATGGAAATGTTCACCAGGCGCTGCAGGGGTTATACAGAGCACACCCTGGCCACACAGAGAAGCACATGTTGACCAGGAGCTGCAGGAGTTATACAGAGGACACCCTGGCCACACAGAGATGGGAATGTTGACCAGGAGCAGGGGTTATACAGAGCACACCCTGGACACACAGAGATGGGAATGTTGACCAGGAGCTGCAGGGGTTATACAGAGCACATCCTGGCCACACAGAGATGGGAATGTTGACCAGGAGCTGCAGGAGTTATACAGAGCACATCATGGCCACACACACAGATGGGAATGTTGGCCAGGAGCTGGAGGGGATATACAGAGCACATCCTGGCCACACAGAGAAGGGAATGTTGACCAGGAGCTGAAGGGGTTATACAGAGCACACCCTGGACACACACAGAGATGGTAATGTTGACCAGGTGCTGCAGTGGTTATACAGTGCGCACGCTGTCCACACACAGATGGGAGTGTTGACCAGGAGCTGCTGGGGTTATACAGAGCACACCCTGGACACACACACAGATGGAAATGTTGACCAGGAGCTGCAGGGGTTATACAGAGCACACCCTGGCCACACAGGTGGGAATGTTGACCAGGAGCTGCAGGAGATATACAGAGCACACCCTGGACACACAGACAAATGGGAATGTTGTCCAGGAGCTGCAGGGGTTATACAGAGCACAACCTGGCCACACAGAAATGGGAATATTGACCAGGAGCTGCAGGAGTTATACAGAGCACAACCTGGCCACACAGAGATGGTAATGTTGACCAGGAGCTGCAGGAGTTATACAGAGCATACCCTGGGCACACACAGATGGGAATGTTGACCAGGAGCTGCAGGGGTTATACAGTGCGCCACCTGGCCTCACAGAGAAGGACATGTTGACCAGGAGCTGCAGGAGTTATAGAGAGCACACCCTGGCCACACAGAGATGGGAATGTAGACCAGGAGCTGCAGGGGTTATACAGAGCACACACTGGCCACACAGAGATGGGAATGTAGACCAGGAGCTGCAGGGGTTATACAGAGCACACCTTGGCCACACAGAAATGGGAATGTTAACCAGGAGCTGCAGGGGTTATACAGAGCACACCCTGACCACACACAGAGATGGGAATGTTGACCAGGAGCTACTGGGATTATACAGTGCACATCCTGGCCACACAGAGATGGGAATGTTGACCAGGTGCTGCAGGAGTATACAGAGCACATCTTGGCCACACAGAGATGGGAATGTTCACCAGGAGCTGCAGGGGTTATACAGAGCACACACTGGCCACACAGAGATGGGAATGTTGACCTGGAGCTGAGGAGTTATACAGAGCACACCCTGGGCACACACAGATGGGAATGTTGACCAGGAGCTGCAGGGGTTATACAGAGCACACCCTGGCCACACACAGAGATCGGAATGTTGACCAGGAGCTGCAGGGGTTATACAGAGCGCCACCTGGCCTCACAGAGATGGGAATGTTGACCAGGAGCTGCAGGGGTTATACAGAGCACACCCTGGCCACACACAGAGATGGGAATGTTAACCAGGAGCTGCAGGGGTTATACAGAGCACACCCTGGCCACACAGAGATGGGAATGTTGACCAGGAGCAGCAGGAGTTATACAGAGCACACCCTGGCCACACAGTGATGGGAATGTTGACCAGGAGCTGCAGGAGTTATACAGAGCACACCCTGGCCACACACAGAGATACGAATGTTGACCAGGAGCTACTGGGGTTATACAGTGCCCATCCTTGCCACACAGAGATGGGAATGTAGACCAGGAGCTGCAGGGGTTATACAGAGCACACCCTGGCCACACATAGATGGGGATATTGACCAGGAGCTGCAGGGGTATACAGAGCACACCCTGACCACACACAGAGGTGGGAATGTTGACCAGGAGCTGCAGGAGTTATACAGAGCACACCCTTGCCACACAGAGATGGGAATGTTTACCAGGAGCTGCAGGAGTATACAGAGCACATCCTGGCCACACAGAGATGGGAATGTTGACCAGGTGCTGCAGGAGTATACAGAGCACCTCCTGGCCACACAGAGATGGGAATGTTCACCAGGAGCTGCAGGGGTTATACAGAGCACACACTGGCCACACAGAGATGGGAATGTTGACCAGGAGCTGGGGAGTTATACAGAGCACACCCTGGGCACACACAGATGGGAATGTTGACCAGGAGCTGCAGGGGTTATACTGAGCACACCCTGGCCACACAGAGATGGGAATGTTGACCAGGAGCTGCAGGAGTTATACAGAGCACACCCTGGCCACACAGAAATGGGAATATTGACCAGGAGTTGTAGGAGTTATACAGAGCACAACCTGGCCACACTGAGATGGGAATGTTGACCAGGAGCTGCAGGAGTTATACAGAGCACACCCTGGCCTCACAGAGAAGGACATGTTGACCAGGAGCTGCAGGAGTTATACAGAGCACACCCTGGCCACACAGAGATGGGAATGTTGACCAGGAGCAGAGGTTATGCAGAGCACACCCTGGCCACAGAGAGATGGGAATGTTGACCAGGAGCTGCAGGGGTTATACAGAGCACATCCTGGCCACACAGAGATGGGAATGTTGACCAGGAGCTGCAGGAGTTATACAGAGCACACCCTGGGCACACACAGATGGGAATGTTGACCAGGCGCTGCAGGGGTTATACAGAGCGCCACCTGGCCTCACAGAGAAGGACATGTTGACCAGGAGCTGCAGGAGTTATACAGAGCACACCCTGGCCACACAGAGATGGGAATGTTGACCAGGAGCAGAGGTTATACAGAGCACACCCTGGCCACAGAGAGATGGGAATGTTGACCAGGAGCTGCAGGGGTTATACAGAGCACATCCTGGCCACACAGAGATGGGAATGTTGACCAGGAGCTGCAGGAGTTATACAGAGCACATCCTGGCCACACACACAGATGGGAATGTTGGCCAGGAGCTGGAGGGGATATACAGAGCACATCCTGGCCACACAGAGAAGGGAATGTTGACCAGGAGCTGCAGTAGTTATACAGAGCAGACCCTGGCCACACACAGAGATGGGAATGTTGACCAGGTGCTGCAGTGGTTATACAGTGCGCACGCTGTCCACACACAGATGGGAGTTTTGACCAGGAGCTGCTGGGGTTATACAGAGCACACCCTGGCCACACAGATGGGAATGTTGACCAGGAGCTGCAGGAGATATACAGAGCACACCCTGGACACACAGACAGATGGGAATGGTGTCCAGGAGCTGCAGGGGTTATACAGAGCACAACCTGGCCACACAGAAATGGGAATATTGACCAGGAGCTGCAGGAGTTATACAGAGCACAACCTGGCCACACAGAGATGGTAATGTTGACCAGGAGCTGCAGGAGTTATACAGAGCATACCCTGGGCACACACAGATGGGAATGTTGACCAGGAGCTGCAGGGGTTATACAGAGCACACCCTGGCCACACACAGAGATGGGAATGTTGACCAGGAGCTGCAGGGGTTATACAGAGCACACCCTGGCCACACACAGAGATGGGAATGTTGACCAGGAGCTGCAGGGGTTATACAGAGCGCCACCTGGCCTCACAGAGATGGGAATGTTGACCAGGAGCTGCAGGAGTTATACAGAGCACACCCTGGCCACACACAGAGATGGGAATGTTAAACAGGAGCTGCAGGGGTTATACAGAGCACACCCTGGCCACACAGAGATGGGAATGTTGACCAGGAGCAGCAGGAGTTATACAGAGCACACCCTGGCCACACAGTGATGGGAATGTTGACCAGGAGCTGCAGGAGTTATACAGAGCACACCCTGGCCACACACAGAGATACGAATGTTGACCAGGAGCTACTGGGGTTATACAGTGCCCATCCTTGCCACACAGAGATGGGAATGTAGACCAGGAGCTGCAGGGGTTATACAGAGCTCACCCTGGCCACACATAGATGGGGATATTGACCAGGAGCTGCAGGGGTATACAGAGCACACCCTGACCACACACAGAGGTGGGAATGTTGACCAGGAGCTGCAGGAGTTATACAGAGCACACACTGGCCACACAGAGATGGGAATGTTGACCAGGAGCAGGGGCATACAGAGCACACCCTGACCACACAGAGGTGGGAATGTTGACCAGGAGCTGCAGGGGTTATACAGAGCACACCCTGGCCACACAGAGAAGGGAATGTTGACCAGGAGCAGGGGTTATACAGAGCACACCCTGGCCACACAGAGAAAGAAATGTTGACCAAGAGCAGGGTTTATACAGAGCACACCCTGGCCACACAGAGATGGGAATGTTGACCATGAGATGCAGGGGTTATACAGAGCACACCCTGGCCACACAGAGATGGGAATGTTGACATGAGCTGCAGGGGTTATACAGAGCACACCCTGGCCACACAGAGATGGGAATGTTGACCAGGAGATGGAGGGGTTATACAGAGCACATCCTGACCACACAGTGATGGGAATGTTGACCAAAGTTGCACGGGTTATACGGAGCACATACTGACCACACAGTGATGGGAATGTTGACCATGAGCAGGAGTATACAGAGCACACCCTGGCCACACACAGGTGGGAATGTTGACCAGGAGCTGCTGGGGGTATACAGAGCACACCCTGGCCACACAGATGGGAAAGTTGACCAGGAGTTGCGGGGGTTATACAGAGCACACACTGGCCACACAGAGATGGGAATGTTGACCAGGGCTGCAGGGGTTATACAGAGCACACCCAGGCCACACACAGATGGGAATGTTGTCCAGTAGCTGCAGGGGTGATACAGAGCAGACCCTGGCCACACAGAGATGGGAATGTTGACCAGGAGCAGGGTTATACAGAGCACATCCTGGCCACACAGAGATGCAAATGTTGACCAGGAGCAGGGGTTATACAGAGCTCACCCTGACCACACAGAGGTGGGTATGTTGACCAGGAGCTGCAAGGGTTATACAGAGCACACCATGGCCACACACAGATGGGAATGCTGACCAGGAGTTGCAGGGGTTATACAGAGCACTCACTGGCCACACAGAGATGGGAATGTTGACCAGGAGCGGCTGGGGTTAGGCAGAGCACACCCTGGCCACACAGATGGGAATGTTGACCAGGAGTTGCAGGGGTTATACAGAGCACTCCCTGACCACACAGAGGTGGGAATGTTGACCAGGAGCTGCAGGGGTTATACAGAGCACACCCTGGTCACACAGAGAAGGGAATGTTGACCAGGAGCAGGGGTAATACAGAGCACAGCCTGGCCACACAGAGAAGGGAATGTTGACCAGGACATGCAGGGGTTATGCAGAGCACATCCTGGCCACACAGAGATGGGAATGTTGACCATGAGCTGCAGGGGTTATACAGAGCACACCCTGGCCACACAGAGAAGGGAATGTTGACCAGGAGCAGGGGTTATACAGAGCACACCCTGGCCACACAGAGAAGGGAATGTTAACCAGGGGCAGGGTTTATACAGAGCACACCCTGGCCACACAGAGATGGGAATGTTGACCAGGAGCATGGGTTATGCAGAGCACATCCTGGCCACACAGAGATGAGAATGTTGACCATGAGCTGCAGGGGTTATACAGTGCACACCCTGGCCACACAGAGATGGGAATGTTGACCAGGAGCATGGGTTATGCAGAGCACATCCTGGCCACACAGAGATGAGAATGTTGACCATGAGCTGCAGGGGTTATACAGTGCACACCCTGGCCACACAGAGATGGGAATGTTGACCAGGAGCATGTGTTATGCAGAGCACATCCTGGCCATACAGAAATGGGAATGTTGACCAGGAGCTGAAGGGGTTATACAGAGCACATCGTGGCCACACAGAGATGGGAATTTTGACCAGGAGATGCAGGAGTTATACAGAGAACACCCTGGCCACACACTGATGGGAATGTTGATCAGGAGCTGCTGGGGTTAGACAGAGCACACCCTGGCCACACAGTGAAGGGACTGTTGACCAGGAGCAGGGGTTATACAGAGCACACCCTGGCCACACAGAGATGGGAATGTTGACCAGGAGCTGCTGGGGTTAGACAGAGCACACCCTGGCCACACAGAGATGGGAATGTTGACCAGGAGCTGCAGGGGTGATACAGAGCACACCCTGGCCACACAGTGAAGGGACTGTTGACCAGGAGCAGGGGTTATACAGAGCACACACTGGCCACACAGAGATGGGAATGTTGACCAGGAGCAGGGGTATACGGAGCACACCCTGGCCACACAGAGATGGGAATGTTGACCAGGAGCAGGGGTATACAGAGCACACTCTGGCCACACAGATGGGAATGTTGATCAGTAGCTGCAGGGGTTATACAGAGCACACCCTGACCACACAGATGTGGGAATGTTGACCAGGAGATGCAGGTGTTATACAGAGCACACCCTGACCACACAGAGATGGGAATGTTGACCAGGAGCAGGGGTTATACAGAGCACATCCTGGCCACACAGTGATGGGAATGTTGACCATGAGCTGCAGGGGTTATACAGAGCACACCCTGGCCACACAGAGATGGGAATGTTGACCAGGAGCTGCAGGATTTATACAGAGCACATCGTGGCCACACAGAGATGGGAATGTTGACCAGGAGATGGAGGGGTTATACAGAGCACACCCTGGCCACACAGAGATGGGAATGTTGACCAAAGTTGCACGGGTTATACAGAGCACATACTGACCACACAGTGATGGGAATGTTGACCAGGAGATGCAGGGGTTATACAGAGCACACCCTGGCCACACACAGGTGGGAATGTTGACCAGGAGCTGCTGGGGTTAGACAGAGCACACCCTGGCCACACAGTGATGGGAATGTTGACCAGGAGCAGGGGTATACAGATCACACCCTGGCCACACAGATGGCAATGTTGACCAGGAGTTGCAGGGGTTATACAGAGCACACCCTGGCCACACAGAGAAGGGAATGTTGACCAGGAGCAGGGTTTATACAGAGCACACCCTGGCCACACAGAGATGGGAATGTTGACCAGGAGATGCAGGGGTTATGCAGATCACACCCTGGCCACACAGAGATGGGAATGTTGACCAGGAGCAGGGGTATACAGAGCACACCCTGGCCACACACAGATGGGAATGTTGACCAGGAGCTGCAGGGGTTATACAGAGCACACCCTGGCCACACAGAGATGGGAATGTTGACCAGGAGCAGAGGTATACAGAGCACACCCTGGCCACACAGAGATGGGAATGTTGACCAGGAGCAGGGGTTATGCAGAGCACAACATGACCACACAGAGATGGGAATGTTGACCAGGAGCTGCAGGGGTTATACAGAGCACACCCTGGCCACACAGTGAAGGGAATGTTGACCAGGAGCAGGGGTTATACAGAGCACACCCTGGCCACACAGAGATGGGAATGTTGACCAGGAGCTGCAGGGGTTATACAGAGCACACCCTGGCCACACAGAGATGGGAATGTTGACCAGGAGCAGGGGTTATGCAGAGCACAACATGACTACACAGAGATGGGAATGTTGACCAGGAGCTGCAGGGGTTATACAGAGCACACCCTGGCCACACAGATGGGAATGTTGACCAGGAGCTGCAGGGGTTATACAGAGCACACCCTGGCCACACAGAGATGGGAATGTTGACCAGGAGCAGGGGTTATGCAGAGCACAACATGACCACACAGAGATGGGAATGTTGACCAGGAGCTGCAGGGGTTATACAGAGCACACCCTGGCCACACAGTGAAGGGAATGTTGACCAGGAGCAGGGGTTATACAGAGCACACCCTGGCCACACAGAGATGGGAATGTTGACCAGGAGATGCAGGGGTTATGCAGTCAACACCCTGGCCACACAGTGAAGGGAATGTTGACCAGGAGCAGGGGTTATACAGAGCACACCCTGGCCACACAGAGATGGGAATGTTGACCAGGAGGTGCAGGGGTTATGCAGAGCACTTCCTGGCCACACAGAGATGGGAATGTTGGCCATGAGCTGCAGGGGTTACACAGAGCACACATTGGCCACACAGAAATGGGAATGTTGACCAGGAGATGCAGGGGTTATACAGAGCACAGCCTGGCCACACAGAGAAGGGAATGTTGACCAGGAGCAGGGGTTATACAGAGCACACACTGGCCACACAGAGATGGGAATGTTGACCAGGAGATGCAGGGGTTATGCAGAGCACTTCCTGGCCACACAGAGATGGGAATGTTGGCCATGAGCTGCAGGGGTTATACAGAGCACACATTGGCCACACAGAAATGGGAATGTTGACCAGGAGATGCAGGGGTTATACAGAGCACACCCTGGCCACACAGAGATGGGAATGTTGACCAGGAGATGCAGGGGTTATACAGAGCACATCCTGGCCACACAGAGATGGGAATGTTGACCAGGAGATGCAGGGGTTATACAGAGCACATACTGACCACACACAGAGATGGGAATGTTGACCAGGAGCTGCAGGGGTTATACAGAGCACACCCTGGTCACACACACAGATGGGAATGTTGACCAGGAGCTGCAGGAGTTATACAGAGCACACCTGGCCACACAGAGATGGGAATGTTGTCCAGGAGCGGCATGAGTTATACAGAGCACACCCTGGCCACACAGAAATGGGAATATTAACCAGGAGTTGCAGGAGTTATACAGAGCACACCCTGGCCACACAGAGAAGCACATGTTGACCAGGAGCTGCAGGAGTTATACAGAGGACACCCTGGCCACACAGAGATGGGAATGTTGACCAGGAGCAGGGGTTATACAGAGCACACCCTGGACACACAGAGATGGGAATGTTGACCAGGAGCTGCAGGAGTTATACAGAGCACATCATGGCCACACACACAGATGGGAATGTTGGCCAGGAGCTGGAGGGGATATACAGAGCACATCCTGGCCACACAGAGAAGGGAATGTTGACCAGGAGCTGAAGGGGTTATACAGAGCACACCCTGGACACACACAGAGATGGTAATGTTGACCAGGTGCTGCAGTGGTTATACAGTGCGCACGCTGTCCACACACAGATGGGAGTGTTGACCAGGAGCTGCTGGGGTTATACAGAGCACACCCTGGACACACACACAGATGGAAATGTTGACCAGGAGCTGCAGGGGTTATACAGAGCACACCCTGGCCACACAGATGGGAATGTTGACCAGGAGCTGCAGGAGATATACAGAGCACACCCTGGACACACAGACAAATGGGAATGTTGTCCAGGAGCTGCAGGGGTTATACAGAGCACAACCTGGCCACACAGAAATGGGAATATTGACCAGGAGCTGCAGGAGTTATACAGAGCACAACCTGGCCACACAGAGATGGTAATGTTGACCAGGAGCTGCAGGAGTTATACAGAGCATACCCTGGGCACACACAGATGGGAATGTTGACCAGGAGCTGCAGGGGTTATACAGTGCGCCACCTGGCCTCACAGAGAAGGACATGTTGACCAGGAGCTGCAGGAGTTATAGAGAGCACACCCTGGCCACACAGAGATGGGAATGTAGACCAGGAGCTGCAGGGGTTATACAGAGCACACACTGGCCACACAGAGATGGGAATGTAGACCAGGAGCTGCAGGGGTTATACAGAGCACACCTTGGCCACACAGAAATGGGAATGTTAACCAGGAGCTGCAGGGGTTATACAGAGCACACCCTGACCACACACAGAGATGGGAATGTTGACCAGGAGCTACTGGGATTATACAGTGCACATCCTGGCCACACAGAGATGGGAATGTTGACCAGGTGCTGCAGGAGTATACAGAGCACATCTTGGCCACACAGAGATGGGAATGTTCACCAGGAGCTGCAGGGGTTATACAGAGCACACACTGGCCACACAGAGATGGGAATGTTGACCTGGAGCTGAGGAGTTATACAGAACACACCCTGGGCACACACAGATGGGAATGTTGACCAGGAGCTGCAGGGGTTATACAGAGCACACCCTGGCCACACACAGAGATCGGAATGTTGACCAGGAGCTGCAGGGGTTATACAGAGCGCCACCTGGCCTCACAGAGATGGGAATGTTGACCAGGAGCTGCAGGAGTTATACAGAGCACACCCTGGCCACACACAGAGATGGGAATTTTAACCAGGAGCTGCAGGGGTTATACAGAGCACACCCTGGCCACACAGAGATGGGAATGTTGACCAGGAGCAGCAGGAGTTATACAGAGCACACCCTGGCCACACAGTGATGGGAATGTTGACCAGGAGCTGCAGGAGTTATACAGAGCACACCCTGGCCACACACAGAGATACGAATGTTGACCAGGAGCTACTGGGGTTATACAGTGCCCATCCTTGCCACACAGAGATGGGAATGTAGACCAGGAGCTGCAGGGGTTATACAGTGCACACCCTGGCCACACATAGATGGGGATATTGACCAGGAGCTGCAGGGGTATACAGAGCACACCCTGACCACACAGAGATGGGAATGTTCACCAGGAGCTGCAGGGGTTATACAGAGCACACACTGGCCACACAGAGATGGGAATGTTGACCAGGAGCTGGGGAGTTATACAGAGCACACCCTGGGCACACACAGATGGGAATGTTGACCAGGAGCTGCAGGGGTTATACTGAGCACACCCTGGCCACACAGAGATGGGAATGTTGACCAGGAGCTGCAGGAGTTATACAGAGCACACCCTGGCCACACAGAAATGGGAATATTGACCAGGAGTTGTAGGAGTTATACAGAGCACAACCTGGCCACACTGAGATGGGAATGTTGACCAGGAGCTGCAGGAGTTATACAGAGCACACCCTGGCCTCACAGAGAAGGACATGTTGACCAGGAGCTGCAGGAGTTATACAGAGCACACCCTGGCCACACAGAGATGGGAATGTTGACCAGGAGCAGAGGTTATACAGAGCACACCCTGGCCACAGAGAGATGGGAATGTTGACCAGGAGCTGCAGGGGTTATACAGAGCACATCCTGGCCACACAGAGATGGGAATGTTGACCAGGAGCTGCAGGAGTTATACAGAGCACACCCTGGGCACACACAGATGGGAATGTTGACCAGGCGCTGCAGGGGTTATACAGAGCGCCACCTGGCCTCACAGAGAAGGACATGTTGACCAGGAGCTGCAGGAGTTATACAGAGCACACTCTGGCCACACAGAGATGGGAATGTTGACCAGGAGCAGAGGTTATACAGAGCACACCCTGGCCACAGAGAGATGGGAATGTTGACCAGGAGCTGCAGGGGTTATACAGAGCACATCCTGGCCACACAGAGATGGGAATGTTGACCAGGAGCTGCAGGAGTTATACAGAGCACATCCTGGCCACACACACAGATGGGAATGTTGGCCAGGAGCTGGAGGGGATATACAGAGCACATCCTGGCCACACAGAGAAGGGAATGTTGACCAGGAGCTGCAGGGGTTATAGAGAGCACACCCTGGACACACACAGAGATGGTAATGTTGACCAGGTGCTGCAGTGGTTATACAGTGCGCACGCTGTCCACACACAGATGGGAGTTTTGACCAGGAGCTGCTGGGGTTATACAGAGCACACCCTGGCCACACAGATGGGAATGTTGACCAGGAGCTGCAGGAGATATACAGAGCACACCCTGGACACACAGACAGATGGGAATGGTGTCCAGGAGCTGCAGGGGTTATACAGAGCACAACCTGGCCACACAGAAATGGGAATATTGACCAGGAGCTGCAGGAGTTATACAGAGCACAACCTGGCCACACAGAGATGGTAATGTTGACCAGGAGCTGCAGGAGTTATACAGAGCATACCCTGGGCACACACAGATGGGAATGTTGACCAGGAGCTGCAGGGGTTATACAGAGCACACCCTGGCCACACACAGAGATGGGAATGTTGACCAGGAGCTGCAGGGGTTATACAGAGCACACCCTGGCCACACACAGAGATG
Source organism: Scyliorhinus torazame (assembly GCF_047496885.1). NCBI lineage: Eukaryota > Metazoa > Chordata > Chondrichthyes > Carcharhiniformes > Scyliorhinidae > Scyliorhinus > Scyliorhinus torazame. The sequence goes on along the minus strand of NW_027307763.1, from coordinate 1,729,790 downwards.
GGAATGTTGACCAGGAGCTGCAGGGGTTATACAGAGCGCCACCTGGCCTCACAGAGATGGGAATGTTGACCAGGAGCTGCAGGAGTTATACAGAGCACACCCTGGCCACACACAGAGATGGGAATGTTAAACAGGAGCTGCAGGGGTTATACAGAGCACACCCTGGCCACACAGAGATGGGAATGTTGACCAGGAGCAGCAGGAGTTATACAGAGCACACCCTGGCCACACAGTGATGGGAATGTTGACCAGGAGCTGCAGGAGTTATACAGAGCACACCCTGGCCACACACAGAGATACGAATGTTGACCAGGAGCTACTGGGGTTATACAGTGCCCATCCTTGCCACACAGAGATGGGAATGTAGACCAGGAGCTGCAGGGGTTATACAGAGCTCACCCTGGCCACACATAGATGGGGATATTGACCAGGAGCTGCAGGGGTATACAGAGCACACCCTGACCACACACAGAGGTGGGAATGTTGACCAGGAGCTGCAGGAGTTATACAGAGCACACCCTTGCCACACAGAGATGGGAATGTTTGCCAGGAGCTGCAGGAGTATACAGAGCACATCCTGGCCACACAGAGATGGGAATGTTGACCAGGTGCTGCAGGAGTTATACAGAGCACATCCTGGCCACACAGAGATGGGAATGTTCACCAGGAGCTGCAGGTGTTATACAGAGCACACACTGGCCACACCGAGATGGGAATGTTGACCAGGAGCTGAAGAGTTATACAGAGCACACCCTGGGCACACACAGATGGGAATGTTGACCAGGAGCTGCAGGGGTTATACTGAGCACACCCTGGCCACACAGAGATGGGAATGTTGACCAGGAGCTGCAGGAGTTATACAGAGCACACCCTGGCCACACAGAAATGGGAATATTGACCAGGAGTTGTAGGAGTTATACAGAGCACAACCTGGCCACACTGAGATGGGAATGTTGACCAGGAGCTGCAGGAGTTATACAGAGCATACCCTGGGCACACACAGATGGGAATGTTGACCAGGCGCTGCAGGGGTTATACAGAGCGCCACCTGGCCTCACAGAGAAGGACATGTTGACCAGGAGCTGCAGGAGTTATACAGAGCACACCCTGGCCACACAGAGATGGGAATGTTGACCAGGAGCAGAGGTTATACAGAGCACACCCTGGCCACAGAGAGATGGGAATGTTGACCAGGAGCTGCAGGGGTTATACAGAGCACATCCTGGCCACACAGAGATGGGAATGTTGACCAGGAGCTGCAGGAGTTATACAGAGCACATCCTGGCCACACACACAGATGGGAATGTTGGCCAGGAGCTGGAGGGGATATACAGAGCACATCCTGGCCACACAGAGAAGGGAATGTTGACCAGGAGCTGCAGGGGTTATACAGTGCGCACGCTGTCCACACACAGATGGGAGTTTTGACCAGGAGCTGCTGGGGTTATACAGAGCACACCCTTGACACACACACAGATGGGAATGTTGACCAGGAGCTGCAGGGGTTATACAGAGCACACCCTGGCCACACAGAGATGGGAATGTTGACCAGGAGCAGAGGTTATACAGAGCACACCCTGGCCACAGAGAGATGGGAATGTTGACCAGGAGCTGCAGGGGTTATACAGAGCACATCCTGGCCACACAGAGATGGGAATGTTGACCAGGAGCTGCAGGAGTTACACAGAGCACATCCTGGCCACACACACAGATGGGAATGTTGGCCAGGAGCTGGAGGGGATATACAGAGCACATCCTGGCCACACAGAGAAGGGAATGTTGACCAGGAGCTGCAGGGGATATACAGAGCATACCCTGGGCACACACAGATGGGAATGTTGACCAGGAGCTGCAGGGCTTATACAGAGCGCCACCTGGCCTCACAGAGAAGGACATGTTGACCAGGAGCTGCAGGAGTTATACAGAGCACACCCTGGCCACACAGAGTTGGGAATGTAGACCAGGAGCTGCAGGGGTTATACAGAACACATCCTGGCCACACAGAGATGGGAATGTTGACCAGGAGCTGCAGGAGTTATACAAAGCACATACTGGCCACACACAGAAATGGGAATGTTAACCAGGAGCTGCAGGGATTATACAGAGCACACCTTGGCCACACAGAAATGGGAATGTTAACCAGGAGCTGCAGGGGTTATACAGAGCACACCCTGACCACACACAGAGATGGGAATGTTGACCAGGAGCTACTGGGATTATACAGTGCACATCCTTGCCTCACAGCGATGGGAATGTTGACCAGGAGCAGCAGGGGTTATCCAGAGCACACCCTGACCACACACAGAGATGGGAATGTTTACCAGGAGCTGCAGGAGTATACAGAGCACATCCTGGCCACACAGAGATGGGAGTGTTGACCAGGTGCTGCAGGAGTATACAGAGCCCATCCTTGCCACACAGAGATGGGAATGTCCACCAGGAGCTGCAGGGGTTATACAGAGCACACACTGGCCACACAGAGATGGGAATGTTGACCAGGAGCTGAGGAGTTATACAGAGCACACCCTGGGCACACACAGATGGGAATGTTGACCAGGAGCTGCAGGGGTTATACTGAGCACACCCTGGCTACACAGAGATGGGAATGTTGACCAGGAGCTGCAGGAGTTATACAGAGCACATCCTGGCCACACAGAGATGGGAATGTTGACCAGGTGCTGCAGGAGTATACAGAGCCCATCCTTGCCACACAGAGATGGGAATGTTCACCAGGAGCTGCAGGGGTTATACAGAACACACCCTGGCCACACAGAGATGGGAATGTTGACCAGGAGCTGCAGGGGTTATACAGAGCACACCCTGGCCACACACAGAGATGGGAATGTTGACCAGGAGTTGCAGGGGTTATACAGAGCGCCACCTGGCCTCACAGAGAAGGACATGTTGACCAGGAGCTGCAGGGGTTATACAGAGCACACCCTGGCCACACAGAGATGGGAATGTTGACCAGGAGCTGCAGGGGTTATACAGAGCACACCCTGGGCACACACAGAGATGGGAATGTTAACCAGGAGCTGCAGGGGTTATACAGAGCACACCCTGGCCACACAGAGATGGGAATGTTGACCAGGAGCTGCAGGAGTTATACAGAGCACCCCCTGACCACACATAGAGATGTGAATGTTGACCAGGAGCTGCAGGAGTTATACAGAGCACACCCTGGCCACACACAGAGATGGGAATGTTGACCAGGAGCTACTGGGATTATACAGTGCCCATCCTTGCCACACAGAGATGGGAATGTAGACCAGGAGCTGCAGGGGTTATACAGAGCACACCCTGGCCACACATAGATGGGGATATTGACCAGGAGCTGCAGGGGTATACAGAGCACACCCTGACCACACACAGAGATGGGAATGTTGACCAGGAGCTGCAGGAGTTATACAGAGCACACCCTTGCCACACAGAGATGGGAATGTTTACCAGGAGCTGCAGGAGTATACAGAGCACATCCTGTCCACACAGAGATGGGAATGTTGACCAGGTGCTGCAGGAGTATACAGAGCACATCCTGGCCACACAGAGATGGGAATGTTCACCAGGAGCTGCAGGGGTTATACAGAGCACACACTGGCCACACAGAGATGGGAATGTTGACCAGGAGCTGAGGAGTTATACAGAGCGCACCCTGGGCACACACAGATGGGAATGTTGACCAGGAGCTGCAGGGGTTATACTGAGCACACCCTGGCCACACAGAGATGGGAATGTTGACCAAGAGCTGCAGGGGTTATACAGAGCACACCCAGGCCTCACAGAGAAGGACATGTTGACCAGGAGCTGCAGGAGTTATACAGAGCACACCCTGGCCACACACAGAGATGGTAATGTTAACCAGGAGCTGCAGGGGTTATACAGAGCACATCCTGGCCACAAACAGAGATGGGAATGTTGACCAGGACCTGCAGTGGTTATACAGAGCAAACCCTGGACACACAGAGATGGGAATGTTGACCAGGAGCTGCAGGGGTGAGACAGAGCACACGCTGGCCACACAGAGATGGGAATGTTGACCAGGAGCTGCAGGGGTTATACAGAGCACACCCTGGTCACACACACAGATGGGAATGTTGACCAGGAGCTGCAGGAGTTATACAGAGCACATACTGGCCACACACACAGATGGGAATGTTGGCCAGGAGCTGGAGGGAATATACAGAGCACATCCTGGCCACACAGAGAAGGGAATGTTGACCAGGAGCTGCAGAGGTTATACAGTGCGCACGCTGTCCACACACAGATGGGAGTTTTGACCAGGAGCTGCTGGGGTTATACAGAGCACACCCTGGCCACACAGATGGGAATGTTGACCAGGAGCTGCAGGAGATATACAGAGCACACCCTGGACACACAGACAGATTGGAACGTTGTCCAGGAGCTGCAGGGGTTATACAGAGCACAACCTGGCCACACAGAAATGGGAATATTGACCAGGAGCTGCAGGAGTTATACAGAGCACAACCTGGCCACACAGAGATGGGAATGTTGACCAGGAGCTGCAGGAGTTATACAGAGCATACCCTGGGCACACAGAGATGGGAATGTTGACCAGGAGCTGCAGGGGTTATACAGAGCGCCACCTGGCCTCAAAGAGAAGGACATGTTGACCAGGAGCTGCAGGAGTTATACAGAGCACACCCTGGCCACACAGAAATGGGAATGTAGACCAGGAGCTGCAGGGGTTATACAGAGCACACCCTGGCCACACAGAAATTGGAATGTTAACCAGGAGCTGCAGGGGTTATACAGAGCACATCCTGGCCACACAGAGATGGGAATGTTGACCAGGAGCAGCAGGGGTTATCCAGAGCACACCCTGACCACACACAGAGATGGGAATGTTGACCAGGCAGGAGCTGCAGGAGTTATACAGAGCACACCCTTGCCACACAGAGATAGGAATGTTTACCAGGAGCTGCAGGAGTATACAGAGCACATCCTGGCCATACAGAGATAGGAATGTTGACCAGGTGCTGCAGGAGTATACAGAGCACATCCTGGCCACACAGAGATGGGAATGTTCACCAGGAGCTGCAGGGGTTTTACAGAGCACACACTGGCCACACAGAGATGGGAATGTTGACCAGGAGCTGAGGAGTTATACAGAGCACACCCTGGGCACACACAGATGGGAATGTTGACCAGGAGCTGCAGGGGTTATACTGAGCACACCCTGGCCACACACAGAGATGGGAAAGTTGACCAGGAGTGCAGGAGTTATACAGAGCACAACCTGGCCACATAGAGATGGGAATGTTGACCAGGAGCTGCAGGAGTTATACAGAGCACACCCTGGCCACACACAGAAATGGGAAAGTTGACCAGGAGTGCAGGAGTTATACAGAGCACAACCTGGCCACATAGAGATGGGAATGTTGACCAGGAGCTGCAGGAGTTATACAGAGCATACCCTGGGCACACACAGATGGGAATGTTGACCAGGAGCTGCAGTGGTTATACAGAGCACACCCTGGCCACACACAGAGATGGGAATGTTGACCAGGAGTTGCAGGGGTTATACAGAGCGCCACCTGGCCTCACAGAGAAGGACATCTTGACCAGGAGCTGCAGGAGTTATACAGAGCACACCCTGGCCACACACAGAGATGGGAATGTTAACCAGGCGCTGCAGGGGTTATACAGAGCACACCCTGGTCACACAGAGATGGGAATGTTGACCAGGAGCTGCAGGAGTTATACAGAGCACCCCCTGACCACACATAGAGATGGGAATGTTGACCAGGAGCTGCAGGAGTTATACAGAGCACACCCTGGCCACACACAGAGATGGGAATGTTGACCAGGAGCTACTGGGATTATACAGTGCCCATCCTTGCCACACAGAGATGGGAATGTAGACCAGGAGCTGCAGGGGTTATACAGAGCACACCCTGTCCACACATAGATGGGGATATTGACCAGGAGCTGCAGGGGTATACAGAGCACACCCTGACCACACACAGAGATGGAAATGTTGACCAGGAGCTGCAGGAGTTATACAGAGCACACCCTTGCCACACAGAGATGGGAATGTTTACCAGGAGCTGCAGGAGTATACAGAGCACATCCTGGCCACACAGAGATGGGAATGTTGACCAGGTGCTGCAGGAGTATACAGAGCACACCCTGGCCACACACAGAGATGGGAAAGTTGACCAGCAGTGCAGGAGTTATACAGAGCACAACCTGGCCACATAGAGATGGGAATGTTGACCAGGAGCTGCAGGAGTTATACATAGCACACCCTGGACACACAGAGATGGGAATGTTGACCAGGAGTTGCAGGGGTTATACAGAGCGCCACCTGGCCTCACAGAGAAGGACATCTTGACCAGGAGCTGCAGGAGTTATACAGAGCACACCCTGGCCACACAGGAGATGGGAATGTTGACCAGGAGCTGCAGGGGTTATACAGAGCACACCCTGGCCTCACAGAGAAGGACATGTTGACCAGGAGCTGCAGGAGTTATACAGAGCACACCCTGGCCACACACACAGATGGGAATGTTAACCAGGAGCTGCAGGGGTTATACAGAGCACACCCTGGCCACACAGAGATGGGAATGTTGACCAGGAGCTGCAGGAGTTATACAGAGCACCCCCTGACCACACATAGAGATGGGAATGTTGACCAGGAGCTGCAGGAGTTATACAGAGCACACCCTGGCCACACACAGAGATGGGAATGTTGACCAGGAGCTACTGGGATTATACAGTGCCCATCCTTGCCACACAGAGATGGGAATGTAGACGAGGAGCTGCAGGGGTTATACAGAGCACACCCTGGCCACACATAGATGGGGATATTGACCAGGAGCTGCAGGGGTATACAGAGCACACCCTGACCACACACAGAGATGGGAATGTTGACCAGGAGCTGCAGAAGTTATACAGAGCACACCCTTGCCACACAGAGATGGGAATGTTTACCAGGAGCTGCAGGAGTATACAGAGCACATCCTGGCCACACAGAGATGGGAATGTTGACCAGGTGCTGCAGGAGTATACAGAGCACATCCTGGCCACACAGAGATGGGAATGTTCACCAGGTGCTGCAGGGGTTATACAGAGCACACACTGGCCACACAGAGATGGGAATGTTGACCAGGAGCTGAGGAGTTATACAGAGCACACCCTGGGCACACACAGATGGGAATGTTGACCAGGAGCTGCAGGGGTTATACTGAGCACACCCTGGCCACACAGAGATGGGAATGTTGACCACGAGCTGCAGGGGTTATACAGAGCACACCCTGGCCACACAGAGATGGGAATGTTCACCAGGAGCTGCAGGAGTTATACAGAGCACACCCTGGCCACACACACAGATGGGAATGTTGTCCAGGAGCTGCAGGGGTTATACAGATCACAACCTGGCCACACAGAAATGGGAATATTGACCAGGAGCTGCAGGAGTTATACAGAGCACAACCTGGCCACAGAGAGATGGTAATGTTGACCAGGAGCTGCAGGAGTTATACAGAGCATACCCTGGGCACACACAGATGGGAATGTTGACCAGGAGCTGCAGGGGTTATACAGAGCGCCACCTGGCCTCACAGAGAAGGACATGTTGACCAGGAGCTGCAGGAGTTATACAGAGCACACCCTGGCCACACAGAGATGGGAATGTAGACCAGGAGCTGCAGGGGTTATACAGAGCACACCCTGGCCACACAGAGATGGGAATGTTGACCAGGAGCTGCAGGAGGTATACAAAGCACATACTGGCCACACACAGAAATGGGAATGTTAACCAGGAGCTGCAGGGGTCATACAGAGCACACGCTGGCCACACAGAAATGGGAATGTTAACCAGGAGCTGTAGGGGTTAGACAGAGCACACACTGGCCACACAGAGATGGGAATGTTGACCAGGAGCTACTGGGATTATACAGTGCACATCCTGGCCACACAGAGATGGGAATGTTGACCAGGAGCAGCAGGGGTTATACAGAGCACACCCTGACCACACACAGAGATGGGAATGTTGACCAGGAGCTGCAGGAGTTATACAGAGCACACCCTTGCCACACAGAGATGGGGATGTTTACCAGGAGCTGCAGTAGTATACAGAGCACACCCTGGCCACACAGAGATGGGAATTTTCACCAGGAGCTGCAGGGGTTATACAGAGCACACACTGGCCACACAGAGATTGTCATGTTGACCAGGAGCTGAGGAGTTATCCAGAGCACACCCTGGGCACACACAGATGGGAATGCTGACCAGGAGCTGCAGGGGTTTTACTGAGCACACCCTGGCCACACAGAGATGGGAATGTTGACCAGGAGCCGCAGGGGTTATACAGAGCATACCCTGGCCTCACAGAGAAGGACATGTTGACCAGGAGCTGCAGGAGTCATGCAGAGCACACCCTGGCCACACACAGAGATGGGAATGTTAACCAGGAGCTGCAGGGGTTATACAGAGCACACCCTGGCCACACACAGAGATGGGAATGTTAACCAGGAGCTGCAGGGGTTATACAGAGCACACCCTGGCCACACACAGAAATGGGAATGTTGACCAGGAGCTGCAGGAGTTATACAGAGCATAACCTGGCCACATAGTGATGGGAATGTTGACCAGGAGCTGCAGGAGTTATCCAGAGCATACCCTGGGCACACACAGATGGGAATGTTGACCAGGAGCTGCAGGGGTTAGACAGAGCACACCCTGGCCACACAGAGATGGGAATGTTGACCAGGAGCTGCAGGAGTTATACAGAGCACACCCTGGCCACACAGAGATGGGAATGTTGACCAGGAGCTGCAGGGGTCATACAGAGCACACCCTGGCCTCACAGAGAAGGACATGTTGACCAGGAGCTGCAGGAGTTATACAGAGCACACCCTGGTCACACACAGAGATGGGAATGTTAACCAGGAGCTGCAGGGGTTATACAGAGCACACCCTGGCCACACAGAGATGGGAATGCAGACCAGGAGCTGCAGGAGTTATACAGAGCACCCCCTGACCACACATAGAGATGGGAATGTTGACCAGGAGCTACTGCGATTATACAGTGCACATCCTTGCCACACAGCGTTGGGAATGTTGACTACGATCTGTAGGGGTTTATGCAGAGCACACCCTGGCCACACATAGATGGGGATGTTGACCAGGAGCTGCAGGGGTATACAGGGCACATCCTGCCCAAACAGAGATGGGAATGTTGACCAGGAGCTGCATGAGTTATACAGAGCACACCCTGACCACACACAGAGATGGGAATGTTGACCAGGAGCTGCTGGAGTATTCAGAGCACATCCTGGCCACACAGAGATGGGAATGTTGACCAGGACATGCAGGAGTTATACAGAGCACACCCTGGCCACACACAGCGATGGGAATGTTGACCAGGAGCTGCTGGGGTTATACAGTGCACACCCTGGCCACACAGAGATGGGAATGTTGACCAGGAGCTGCAGGGGTTATACAGAGCACACCCTGGCCACACAGTGATGGGAATGTTGACCAGGAGCTGCAGGGGTTATACAGAGCACACCCTGGACACACAGAGATGGGAATGTTGACCAGGAGCTGCAGGAGTTATACAGAGTACACCCTTGCCACACAGAGATGGGAATGTTCACCAGGAGCTGCAGGGTTTATACAGAGCACACATTGGCCACACAGAGATGTTCATGTTGACCAGGAGCTGAGGAGTTATCCAGAGCACACCCTGGGCACACACAGATGGGAATGCTGACCAGGAGCTGCAGGGGTTATACTGAGCACACCCTGGCCACACAGAGATGGGAATGTTGACCAGGAGCTGCAGGAGTTATGCAGAGCACACCCTGGCCACACACAGAGATGGGAATGTTAACCAGGAGCTGCAGGGGTTATACAGAGCACACCCTGGCCACACACAGAAATGGGAATGTTGACCAGGAGCTGCAGGAGTTATACAGAGCATAACCTGGCCACATAGTGATGGGAATGTTGACCAGGAGCTGCAGGAGTTATCCAGAGCATACCCTGGGCACACACAGATGGGAATGTTGACCAGGAGCTGCAGGGGTTAGACAGAGCACACCCTGGCCACACACAGAGATGGGAATGTTGACCAGGAGTTGCATGGGTTATACAGAACCCCACATGGCCTCACAGAGAAGGACATGTTGACCAGGAGCTGCAGGAGTTATACAGAGCACACCCTGGCCACACAGAGATGGGAATGTTGACCAGGAGCTGCAGGGGTTATACAGAGCACACCCTGGCCTCACAGAGAAGGACATGTTGACCAGGAGCTGCAGGAGTTATACAGAGCACACCCTGGTCACACACAGAGATGGGAATGTTAACCAGGAGCTGCAGGGGTTATACAGAGCACACCCTGGCCACACAGAGATGGGAATGCAGACCAGGAGCTGCAGGAGTTATACAGAGCACCCCCTGACCACACATAGAGATGGGAATGTTGACCAGGAGCTGCAGGAGTTATACAGAGCACACCCTGGCCACACACAGAGATGGGAATGTTGACCAGGAGCTACTGAGATTATACAGTGCACATCCTTGCCACACAGCGTTGGGAATGTTGACTACGATCTGTAGGGGTTTATGCAGAGCACACCCTGGCCACACATAGATGGGGATGTTGACCAGGAGCTGCAGGGGTATACAGGGCACATCCTGGCCAAACAGAGATGGGAATGTTGACCAGGAGCTGCAGGAGTTATACAGAGCACACCCTGACCACACACAGAGATGGGAATGTTGACCAGGAGCTGCTGGAGTATTCAGAGCACATCCTGGCCACACAGAGATGGGAATGTTGACCAGGAGCTGCAGGGGTTATACAGAGCACACCCTGGACACACAGAGATAGGAATGTTGACCAGGAGCTGCAGGAGTTATACAGAGCACACCCTTGCCACACAGAGATGGGGATGTTTACCAGGAGCTGAAGGAGTATACAGAACACATCCTGGCCACACAGAGATGGGAATGTTGACCAGGTGCTGCAGGAGTATACAGAGCACATCCTGGCCATAAAGAGATGGGAATGTTCACCAGGAGCTGCAGGGGTTATACAGAGCACACACTGACCACACAGAGATGGTCATGTTGACCAGGAGCTGAGGAGATATCCAGAGCACACCCTGGACACACACAGATGGGAATGTTGACCAGGAGCTGCAGGGGTTATACTGAGCACACCCTGGCCACACAGAGATGGGAATGTTGACCACGAGCTGCAGGGGTTATACAGAGCACACCCTGGCCACACAGAGATGGGAATGTTCACCAGGAGCTGCAGGAGTTATACAGAGCACACCCTGGCCACACACACAGATGGGAATGTTGTCCAGGAGCTGCAGGGGTTATACAGATCACAACCTGGCCACACAGAAATGGGAATATTGACCAGGAGCTGCAGGAGTTATACAGAGCACAACCTGGCCACAGAGAGATGGTAATGTTGACCAGGAGCTGCAGGAGTTATACAGAGCATACCCTGGGCACACACAGATGGGAATGTTGACCAGGAGCTGCAGGGGTTATACAGAGCGCCACCTGGCCTCACAGAGAAGGACATGTTGACCAGGAGCTGCAGGAGTTATACAGAGCACACCCTGGCCACACAGAGATGGGAATGTAGACCAGGAGCTGCAGGGGTTATACAGAGCACACCCTGGCCACACAGAGATGGGAATGTTGACCAGGAGCTGCAGGAGGTATACAAAGCACATACTGGCCACACACAGAAATGGGAATGTTAACCAGGAGCTGCAGGGGTCATACAGAGCACACGCTGGCCACACAGAAATGGGAATGTTAACCAGGAGCTGTAGGGGTTAGACAGAGCACACACTGGCCACACAGAGATGGGAATGTTGACCAGGAGCTACTGGGATTATACAGTGCACATCCTGGCCACACAGAGATGGGAATGTTGACCAGGAGCAGCAGGGGTTATACAGAGCACACCCTGACCACACACAGAGATGGGAATGTTGACCAGGAGCTGCAGGAGTTATACAGAGCACACCCTTGCCACACAGAGATGGGGATGTTTACCAGGAGCTGCAGTAGTATACAGAGCACACCCTGGCCACACAGAGATGGGAATTTTCACCAGGAGCTGCAGGGGTTATACAGAGCACACACTGGCCACACAGAGATTGTCATGTTGACCAGGAGCTGAGGAGTTATCCAGAGCACACCCTGGGCACACACAGATGGGAATGCCGACCATGAGCTGCAGGGGTTTTACTGAGCACACCCTGGCCACACAGAGATGGGAATGTTGACCAGGAGCCGCAGGGGTTATACAGAGCACACCCTGGCCTCACAGAGAAGGACATGTTGACCAGGAGCTGCAGGAGTTATGCAGAGCACACCCTGGCCACACACAGAGATGGGAATGTTAACCAGGAGCTGCAGGGGTTATACAGAGCACACCCTGGCCACACACAGAGATGGGAATGTTAACCAGGAGCTGCAGGGGTTATACAGAGCACACCCTGGCCACACACAGAAATGGGAATGTTGACCAGGAGCTGCAGGAGTTATACAGAGCATAACCTGGCCACATAGTGATGGGAATGTTGACCAGGAGCTGCAGGAGTTATCCAGAGCATACCCTGGGCACACACAGATGGGAATGTTGACCAGGAGCTGCAGGGGTTAGACAGAGCACACCCTGGCCACACAGAGATGGGAATGTTGACCAGGAGCTGCAGGAGTTATACAGAGCACACCCTGGCCACACAGAGATGGGAATGTTGACCAGGAGCTGCAGGGGTCATACAGAGCACACCCTGGCCTCACAGAGAAGGACATGTTGACCAGGAGCTGCAGGAGTTATACAGAGCACACCCTGGTCACACACAGAGATGGGAATGTTAACCAGGAGCTGCAGGGGTTATACAGAGCACACCCTGGCCACACAGAGATGGGAATGCAGACCAGGAGCTGCAGGAGTTATACAGAGCACCCCCTGACCACACATAGAGATGGGAATGTTGACCAGGAGCTGCAGGAGTTATACAGAGCACACCCTGGCCACACACAGAGATGGGAATGTTGACCAGGAGCTACTGCGATTATACAGTGCACATCCTTGCCACACAGCGTTGGGAATGTTGACTACGATCTGTAGGGGTTTATGCAGAGCACACCCTGGCCACACATAGATGGGGATGTTGACCAGGAGCTGCAGGGGTATACAGGGCACATCCTGCCCAAACAGAGATGGGAATGTTGACCAGGAGCTGCATGAGTTATACAGAGCACACCCTGACCACACACAGAGATGGGAATGTTGACCAGGAGCTGCTGGTGTATTCAGAGCACATCCTGGCCACACAGAGATGGGAATGTTGACCAGGACATGCAGGAGTTATACAGAGCACACCCTGGCCACACACAGCGATGGGAATGTTGACCAGGAGCTGCTGGGGTTATAAAGTGCACACCCTGGCCACACAGAGATGGGAATGTTGACCAGGAGCTGCAGGGGTTATACAGAGCACACCCTGGCCACACAGTGATGGGAATGTTGACCAGGAGCTGCAGGGGTTATACAGAGCACACCCTGGACACACAGAGATGGGAATGTTGACCAGGAGCTGCAGGAGTTATACAGAGTACACCCTTGCCACACAGAGATGGGAATGTTCACCAGGAGCTGCAGGGTTTATACAGAGCACACATTGGCCACACAGAGATGTTCATGTTGACCAGGAGCTGAGGAGTTATCCAGAGCACACCCTGGGCACACACAGATGGGAATGCTGACCAGGAGCTGCAGGGGTTATACTGAGCACACCCTGGCCACACAGAGATGGGAATGTTGACCAGGAGCTGCAGGAGTTATGCAGAGCACACCCTGGCCACACACAGAGATGGGAATGTTAACCAGGAGCTGCAGGGGTTATACAGAGCACACCCTGGCCACACACAGAAATGGGAATGTTGACCAGGAGCTGCAGGAGTTATACAGAGCATAACCTGGCCACATAGTGATGGGAATGTTGACCAGGAGCTGCAGGAGTTATCCAGAGCATACCCTGGGCACACACAGATGGGAATGTTGACCAGGAGCTGCAGGGGTTAGACAGAGCACACCCTGGCCACACACAGAGATGGGAATGTTGACCAGGAGTTGCATGGGTTATACAGAACCCCACCTGGCCTCACAGAGAAGGACATGTTGACCAGGAGCTGCAGGAGTTATACAGAGCACACCCTGGCCACACAGAGATGGGAATGTTGGACCAGGAGCTGCAGGGGTTATACAGAGCACACCCTGGCCTCACAGAGAAGGACATGTTGACCAGGAGCTGCAGGAGTTATACAGAGCACACCCTGGTCACACACAGAGATGGGAATGTTAACCAGGAGCTGCAGGGGTTATACAGAGCACACCCTGGCCACACAGAGATGGGAATGCAGACCAGGAGCTGCAGGAGTTATACAGAGCACCCCCTGACCACACATAGAGATGGGAATGTTGACCAGGAGCTGCAGGAGTTATACAGAGCACACCCTGGCCACACACAGAGATGGGAATGTTGACCAGGAGCTACTGAGATTATACAGTGCACATCCTTGCCACACAGCGTTGGGAATGTTGACTACGATCTGTAGGGGTTTATGCAGAGCACACCCTGGCCACACATAGATGGGGATGTTGACCAGGAGCTGCAGGGGTATACAGGGCACATCCTGGCCAAACAGAGATGGGAATGTTGACCAGGAGCTGCAGGAGTTATACAGAGCACACCCTGACCACACACAGAGATGGGAATGTTGACCAGGAGCTGCTGGAGTATTCAGAGCACATCCTGGCCACACAGAGATGGGAATGTTGACCAGGACATGCAGGAGTTATACAGAGCACACCCTGGTCACACACAGCGATGGGAATGTTGACCAGGAGCTGCTGGGGTTATACAGTGCACATCCTGGCCACACAGAGATGGGAATGTTGACCAGGAGCTGCAGGGGTTATACAGAGCACACCCTGGCCACACAGTGATGGGAATGTTGACCAGGAGCTGCAGGGGTTATACAGAGCACACCCTGGACACACAGAGATGGGAATGTTGACCAGGAGCTGCAGGAGTTATACAGAGCACACCCTTGCCACACAGAGATGGGGATGTTTACCAGGAGCTGAAGGAGTATACAGAACACATCCTGGCCACACAGAGATGGGAATGTTGACCAGGTGCTGCAGGAGTATACAGAGCACATCCTGGCCATAAAGAGATGGGAATGTTCACCAGGAGCTGCAGGGGTTATACAGAGCACACACTGGCCACACAGAGATGGTCATGTTGACCAGGAGCTGAGGAGATATCCAGAGAACACCCTGGACACACACAGATGGGAATGTTGACCAGGAGCTGCAGGGGTTATACTGAGCACACCCTGGCCACACAGAGATGGGAATGTTGACCAGGAGCCGCAGGGGTTATACAGAGCACACCCTGGCCTCACAGAGAAGGACATGTTGACCAGGAGCTGCGGAGGTTATGCAGAGCACACCCTGGCCACATACAGAGATGGGAATGTTAACCAGGAGCTGCAGGGGTTATACAGAGCACACCCTGGCCACACACAGAAATGGGAATGTTGACCAGGAGCTGCAGGAGTTATACAGAGCATAACCTGGCCACATAGTGATGGGAATGTTGACCAGGAGCTGCAGGAGTTATCCAGAGCATACCCTGGGCACACACAGATGGGAATGTTGACCAGGAGCTGCAGGGGTTAGACAGAGCACACCCTGGCCACACACAGAGATGGGAATGTTGACCAGGAGTTGCAGGGGTTATACAGAACGCCACCTGGCCTCACAGAGAAGGACATGTTGACCAGGAGCTGCAGGGGTTATACAGAGCACACCCTGGCCACACAGAGATGGGAATGTTAACCAGGAGCTGCAGGGGTTATACAGAGCACACCCTGGCCTCACAGAGAAGGACATGTTGACCAGGAGCTGCAGGAATTGTACAGAGCACACCCTGGTCACACACAGAGATGGGAAAGTTAACCAGGAGCTGCAGGGATTATACAGAGCACACCCTGGCCACACAGAGATGGGAATGCTGACCAGGAGCTGCAGGAGTTATACAGAGCACCCCCTGACCACACATAGAGATGGGAATGTTGACCAGGAGCTGCAGGAGTTATACTGAGCACACCCTGGCCACACAGAGATGGGAATGTTGACCAGGAGCTGAGGAGTTATCCAGAGCACACCCTGGGCACACACAGATGCGAATGTTGACCAGGAGCTGCAGGGGTTATACAGAGCACACCCTGGCCTCACAGAGAAGGACATGTTGACCAGGAGCTGCAGGAGTTATGCAGAGCACACCCTGGCCACACAGAGATGGGAATGTTGACCAGGAGCCGCAGGGGTTATACAGAGCACCCCCTGGCCTCACAGAGAAGGACATGTTGACCAGGAGCTGCAGGAGTTATGCAGAGCACACCTTGGCCACAAAGAGAGATGGGAATGTTAACCAGGAGCTGCAGGGGTTATACAGAGCACACCCTGGCCACACACAGAAATGGGAATGTTGACCAGGAGCTGCAGGAGTTATCCAGAGCATACCCTGGGCACACACAGATGGGAATGTTGACTAGGAGCTGCAGGGGTTAGACAGAGCACACCCTGGCCACACACAGAGATGGGAATGTTGACCAGGAGTTGCAGGGGTTATACAGAACGCCACCTGGCCTCACAGAGAAGGACATGTTGACCAGGAGCTGCAGGAGTTATACAGAGCACACCCTGGCCACACAGAGATGGGAATGTTGACCAGGAGCTGCAGGGGTTATACAGAGCACACCCTGGCCTCACAGAGAAGGACATGTTGACCAGGAGCTGCAGGAGTTGTACAGAGCACACCCTGGTCACACACAGAGATGGGAATGTTAACCAGGAGCTGCAGGGGTTATACAGAGCACCCCCTGGCCACACAGAGATGGGAATGCTGACCAGGAGCTGCAGGAGTTATACAGAGCACCCCCTGACCACACACAGAGATGGGAATGTTGACCAGGAGCTACTGCGATTATACAGTGCACATCCTTGCCACACAGCGTTGGGAATGTTGACCAGGATCTGTAGGGGTTTATGCAGAGCACACCCTGGCCACACATAGATGGGGATGTTGACCAGGAGCTGCAGGGGTATACAGGGCACATCCTGGCCAAACAGAGATGGGAATGTTGACCAGGAGCTGCAGGAGTTATACAGAGCACACCCTGACCACACACAGAGATGGGAATGTTGACCAGGAGCTGCAGGAGTATTCAGAGCACATCCTGGCCACACAGAGATGGGAATGTTGACCAGGACATGCAGGAGTTATAAAGAGCACACCCTGGCCACACACAGCGATTGGAATCTTGACCAGGAGCTGCTGGGGTTATACAGAGCACACCCTGGACACACAGAGATGGGAATGTTGACCAGGAGCTGCAGGGGTTAAACAGAGCACACCCTGGCCACACAGAGATGGGAATGTTGACCAGGAGCTGCTGGGGTTATACAGAGCACATCATGGATACACAGAGATGGGAATGTTGACCAGGAGCTGCTGGGTTTATACAGAGCACACCCTGGCCAAACAGTTATGGGAATGTTGACCAGGAGCTGCAGGAGTTATACAGAGCACACCCTCGACACAC
Source organism: Scyliorhinus torazame (assembly GCF_047496885.1). NCBI lineage: Eukaryota > Metazoa > Chordata > Chondrichthyes > Carcharhiniformes > Scyliorhinidae > Scyliorhinus > Scyliorhinus torazame. Next base: position 1,712,099 of record NW_027307763.1, on the reverse strand, counting down.
AGAGATGGGAATGTCGACAAGGAGCTGCAGGAGATATACTGAGCACACCCTGGCCACACATATATGGGAATGTTGATCAGGAGCTGCAGGGGTATACAGGGCACATCCTGGCCAAACAGAGATGGGAATGTTGACCAGGTGCTGCAGGAGTTATACAGAGCATACCCTGACCACACACAGAGATGGGAGTGTTGACCAGGAGCTGCAGGAGTATTCAGAGTCATCCTGGCCACACAGAGATGGGAATGTTGACCAGGACATGCAGGAGTTATACAGAGCACACCCTGGCCACACACAGCGATGGGAATGTTGACCAGGAGCTGCTGGGGTTATACAGAGCACACCCTGGCCACACAGTGATGGGAATGTTGACCAGGAGCTGCAGGGGTTATACAGAGCACACCCTGGCCACACAGAGATGGGAATGTTGACCAGGAGCTGCAGGGGTTATACAGAGCACATCCTGGCCACACAGAGATGGGAATGTTGACCAGGAGCTGCAGGGGTTATACAGAGCACACCCTGGCCATACAGTGATGGGAATGTTGACCAGGAGCTGCTGGGGTTTCACAGAGCACACCCTGGACACACAGTGAAGGACATGTTGACCAGGAAATGCAGGAGTTATACAGAGCACATCCTGGCCACACACACAGATGGGAATGTTGACCAGGAGCTGCTGGGGTTATACAGAGCACACCCTGGACACACGCACAGATGGAAATGTTGACCAGGAGCTGCAGGGGTTATACAGAGCACAGCCTGGACACACAGATGGGAATGTTGACCAGGAGCTGCAGGATATATACAGAGCACACCCTGGATACACACACAGATGGGAATGTTGACCAGGAGCTGCAGGGGTTATACAGAGCACAACCTGGCCACACAGAAATGGGAATATTGACCAGGAGCTGCAGGGGTTATACAGAGCACACCCTGGCCTCACAGAGAAGGACGTGTTGACCAGGAGCTGCAGGAGTTATACAGAGCTCACCCTGGCCACACACAGAGATGGGAATGTTCACCAGGAGCTGCAGGGGTTATACAGAGCACACCCTGGCCACAGACAGAAATGAGAATGTTGACCAGGAGCTGCAGGAGTTATACAGAGCACAACCTGGCCACATAGAGATGGGAATGTTGACCAGGAGCTGCAGGAGTTATACAGAGCATACCCTGGGCACACACAGATGGGAATGTTGACCAGGAGCTGCAGGGGTTATACAGAGCACACCCTGGCCACACACAGAGATGGGAATGTTGACCAGGAGTTGCAGGGGTTATACAGAGCGCCACCTGGCCTCACAGAGAAGGACATGTTGACCAGGAGCTGTAGGAGTTATACAGAGCACACCCTGACCACACAGAGATGGGAATGTTGACCAGGAGCTGCAGGGGTTATACAGAGCACACCCTGGCCTCACAGAGAAGGACATGTTGACCAGGAGCTGCAGGAGTTATACAGAGCACACCCTGGCCACACACAGAGATGGGAATGTTAACCAGGAGCTGCAGGGGTTATACAGAGCACACCCTGGCAACACACAGAAATGAGAATGTTGACCAGGAGCTGCAGGAGTTATACAGAGCACAACCTGGCCACTTAGAGATGGGAATGTTGACCAGGAGCTGCAGGGGTTATACAGAGCGCAACCTGGCCTCACAGAGATGGACATGTTGACCAGGAGCTGCAGGAGTTATACAGAGCACACCCTGGACACACAGAGATGGGAATGTTGACCAGGAGTTGCAGGGGTTATACAGAGCGCCACCTGGCCTCACAGAGATGGACATGTTGACCAGGAGCTGCAGGAGTTATACAGAGCACACCCTGGACACACAGAGATGGGAATGTTGACCAGGAGCTGCAGGGGTTATACAGAGCACACCCTGGCCACACAGAGATGGGAATGTTGACCAGGAACTGCAGAAGTTATACAGAGCACCCCCTGACCACACATAAAGATGGGAATGTTGGCCAGGAGCTGCAGGAGTTATACAGAGCACACCCTGACCACACAGAGATGGGAATGTTGACCAGGAGCTCCAGGGGTTATACAGAGCACACCCTGGCCACACATAGATGGGGAAGTTGACCAGGAGCTGCAGTGGTATACAGAGCACATCCTGGCCAAACAGAGATGGGAATGTTGACCAGGAGCTGCAGGAGTTATACAGAGCACACCGTGACCACACACAGAGATGGGAATGTTGACCAGGAGCTGCAGGAGTATTCAGAGCACATCCTGGCCACACAGAGATGGGAATGTTGACCAGGACATGCAGGAGTTATACAGAGCACACCCTGGCCACACACAGCGATGGGAATGTTGACCAGGAGCTGCTGGGGTTATACAGTGCACATCCTGGCCACACAGAGATAGGAATGTTGACCAGGAGCTGCAGGAGTTATACAGAGCACACCCTGGCCACACAGTGATGGGAATGTTGACCAGGAGCTGCAGGGGTTATACAGAGCACACCCTGGACACACAGAGATGGGAATGTTGACCAGGAGCTGCTGGGGTTATACAGAGCACATCCTGGATACACAGAGATGGGAATGTTGACCAGGAGCTGCTGGGGTTATACAGAGCACACCCTGGCCAAACAGATGTGGGAATGTTGACCAGGAGCTGCTAGGGATATACAGAGCACACCCTCGACACACAGAGATGGGAATGTCGACCAGGAGCTGCAGGAGATATACTGAGCACACCCTGGCCACACAGAGATGGGAATGTTGACCAGGAGCTGCAGGAGTTATACAGAGCACACCGTGACCACACACAGAGATGGGAATGTTGACCAGGAGCTGCAGGAGTATTCAGAGCACATCCTGGCCACACAGAGATGGGAATGTTGACCAGGACATGCAGGAGTTATACAGAGCACACCTGGCCTCACAGAGATGGACATGTTGACCAGGAGCTGCAGGAGTTATACAGAGCACACCCTGGACACACAGAGATGGGAATGTTGACCAGGAGCTGCAGGGGTTATACAGAGCACACCCTGGCCACACAGAGATGGGAATGTTGACCAGGAACTGCAGAAGTTATACAGAGCACCCCCTGACCACACATAAAGATGGGAATGTTGACCAGGAGCTGCAGGAGTTATACAGAGCACATCCTGACCACACAGAGATGGGAATGTTGACCAGGAGCTCCAGGGGTTATACAGAGCACACCCTGGCCACACATAGATGGGGATGTTGACCAGGAGCTGCAGTGGTATACAGAGCACATCCTGGCCAAACAGAGATGGGAATGTTGACCAGGAGCTGCAGGATATATACAGAGCACACCCTGGATACACACACAGATGGGAATGTTGACCAGGAGCTGCAGGGGTTATACAGAGCACAACCTGGCCACACAGAAATGGGAATATTGACCAGGAGCTGCAGGGGTTATACAGAGCACACCCTGGCCTCACAGAGAAGGACGTGTTGACCAGGAGCTGCAGGAGTTATACAGAGCTCACCCTGGCCACACACAGAGATGGGAATGTTCACCAGGAGCTGCAGGGGTTATACAGAGCACACCCTGGCCACACACAGAAATGGGAATGTTGACCAGGAGCTGCAGGAGTTATACAGAGCACAACCTGGCCACATAGAGATGGGAATGTTGACCAGGAGCTGCAGGAGTTATACAGAGCATACCCTGGGCACACACAGATGGGAATGTTGACCAGGAGCTGCAGGGGTTATACAGAGCACACCCTGGCCACACACAGAGATGGGAATGTTGACCAGGAGTTGCAGGGGTTATACAGAGCGCCACCTGGCCTCACAGAGAAGGACATGTTGACCAGGAGTTGTAGGAGTTATACAGAGCACACCCTGACCACACAGAGATGGGAATGTTGACCAGGAGCTGCAGGGGTTATACAGAGCACACCCTGGCCTCACAGAGAAGGACATGTTGACCAGGAGCTGCAGGAGTTATACAGAGCACACCCTGGCCACACACAGAGATGGGAATGTTAACCAGGAGCTGCAGGGGTTATACAGAGCACACCCTGGACACACAGAGATGGGAATGTTGACCAGGAGCTGCAGGGGTTATACAGAGCGCCACCTGGCCTCACAGAGATGGACATGTTGACCAGGAGCTGCAGGAGTTATACAGAGCACACCCTGGACACACAGAGATGGGAATGTTGACCAGGAGTTGCAGTGGTTATACAGAGCGCCACCTTGCCTCACAGAGATGGACATGTTGACCAGGAGCTGCAGGAGTTATACAGGGCACACCCTGGACACACAGAGATGGGAATGTTGACCAGGAGCTGCAGGGGTTATACAGAGCACACCCTGGCCACACAGAGATGGGAATGTTGACCAGGAACTGCAGAAGTTATACAGAGCACCCCCTGACCACACATAAAGATGGGAATGTTGGCCAGGAGCTGCAGGAGTTATACAGAGCACACCCTGACCACACAGAGATGGGAATGTTGACCAGGAGCTCCAGGGGTTATACAGAGCACACCCTGGCCACACATAGATGGGGATGTTGACCAGGAGCTGCAGTGGTATACAGAGCACATCCTGGCCAAACAGAGATGGGAATGTTGACCAGGAGCTGCAGGAGTTATACAGAGCACACCGTGACCACACACAGAGATGGGAATGTTGACCAGGAGCTGCAGGAGTATTCAGAGCACATCCTGGCCACACAGAGATGGGAATGTTGACCAGGACATGCAGGCTTTATACAGAGCACACCCTGGCCACACACAGCGATGGGAATGTTGACCAGGAGCTGCTGGGGTTATACAGTGCACATCCTGGCCACACAGAGATGGGAATGTTGACCAGGAGCTGAAGGAGTTATACAGAGCACACCCTGGCCACACAGTGATGGGAATGTTGACCAGGAGCTGCAGGGGTTATACAGAGCACACCCTGGACACACAGAGATGGGAATGTTGACCAGGAGCTGCTGGGGTTATACAGAGCACATCCTGGATACACAGAGATGGGAATGTTGACCAGGAGCTGCTGGGGTTATACAGAGCACACCCTGGCCAAACAGATGTGGGAATGTTGACCAGGAGCTGCTAGGGATATACAGAGCACACCCTCGACACACAGAGATGGGAATGTCGACCAGGAGCTGCAGGAGATATACTGAGCACACCCTGGCCACACAGAGATGGGAATGTTGACCAGGAGCTGCAGGAGTCATACAGAGCACACCGTGACCACACACAGAGATGGGAATGTTGACCAGGAGCTGCAGGAGTATTCAGAGCACATCCTGGCCACACAAAGATGGGAATGTTGACCAGGACATGCAGGAGTTATACAGAGCACACCCTGGCCACACACAGCGATGGGAATGTTGATCAGGAGCTGCTGGGGTTATACAGTGCACATCCTGGCCACACAGAGATGGGAATGTTGACCAGGAGCTGCAGGAGTTATACAGAGCACACCCTGGCCACACAGTGATGGGAATGTTGACCAGGAGCTGCAGGGGTTATACAGAGCACACCCTGGACACACAGAGATGGGAATGTTGACCAGGAACTGCTGGGGTTATAAAAGAGCACACCCTGGCCACACAGAGATGAGAATGTTGACCATGAGCTGCAGGGGTTATACAGAGCACATCCTGGCCACACAGAGATGGGAATGTTGACCAGGAGCTGCAGGAGTTATACAGAGCACATCATGGCCACACACACAGATGGGAATGTTGGCCAGGAGCTGGAGGGGATATACAGAGCACATCCTGGCCACACAGAGAAGGGAATGTTGACCAGGAGCTGCAGGGGTTATACAGAGCACACCCTGGACACACACAGAGATGGTAATGTTGACCAGGTGCTGCAGTGGTTATACAGTGCGCACGCTGTCCACACACAGATGGGAGTTTTGACCAGGAGCTGCTGGGGTTATACAGAGCACACCCTGGACACACACACAGATGGTAATGTTGACCAGGAGCTGCAGGGGTTATACAGAGCACATCCTGGCCACACAGAGATGGGAATGTTGACCAGGAGCTGCAGGAGTTATACAGAGCACATCATGGCCACACACACAGATGGGAATGTTGGCCAGGAGCTGGAGGGGATATACAGAGCACATCCTGGCCACACAGAGAAGGGAATGTTGACCAGGAGCTGCAGGGGTTATACAGAGCACACCCTGGACACACACAGAGATGGTAATGTTGACCAGGTGCTGCAGTGGTTATACAGTGCGCACGCTGTCCACACACAGATGGGAGTTTTGACCAGGAGCTGCAGGGGTTATACAGAGCACACCCTGGACACACACACAGATGGAAATGTTGACCAGGAGCTGCAGGGGTTATACAGAGCACACCCTGGCCACACAGATGGGAATGTTGACCAGGAGCTGCAGGAGATATACAGAGCACACCCTGGACACACAGACAAATGGGAATGTTGTCCAGGAGCTGCAGGGGTTATACAGAGCACAACCTGGCCACACAGAAATGGGAATATTGACCAGGAGCTGCAGGAGTTATACAGAGCACAACCTGGCCACACAGAGATGGTAATGTTGACCAGGAGCTGCAGGAGTTATACAGAGCATACCCTGGGCACACACAGATGGGAATGTTGACCAGGAGCTGCAGGGGTTATACAGAGCGCCACCTGGCCTCACAGAGAAGGACATGTTGACCAGGAGCTGCAGGAGTTATACAGAGCACACCCTGGCCACACAGAGATGGGAATGTAGACCAGGAGCTGCAGGGGTTATACAGAGCACACCTTGGCCACACAGAAATGGGAATGTTAACCAGGAGCTGCAGGGGTTATACAGAGCACACCCTGACCACACACAGAGATGGGAATGTTGACCAGGAGCTACTGGGATTATAAAGTGCACATCCTGGCCACACAGAGATGGGAATGTTGACCAGGTGCTGCAGGAGTATACAGAGCACATCTTGGCCACACAGAGATGGGAATGTTCACCAGGAGCTGCAGGAGTTATACAGAGAACACCCTGGCCACACAGAGATGGGAATGTTCACCAGGAGCTGCAGGAGTTATACAGAGAACACCCTGGCCACACAGAGATGGGAATGTTCACCAGGAGCTGCAGGAGTTATACAGAGCACACCCTGGCCACACAGAGATGGGAATGTTGACCAGGAGCTGCAGGGGTTATACAGAGCACACCCTGGCCACACACAGAAATGGGAATGTTGACCAGGAGCTGCAGGGGTTATACAGAGCACACCCTGGCCACACACAGAGATGGGAATGTTGACCAGGAGCTGCAGGGGTTATACAGAGCGCCACCTGGCCTCACAGAGATGGGAATGTTGACCAGGAGCTGCAGTGGTTATACAGAGCACACCCTGGCCACACACAGAGATGGGAATGTTAACCAGGAGCTGCAGGGGTTATACAGAGCACACCCTGGCCACACAGAGATGGGAATGTTGACCAGGAGCAGCAGGAGTTATACAGAGCACACCCTGGCCACACAGTGATGGGAATGTTGACCAGGAGCTGCAGGAGTTATACAGAGCACACCCTGGCCACACACAGAGATACGAATGTTGACCAGGAGCTACTGGGGTTATACAGTGCCCATCCTTGCCACACAGAGATGGGAATGTAGACCAGGAGCTGCAGGGGTTATACAGAGCACACCCTGGCCACACACAGAGGTGGGAATGTTGACCAGGAGCTGCAGGAGTTATACAGAGCACACCCTTGCCACACAGAGATGGGAATGTTTACCAGGTGCTGCAGGAGTATACAGAGCACATCCTGGCCACACAGAGATGGGAATCTTCACCAGGAGCTGCAGGGGTTATACAGAGCACACACTGGCCACACAGAGATGGGAATGTTGACCAGGAGCTGAGGAGTTATACAGAGCACACCCTGGGCACACACAGATGGGAATGTTGACCAGGAGCTGCAGGGGTTATACTGAGCACACCCTGGCCACACAGAGATGGGAATGTTGACCAGGAGCTGCAGGAGTTATACAGAGCACACCCTGGCCACACAGAAATGGGAATATTGACCAGGAGTTGTAGGAGTTATACAGAGCACAACCTGGCCACACTGAGATGGGAATGTTGACCAGGAGCTGCAGGAGTTATACAGAGCATACCCTGGGCACACACAGATGGGAATGTTGACCAGGCGCTGCAGGGGTTATACAGAGCGCCACCTGGCCTCACAGAGAAGGACATGTTGACCAGGAGCTGCAGGAGTTATACAGAGCACACCCTGGCCACACAGAGATGGGAATGTTGACCAGGAGCAGAGGTTATACAGAGCACACCCTGGCCACAGAGAGATGGGAATGTTGACCAGGAGCTGCAGGGGTTATACAGAGCACATCCTGGCCACACAGAGATGGGAATGTTGACCAGGAGCTGCAGGAGTTATACAGAGCACATCCTGGCCACACACACAGATGGGAATGTTGGCCAGGAGCTGGAGGGGATATACAGAGCACATCCTGGCCACACAGAGAAGGGAATGTTGACCAGGAGCTGCAGGAGTTATACAGAGCACATCCTGGCCACACACACAGATGGGAATGTTGGCCAGGAGCTGGAGGGGTTATACAGAGCACATCCTGGCCACACAGAGAAGGGAATGTTGACCAGGAGCTGCAGGGGTTATAGAGAGCACACCCTGGACACACACACAGATGGGAATGTTGGCCAGGAGCTGGAGGGGATATACAGAGCACATCCTGGCCACACAGAGAAGGGAATGTTGACCAGGAGCTGCAGGGGTTATACAGAGCACACCCTGGACACACACACAGATGGAAATGTTGACCAGGAGCTGCAGGGGTTATACAGAGCACACCCTGGCCACACAGATGGGAATGTTGACCAGGAGCTGCAGGAGATATACAGAGCACACCCTGGACACACAGACAGATGGGAATGGTGTCCAGGAGCTGCAGGGGTTATACAGAGCACAACATGGCCACACAGAAATGGGAATATTGACCAGGAGCTGCAGGAGTTATACAGAGCACAACCTGGCCACACAGAGATGGTAATGTTGACCAGGAGCTGCAGGAGTTATACAGAGCATACCCTGGGCACACACAGATGGGAATGTTGACCAGGAGCTGCAGGGGTTATACAGAGCACACCCTGGCCACACACAGAGATGGGAATGTTGACCAGGAGCTGCAGGGGTTATACAGAGCACACCCTGGCCACACACAGAGATGGGAATGTTGACCAGGAGCTGCAGGGGTTATACAGAGCGCCACCTGGCCTCACAGAGATGGGAATGTTGACCAGGAGCTGCAGGAGTTATACAGAGCACACCCTGGCCACACACAGAGATGGGAATGTTAACCAGGAGCTGCAGGGGTTATACAGAGCACACCCTGGCCACACAGAGATGGGAATGTTGACCAGGAGCAGCAGGAGTTATACAGAGCACACCCTGGCCACACAGTGATGGGAATGTTGACCAGGAGCTGCAGGAGTTATACAGAGCACACCCTGGCCACACACAGAGATACGAATGTTGACCAGGAGCTACTGGGGTTATACAGTGCCCATCCTTGCCACACAGAGATGGGAATGTAGACCAGGAGCTGC